>NC_074707.1:594517-1194517 GCF_024334085.1 Lutzomyia longipalpis
AATCAATTATTTCTTTAATTTTTGATTTTTTTTTGAAGCAATTAATTCCTTTAAAATCTCCAAAATAAATAAAGATCATCCTCTAAACTACCCCCAAGATCACTCATATTTCTTAGAAGAAAAAAAAAGGCGACTCACCTGATTAGCCTCTTGAAGTACAGCAATAAGATCTTTAGCCTGTTTGCAATTCTGTTTTGTGAACAGTGCAAAGGACGTTCCTGTTGATTGACTCCTTCCTGTCCTTCCAATACGATGAATGTAATCCTCGGAATTTTGTGGATAATCAAAATTGATGACAAAATTGATTCCTTCGACATCTATACATTTTTTTTAGGAATCACGCAACATTTTTTCCCCCGAAAAAAACGCGAGCAAATAGAGGATAAAAGAAGTAGAGAGAAAGAAAAACATATATTAGAAAAAAATTTGATCTTATTTAGAGGCCCTAAAAATTAAATTAAATTATCTCATCAGACACCCACACGCACAACACATTAAAGGAGGTCTCTTGAGCAAACTGTTGGAATTGAAACATTTTTAATGTTTTCATTTTTTGGGGTTTTTCTTAAACTCGGTTTTCCCATGTTAGTTACATTTGAAGCCTAATTATTGAAGAGTGAGAAAATCACAGAACAGCCCTAAAACACAAAGGTAGGTTTTTCTCCGGATCTACTGGATGGATTTTGATGGGGTAAAAAGCAAATGAAACAGGAAGTATCAACGAACAATGTACCAGAACAGATTTTGGAATTTCAACTTTGAAGCTGAGAAAAAGTAGAAAAATATTCTTGTGCACTTTTCATAGCTTCTGAATGGAAATTCAAAAATTCCTTCCGGTACATTTTTCATTGCTGCTTCCTCTTTCATTTGCTTTTTACCTCATCAAAATCCACCCAGTAGATCCTGAGAAAAACCTATCTTTGTGTTCCGAGACAATATCACAAGATGGCGGAAAGTAATTTTCTTATTCTTTAAATAATAAGTCCTTAAATGTGACCAACACCAGAAAACCAAGTTTAAAAAAATCCTAAGAAAAATAAAAACATGTAATTTCACCAGCTCTCAAAAAAGACCCCCTTGACCCAAATTTCTTTTTAACTTTGAAAGACAAATTACTTCATTTTTTTGAAACATAAAAAACACAATGAGATTTTTTTCCTGTGTAAAGGATTGGCATATAAAAAAAAACTTTCTCTCCTTATAGACTAGGGATTAAAATTAGATAGTTAAGTTTAAAAAAAAATTATGTTTAAAATAAATACCAACCGTTACGTTCTTTCTCATTTTGATAACCTTTCTCTCATTTTTTTTTCATTTCTCAAAAACACTCAATTATTCTTTTTTTTTATGTTCGAAAAAGTGACTCCCAGAAGATTGAAGAAGGAGCAGCAGATGTAGTAGTTTCATTTGGAACTGAAGATTTTCCAACAGATTTGTGCATTTTTAAGGGTTTTTTTTAGGCTTTTGCCCCTTTGTTTTTTTTTCTTCGTCTTTCATGCCATTGAACACTCCATCAATGTTCTCTGATCCATCTTCATGCCAAGCAAAACCCCATTATTTTGAAGTGGGGGGCCCGGCACAACGATGTCCTTCCGGAGATCTTTTTTATTTATTTTTTTAATCATTTTATGACACTTTTGAGAGACTTTTTTGGGCAGGAAGTGTGAACGACTCACACCCATAGACAGAGGCCAACATTGTGTGGGGAAGTTCTGTTTCATTAGGACCATTGATTGCTCCATTTTTTTTCATTTTTTTTAGTGCAATGATCATTGCCTTTCTTTTCTGTCATGTTTTAGCATCACATAAAAAAGAAAGTCGATGGCAGTCCTCGTACATTTTAATCCCCACCGCATCGGCCTCTGAAACAAAGGGACAATAAAGTAGTCCAGACTGATTAATTTGTAATCATTTTGCAAACACGTTAACGGATACTTTGTTTTTTTTTTCTTAATCTTACGTAAACTAAAATAAAAGAGATGATTTTAAGGAAGAGGGAGGTCCATTTGTGAGTATCCTTTTTGGCCCGTGTCGTTGCCTTACAAAAAATACTTACATACGTACTCCCCAGGAATGAGTAGAACATGATCTTCTTCATTGCTCTTCATCTCTGTTGAAGCACACACACAGCTCCCTCCCTCATTCACGCACGACTTTCTCTCCCTCAATCTGCGAGGTTTGTTTGTTTGTTTGATTTTTTTGTTGTTAATGAATGAAGAAAAAAATGACAAAAAAAAAGAAAAACGCGGACGGAATCGCGAAGTTTTTGTTTAAAAAAAAAAGTCGAACCCGGTTGGTCAGTCTGGACTCACACAGGAAACTCTGCTACTACACGCTGCTTCTTAAACAATATGGTATTTGTTTCTCCTCCGTAGAGAGATGAGTACAACACTGCTTCGGGATGGCACTTTTTCCCCCAACACACAGGAACCACCATTGGTACAGCACCACCTCCCCCCCATTCCAATTCCTCAAACACTAAGCGACATTCCCTTTTTTCTTTCAATAAATCGGAAATAAATTGATTTCCAGGACAAAAACTATTTACTAATTAATCATTGAATGAAATTCCCTAGTCAGTCTTAAGGGGGGGGGGGGGGTCTCTTTTGAGAGCTAGTGAAATTAATTTTTTTTATTTTTCTTAGGGTTTTTCTTAAACTTGGTTTACAAGTGTTAGCCACATTTAAGGATTTATTATTAAAGAATAAGAAAATCACTTTTCGCCATCTTAGGTGTGACGCCATCTTGAAATTTTGCTCAAAACACAAAGGTAGATTTTTCTCAGGATCTACTGGGTGGATTTTGATGGGGTAAAAAGCAAATGAAAGAGGAAGCATCAACGAAAAATGTACCGGAACGAAATTTTGAATTTCAACTTTGAAGCTGAGAAAAGTAGAAAATTATTCTTATGCACTTTTCAATAGCTTCTGAATGGAAATTCAAAAATTCGTTCCGGTACATTGTTCGTTGATTCCTTCTCTCTCATTTGCTTTTTACCCCATCAAAATCCATCCGGTAGATCATGAGAAAAATCTATCTTTGTGCTTTGAGGAAAAATCACAAGATGGCGTCGCTAAGACCTAAGATGGCGAAAAGTGATTTTCTTACATTTCAATACTAAGTTTTTAAATGTAATCATCATCGGTAAACCAAGTTTAAGAAAACCACCAAGAAAATGACAACATTAAAAATGTGTAAATTTCAACAATTTGCCCAAGAGACCCCCCTTAAGTTTTCTTTAAAAAAAAACTTAAGATTTCTTAAGTCAAGATTAAGATTTAATAATTTATTAATTTTATTTATTTATTAACTTAAGAAAAGTTAAGAAAACTTAAAATTTCTTATGTTTTTAAAAAATTAAAATTCTGAAAAATTATTCAAAAAAATATGCATTTAGCCTACTTAAGATTTCTCAAGTCATGCTGAATTAGGCTAAATCGGCTAAATGAATATTTTTTGATTATTTTTAAGAATTTCGATGTCTTAAGACGATCAAGAACTTTTTTTTTAAAGTTATGAAATAAAAAACTTTGATAGGTTAGAAATCCAAATAAATATTGAATAAACCAATATTTATGTTTGACGGTTTTTTTTCTAACGTTGGACGTTCTTTTTTAAGCTTTGGAATATTTTTTTTTTTTAAGTTTTGTCTTTGTTTGACATTTTCTTTAAAAGTTTTTCGCTTTCTTTCCATTTTTTTTAACGTTTATTGGATTTTTTTATAACTTTTAAAAATTCCTTTTCCAATTTTTTTTAAAGGAAATTTTTGCTTGAAAATAATTCTTTTCGACTTGTAATGAAAAGAATAACTTTCCTGAAGTTTTAGGGAGTGTTTAATTATTAATGTTTCGTGATTTTTTTTTCTAACGTTCAACTTTCTTTTTTTAACGTTTGACAGTTATGACAGTTCTTGTCATTGTTTGACATTTTTCTTAAATACTTGTCCCTTTCTTTCCATTTTTCTAACGCCTAGTCTTTTTTTTTTAGCTTTGAAATAGTTCTTTTTAGATCTCTAAAAAATGAATAAATTTCCTGAAATTTTAGGAAATATTTAAACACTAAAACCTTCTTCTTGGCCGCAACACCTCTATTGCAGCTCAAATTAATATTTGTTAAAATTTAAATAATTAAGAATGAAAAGTTCTAATTGGTTGACAATTTAGTACAATTTTCATTGCTTCCTTTATGCCTGATTAAATGATTTTTTTAGTGCAATGTTAACACGACTAGATAATAATTAAAATTTAATATTTGCAGCAAAAATTCACTTCAAATAAAAAACTTTCTAATGAATCAGCTTTCACTTTAAATTCAGTTGATTTCAATACAACCAAAGTATTGTCGCCTAGTGTTTGATGGATGGGTGGGGGGGGGGCAATATTTGGGCATTGGGCAGGTACTTCCATTGTCCGGCCGGTTTTTCTCAATTTCCGGGGAACGTTGAGACAAGGACGGAAGGGTTTTTTTTTGTTTGTTTTTCAGGGAAACAGAGAATGTACACAAGATAGATAAAAAAAAAAAGTTCCCTACTCACCCAATCCACGTGCTGCAACGTCTGTTGCCACAAGAATAGGGCAATCACCCTTGCGGAATTCCCTCAGCACGTAGTCCCGCTCATTCTGCGACTTATCCCCGTGAATGCAGAAAACATTGAGCCCGTAGTAGCGTAGGGCACGCGTAATGTGCTCCACTTTGCGTTTTGTCTCCACGAAAATGATGACCTTTCCGGGTTTGTTGTGTTGATTGATCTGCTCGAGGATTTGCTTGAGTTTGTCCTCCTTCTCGAATTCCTCGCAGAATTCGATGATTTGGTGAATGTTGTGATTAGCCGAGAGCTCCAGGGAGCCAATGTTCACCTGCAGGTAATCCTTGCCGAGGAAATCAAGCGCCAAACGACGCACCTCCTTGGGCCACGTGGCACTCCACATGAGAACTTGACGATCGGGACGGATTTGCGACAAGATCTGCCGGATTTGTGGCTCAAAACCCATATCGAGCATCCGGTCGGCCTCATCGAGGACGAGGTATGTGCACCGACGGAGATTCGTCTTGCCGGATTCGAGGAAATCAATCAAGCGTCCGGGTGTGGCGATGACAATCTCACAGCCACGCTCAAGGTCGCGTGCCTGACCAAAGCGTGGAGCCCCGCCGAAAACGCACGTATTCCGGACGTACGATGCAGATCCAAATTCCGTGGCAACTTGCTGAATTTGCTGGGCAAGCTCACGTGTGGGTGCCAAGACGAGGGCAATGGGTCCATCCCCACGGGCAAGTGGAGGTTGATTGTTAATGTGCACAATGGCAGGCAGGATGAATCCGAGAGTTTTCCCCGATCCAGTCTGTGCAATTCCCACCATATTTGATCCGGAGAGAGCAATAGGCCATCCCTGTGCCTGAATCGGTGTGGGGCTCTCATAGCCCTGACGACGAATGCCATTCATCACGTAGTCCGGGAAACGAACCTCGCCAAAACTCTGGATGGGATTGTGAGCTTGACCAACAACGGTAATCTGATGCTCTTCGCGGTAGCGCTCAACTTCCGTCTGGGAGCGCTTAATTGTCATTGGGTGGGGCTCGTAGAAGTCACGCTTGAAGGGGCGCAGACTCGACATGTCCCAATTTGGAGCTCTCATCGATGCGGACATTGTGAATTTCCCAGCAGGCTTCGAAACGTGCCCATCACGATCGCGTCTGTTGTCACCACCGCCACCACCACCGCGGCCCCTGCGATCACCCCCATCGGACCTCCTATCGCGGAAACTACCTCGATCTGAACGCTGGTGTGGTGCCCTGAAATACACATAACCACACATTTTAGCTTTCCGGGAGAGTGCGCGTGACGTCACGGAAATTCCAAAGAGAGCAAAAAAATCAATAATGGCCGCCGCTTCTCTTTTGTGCTGACCCAGCAGTGAAAAATGCCCCTTTCCCCCTTTTTTGCCCCCGAAAACCGCAAAATTTTCCCCGAAAAAGAGTGGAAAAGCCCCCAAGGAAGACCCCAAATAGGGAAAATAAGGGGAAAATGCATGAAAATTACTTACATATTGTCTTCAATGAAATCCGTGTGCAGCGTGGACAAACGACTCGATAAATTCGCTAATATCACTGGCTTTGACGCGATATTCCTGGAAAATGAATTGTTGTACATGATGAATGCGTTGCGGGTGATGATTCTAAACATTTCCTGTTTGGATTTTCACGAAAATTTCCACAAAAAAAATCAATTTTCACACGAGGCAAAACGTGACTCACCTTTCTTCCTCTTCCTTTCGCTCCAAAGTGACAGTGACAGCAGGAAAATTTGATACGCATTGAATGTCAAACTAAAAGTTTAAGCTGCGTCGGCTGCGTATATATTTTTTACATTCCTAAAATTCTGATTCATGCTAATTCTGTTTTTCTTTCTTGAAATATTTTGTTAAAGAAAATCTTTTATTGTATTTTCCTTTGCAATTTTTTTTTAAATACTTTTTTTATTGTCTCTAAAATTGCGATACTTTGATGAAACATTTTAAAGAATATTCTGATTTCTCACATTGTTTTTATCTATTGTAATTTCTGAAATTATATTTTATTGCAATTTATTTTCTTTTTTTTTATTTTAAATAATCTTTCAACCTTTTTATTATTTTGTTAAGAAAAATTATTTTGTTAAAAAAATAAACAATTTTATACGCAACCTATTTTTTTATACGCAGCCAATTGAAATCATGAAGTAATTCATTAGATATGGCAACTATGGAATAATTTTTAAATTGATTTTCATCATATAGTGCTTAATATAAAAATTCTTATGCAAAAAGTCATGTTGAAAGTATTGAAAATAATTGATAATTCACCAAAGTTTTTGTTACGCATGCTTTTATGTAAAACTATTCGGCTGCGTATTTGGTTGCGTATTTATAAAAATGTGTCAATGTAAAACAGCTGATAAAAATTTATTTTATCAACTAATTCTTTCTTTTCAGATCAAAACAAGCATTTGTTAGTGTTTATGATTTTCATTGAAAATTTTTCAAAAGAATCCTTTGAAGAATTATTCCCAAAAGATTCCTTTGATAATTTTTCTTGAAAATGAAAATAGGCTGCGTATATATTTGTTTATTTCCCATCAATAAAAATTTTCTCATACAAAATTGAAGAACATTTTAAAGCAAAAAGATACTTGAATATTTTGAAAATTGTAATGAAAATGTGAAATTTTTTAAGAAAATAATGTAAAAAAGCAAAAAAATGAGAAAATTATAAAATCATTGAGGCAAACTGTCACTTTTTGACGTTGAAAATTTGTTGAAAACGTTGAAGAGTTTCTTGCAAAGACGAAAAGTGAGAGACGCTGTTCTGTGAAAAAGTGTGAATATTTTGAGAAATATTGCAGGTAAGTGGATAATTTTTTACAAAAAAGGTTCCTGAGAATTATTTCTTCCGGGATTCATTGAAATTCTGGCAGATTGTTGAGGAAATGGGGTGAAAATTGTTGCGTAAAAGTTGTCTTGAGTGAAAAATGTGCGTCTGTGTGCAGCAGCAAAAAAAGCCTGACCCATTTTTGTCTGTTTTGAAGGCAATTCATTGAATTTTTATTTATTCCTCCACACGAAATCATTCACTAAATTGCCCTGCAATCAGTGGCAACGGGAGCGACTTCCTGGCTCCGGACATTGCGTCATACCTTTGTCCCTGAGAGTGTGAGAGAGAGCTTTATATGGAGGTCTGGGTATGGTGGTCAGGAACACGATGGGTGCCCTGACAAAGGCTCATTGTCGCCGGAATGGCAAACAGGCTAAATTGCGGAGTAGATTTGGGGCCACGACGCATTTTCTAGGACATATAGGGGATTTTCTTGGAGCTAGCATAGAGAGCATAACTCCTCGAATTTCGGGCAGGAAAGGGTCATTGGGATTGTGTGCAGTGCACTTTCATTGATTGGACAAAATGTCCACGTCAATTGCTAATATTATTCCGACCGATGCGTTCGATTCGGTCCGTCTTGAAGCTCGAGTAGCACACAGGCATACATTCTCTGCGGCTGCCAACACACACCGACATGCCCGAAAACTTTGCTGTGCTGCCTGGCAGGCAAATCCCCTCAAAACGCCACTTCTATCGTGCTTGTGGGGGCATAGAGATTCTCCTCTAAAAAAGAAAATCTCTCACAGAGTTTCCACGGAGCGCAGTACAAAGGATTTTGTGTCATCAATCGATCAGGTCAATAGATTGGTTAGATGGATCGTTAGAAAGATTTCCGGGTGTGGGGGAAAAATTCTCATAGAGATAATGGACAACAGGCACCCCAAGATCAAGGAATGATTCATCATTTTTAAGTCAACACGCCTCCATCTCCTCTGGCGTCATTCCATAGAGATTTGCAAAAATTTCCCAAGATATCTCTGTATCTTATATATCTTGTAATTCTCACAATTAGTTGTCTTACAAAATTTGTACGAATTCTGTAATTAAATTGATATTAATTAAAATTTTTGAGATCCCATTTAAAGAGTTTTCATAATTTACTTCAAAATTTTTCTCAAATATCCTTTAAAACTTATTTCAAATTAACTTTGCACCTATGCCGCGCCAGAGGGAAGAATTATCCTCCAATTAGAGCAAAGGTCTAATTCTTCTTAAGGGGGGTTCTTTTGAGAGCTAGTGAAATTAAATGTTTTTATTTTTCTTGCGGTTTTTCTTAAACTTGGTTTTCCCATGTTAGTTACATTTAAAGACTTGGAGTAGGAAAATCACTTTTCACCATCTTGTGATACTGTCTCGAAACACAAAGGTAGGTTTTTCTCAGGATCTACTAGATGGATTTCGATGGGGTAAAAAGCAAATGAAAGAGGAAGCATCAACGAGCTGAGAAAAGTAGAAAAATATTCTTGTGCACTTTTCATAGCTTCGGAATGGAAATTCAAAAATTCGTTCCGGTACATTGTTCTTTGATGCTTCCTCTTTCATTTGCTTTTTACCCCATCAAAATCCATCTAGTAGATCTTGAGAAAAACCTACCTTTGTGTTTTAGGGTAGTTCTGTGAAAAGGTCGGAAAATCACAACATGCCGTCGCACCTAAAATGGCGAAAAGTGATTTTATTACTCTTTAATAAATGAAGTCTTTAAATGTAACTAACATCAGAAAACCATACCCCCTTAATTATTGATACTTCACCAAAGTTAACTGCCATTCAAACTCACCAATTTGTTGTTTTAACGTTTCGATGTTTGCTTACTGTTTTCCTCAGGTCCTTGAATGAAAATTACTTACCTACAAAAAACTAAACGAACAATTTAATTGACAAGGTATACCTATTAATTAAAGTTGAAAAGAGTGTTGAAACTATTAAAACAAAATATCATAAACGTTTTAACTTTTAAAAACATTTATTTCACAGAAATGTTTTAAATTTTTACATTAGTTTTTTATTGTTTTTTTTCTACTAAATTCTGAAAAATAATAAAAAATAAAATAATAAAATTTTTTATATATTTTTTAACCCCTTAAGGACCAAGGTTTCGATCAAGTGATTGCAGCTTTAGGATTCCAGTGGTTTGAAATATATAAAATTGCAAATAAAAATATTTTTTTACAAAATAAAAATAAGCATTCTTACACCTTGATAAATAAAATAAAACAGAAAAAGATTTAAACAAAACTTGTGGATTGACGCAGATGAAAAGAGAAAACAAGATAATAAATAAGAGATGACTTTTTGGGAAAAACTAACAAACAAACATACTTAAAAGTGATAAAATCTCATGCTCTACATTCTCTCACAGCTCTCTCAAGATCATCCCGAATCCCACAAGAAAATATTCTCAATTGATTTGTGGAAATTTAATTCAAAATGCTCTCAGCTTGGATAGGAGAAAGAGATGTTTGTAATTGTGTGTACAAACAAACAGCATTGAACTGTTCAATTTTGTGTTCAGCCATTTACCACAAAATTAATATTCAAAGTCGCGCAGGTAGACGAGAATATGCAATTATAGCTCAAGTCTCCTCGTACGCGATTCGGTTTAGGCTTTTTCGGTGTGTTGGTTTGCCTTTTTTTTTCTTCATTTTACTCTTTGCTTTTGTGAGAAAAAAAAACTGACTGAGAGACGCACCAAAGACACTCATACAGATTCTATTTTATGTTGCGTAATGGGATTTCTGACTTGACGCTTTTAGCGGAAATTTTGTTCATATAGAAGCGCTGGGGGAGCATTTTAATTGAAAAGGACTCACGAAAATTCAGAGCTAAATGGCCCTCCCTGCTCTTCTTTTCACATCATTCCCACCATTAACAATAAGAGGCTGGTCGGTCATTCAATCAGTCAATGGAATTGATTTAACACTTTGAAGGTTTTTTTTTAGAGAAAGAAAATTTATTTTTAAAAAATCTCCAAAATCAGTTTAATTTTCCAGGAAAAACAACATTCAGTTAGTAAGTAGAAAAATCAATTAAATTTCCTTAGATTTTCTTTTTGTTTAGGCCATGGTCAAAGCTCTAGACTTGGTACACCAAGTGTTAACTGGATTGAATTGCAAACAAAAGAGAATTTACTTGAAGCTATATGGAATGATGACGCTATAAGGCCTCATTAAATAATTTCTTCTATTACATTTAATATAGAGAGGAGGAGAAAAAAATGAACATAAATAAATTTAAAAAGTGTAAATTGTAAAAAATGGAGGAAGGGAATGATAAAGAGGAAGTGGATAGATGTATTCGTGCTATTCACTAATTTCTCCAACAAGGAGGTTTTATTCTTTCTCTTCATTATTTTTTTCTACAATCTATGTAGTTTCTAGAGGCAGACAATGCAGGTTTACTCCTCGCATGGCGACATTACTTTGCAGTCGTCACTGATGCGAATCATATTAATGATTTTCCTGCTACGGCATTAAGTTTTAAGGGAGTTGTAATGGATTGTACATTAAATTTTTGTTGCAATACACCCTCCCTTTGCTTAAGATTAATTATGACAATGTTGTTTATACGTTAGGAACGCGCGTAGCTTTTCACAGACATGTGTAAAGCTCTAATTTTGTTTGGTATGGAAGATTTTTCATTGCTTAATCACATTTTGGTTGGTGTGTAGGTGAAGAATTTTTCTTAAAAATATCTCTCGTATGTTGATTTGAATGTGTAGGATGAAAACTAGAAAGAAATGCAAATAATTTTCTTTGGAGAAATTTTCTTCATTGGCATTAGAAGGGAAAAGGAGTTTATTCATTATACTATTATGAATCACAATCCTGAGGAAACAAAAAGGACACACCTAATTTTGTAGAGAAAATAAACGGATAATAAGAAATTGTCAGAGTTAATATTTTCTTTACTGCAATCAGTTGGAAAAATCTGCCAATTATATTCCCAAAAAACACAATATAGTGACGTCACTGTTGTGATTTGTTTATGATATTAAAATGCATATAAACCTTATAATCAAAAATTCTCGATAATGTCATTATAATTAATGCTTCGGGTATTAAAAAGATAAAAAATATAACAGTGACGTCATTATGCACATTTTTAGAAAGAAAAAAACTATGAATTTTCGCATCAAATTGCAGTGAAAATTGAAAAGATTTTTAGGTCATCTGAATGTTGTTAGATCCTCTACAAATTTACCTAAGCTCTGTTTACTCAAACAATGTCTTGACCCAGGTATCGACGAATAAACTCCTTTATCTCTTAAAACTTTATACACTTCAAAAAATTTTTTAAAGATTTTTTCGATGATTAGTCCTTCATATTTTTAAAACATAGTAGAAGTTAGGTAGTTGAGTTGCTTATCAGCCTTATCAGCGCTAAAACACCTTAATAGGAGCATTTTAGTTAATGAAATCTCTTAGGAGAATTAATAAATCTAAAATTAAAAATACAATTCACTATATTTCGTTAAATTTTTCACCAAATATTGGTTAAGTAATGACCTTAACGGTCGTTAAAGGGTTAAATCTGATATTAAACTCAACGAACATATTACAGAGTCATGCCGATCTTGCCTTATGTATAGTTAAATATATATGTTTTTCAAGATATTGAACACATGAGTGTGGAGTGTGAATAAATTAATTACGTTTAAAACATTCTCATTTTTATGAAATTTAATTTGCCACTGGCGGCGGGAAATTTGTTTTTTTTTATTCAACACGTAAATCAGAATAATTACTTATTTCTTTTGCCTTTTTATATAATTGCAAGAAGTTAATTATAATACGTCCCTGGATTAAAACTCATGAGATTTATATACTAAAAAAAAGGTTTTTACAAAGTCGCTAATCGATGCTAAATCTTTGCATATTGGCTTAAGTAGTATTTTATTTGATGAGTACATAATGTTGACGAATTAACTAATTTTTAGCGCAGTGATTAAGCATTACTAAATGTCCCATTGGGTTGGTATGCAATGCATCCGCATGTATGGCGAAATACATTACAGAACGGAGAGAGATTGTTCAGGGGGAAAAGTGAAAAGGTGATGCAAATGAGAAAGGGCAATCGATTCAATGTGAAATTATATTTACTTGAAATGGGAATTTTTGGTGGATTTAAAATAAGTGAGTGCAACAACAATTTTTGTACACCATCAATCTGACCTAGAATTTACTTGTGCGGTGTGTGGTTTGATTTCAATGGGAGAGGGAGGGGGGCAATGGAATTTTTTCTTTTTTTTATTTAAACTCATTCATTTAGTATGCAACATGAATACTTAAAAAAAAAGACTTCTTTTTGTAGCGATGATTTTTAATTCGCTGCAGAGAAGGAGTTTCTTTTAATTAAATTCAATTTAACATTGAATGATATGGAATGATGTTTCTATGAGGAAGATGTGTGTGCTTTTTTTTCGAGGTATTTCGAAACTAATCAATTCAATAGAGTATAGCAAAGCAAAGTCAAGACCGTGTTGCTTGCGAAAAAAGGAAGGAGAGATGATGTTGCCTGATGATGGTGTTACTGAGTGGCAAAATTGTGAAATTGCGTAGTTTTGTGCCTCTGGATTTGTCTTAGTATTCACCAAATTGCTCTTTTGGTGTTGATATACTTTGACTATATATATTTTGGCTTTATTTTTGTTAAAATTTCTCCATTTTTTAAAGATTTTTTTTTTGGTTTATTGAAATTTTTCCACAAAAATATCATCAGTCAATATGTTTTTGCCATTTGTTGGAGTAAAGGTGACTTTTTCCAAAGGAACTGTAGCTGGTTCATTTTGTGCGCCATTACAAAACATATTTATATATAATACCCAAACGTGAGGACAGTGACAAACAATAATTGACTTTATTTGTGATGTCCATGACGACGCTGACATAATGACGACGTCGCTATTTTCACTACAATGTGCACGTAGTATAAGATGCAGCACTGCACCCAATTGCACCATTTATGAAGGCGTTCCGTATTGAATTTGATATCATGTGGAGGTCTATAAAATATCCAAACAACATACTTTTAACACTGGACATATCAAATAAGGGAAAATCGCAATTTAATGATGATTTATTCAATGATAGATTACTGTCTACCACTCTCCTCGCCCAACCTAACCATCTCTGCCTTGTATGGATTTCGCAGTAAATGTACACACATATTTGTTGTTCTATATATTACACAAGAATGACATAAATGTATGTGATTTATTGGCGAACTTGCCACAGAGGTGGAATCCCTGATAGTTTACCTGAGTTATATATACATACAACACATTTTGCTACCACCACTACACCATAATACATGTTTCACTTTAATTCAATATATAATAATACAGACAATTTGAGAAATGATTATTGAACTCAATTTGGTCCACAAATCAACATTTTCTCTTTCTTATGGCGTGTGTTTTACAAGAGATGTGTGAGTTTCTTTATACGGAAAAGTTCTTTGGAAACAAGTTAACTGTTTACAGTAAATGATAATCAATTACTTGGCGTTCTTCATGTTATATATTTTCTTCCAGCATCATCTCAATTTCTCTTCATATCTGCTTTTTATTTGTATAAAAAAAAACTCATCGGCAATTTTTAAAAGCTCTTTAGCACGGCAAAAAGTCAAATTACCAAATAAGGGGGTAATCATTTCAGATTTGCAGTTACCCTTTTTATTACTTTTTTATTGTTGTGAAATCTTGTTGATTTCATTATGAAGGGAATTAATAGAACCTATAGTATTAAGGAAGTATTTAAGGGTGGTCAAACTTAGAGAAGGATTATATTGATTTTAGTAATTCTTAAAATGTAAAGTTCTTGATTCTAAATCCAAATCTTGGTATTTTTTTTTATTCCAGAATATAGACCAAGATTAAAATAATTCATGCTCATACCGACTTTAAGGCCCATCTGACAACTTTTGCGTGTTGAAGTGGATAAAGTCAAGTTTTAGCAATCCTGAAATCTTGATATACATTACTAGGTAAGTCAGATTTCAAGATTTATTTCAAGACTAACCGATATGCCCATTTTCCGGAAAACTTATGAAATGAATTAATATTTGAATTTGGCGCGCACTATAAGTGGTGAATTCGAGTGGTGAAAATATAGAATGTGGGGAAAAAGGAATGATTTGGCGGAAAAAATAACTGATCGGATTTAGAAGGCAAAAGGTACGGATGCAAACGTACTTGCTCCGTATTAAAGTGTAATTTTATTGCGTAAAATATGTAAATTTCGAAAACACATATTTTAGAAAATAAAGGAAATAAAACAAACTCAAAGTTTTCGATCTTCGGTTCGTTTGAATATTTTGTCTATATACCACAAGGTTGTGAATAAATAATAGTTTAAAAAATATTGTAATACCGGTTCCCACATGGAGTCAATTATAAGTGACATAGTTTTATGAAAATGATTATCCCTGAAAAGCAGTATGAAAGAGAAAATGGATAATAATGAGGGAATGCGAAAAAGAGGTATATATCTACACATGTATATATACTGGTAATTCTCATGTATTATGATTTTCATGTTTTCTGAGCATGGAACGAAGGAGATACAAAAAAACAGTTAAATTTGGCAATGAGATTGGTGGAAGACAAAAAAAAAGAATCTTAAAAATTTCCAAGACGGCATGTGCAAGAATACCAACACCTGATGAAACTTTATACACTAATCGTGACGATGTCAGCGTCGTTAAGTGACTTGTATGGGGATTCATTGGCATGAAATAGTTTTATATTACGGCTCTATGTAGAAAATTGACGTCGTCTCTCTGTATACGATGATGATCAATAATGTTGGTTTGTGGTTTAAGCAGTGAAAGTATAATTAAACTCTTGTTTTATTATATGAAAATAAATTCAACTAAAAATGCAATCTGTCAAGGAGCCCCTTTCTTACAATCATGATGACAAAGACCCATGGAATTTGCACATTTTAACCTCTTTCGATTGAATGAGAAAAGAGCATTTGTACATAATGAAATTGTTGGTATTTAGTGTTTGATTTTTATTTTCGGCAAAGCTTTGGGGTATCTTCTTTTAGTTTACAGTATACAGAGGTAGCATATGTATGTAGGTAGGTATATATCGCATTGGGAGAGTGAGACGCGACGCGGAATTTTTGTGACGAAACTAACGCAAGAAAGTCGAGAATCGCTAATTTTATCAAAATGCGGCACGACTCGAGTGTGTCGTCTCTAAATTGGTTCTCTCGCCGTTTTTCGAAATGTTAATAATAACACATTGGGGAATAATAGTGAAGAAGTTATTTGTTTGTAACACTCCACCTCTGAATACTTGCTCACATTTCATCATCATCTGTAGTATGAGTGTATTAATAGTTATTTAAATGTTTGTGCATTTCATCTCAATACCCCATCGTCGACATCTCGTTAATTTGCCACTTTTATTTATTTTAAACGTTAATTTTATTTCTTTCGAATTAAATATTTTGCCATATTTAGATAAATTCTCGTACAATATCGTTTACTTTACACATAAAATTATTCCCTCATGTACTTGGAAAATAAATGGGTGGAGATGGTGTTAGAGAGAAAAAAAGAGAATTCGATAATAGATAAGATAAAACGCGTAATTACTAGCGAGGTACATAAAAGATGGTGAAGCAAATTTTGGAAGGTGTACTCTGTGGAATTTATAATCCACTTTCTGGTCTCGAGGCTGATGATCACTTTATTTGAGTGCTGCATTGTGTGTAATGTATATATAAAGTGTGTTGGATTTAACAAAATGGCGAATGGAAAATGGAAATGTGCTTGAAAATATAATTCTGAAGCTGATAAGATATCAAATTTTATAATTCTCTTTCACTTAATTAGAAAATTTTACAATTTAATGATATACTTTAAAAGCTTAAAAAGTCTTAAAAATATTCTGATTTTATGACCATACATATTTTCTTTTTATTTAATTATGTTTGGATATTTTATTTAATTTTTTAAATTGATCATTTTGTAGTCAAGTCTTTAATCAGATGTGCATAAACTTGGAGAATAGATTAATTGTTGTGTAAGGTATGAGAAAGCCTTAAGTACATACCTATACTAATTAAAAAGATAAAGTAAAATCTGATAACTATTAAGACAAACATGTGGCAGTTCTAAAGTTATTTTCTGAACTAAAAAAAAAAGCCAAAATAAATGAGAAAGAATAACACTTTCCGTAGATTCATTGTGTTTTATTGTAAGAAATTTCAATTTATTAAAGAAAAATATTACCTACAATTTAGGTGCAATACAGGTGTAATTATTGAATGTAAACAAAAATCAATTTTCCCAAGAAGGTAATTGATATTAATCTATCAATTATGACTACATATTATGATTCTACTTAATAGATGTTTGACGTAGAATGGATTGGAGTAGAGGTGAAGTGCAGGACTTTTCAACGCAAGTTTTTCAATGAATTTATAAAAAATTGTATAAATTATGAATACAAAAACCGGTCAAAAGTCTCGCTTTTAAGCATAAATTTTATATGTGATAAATAACTATGTCACAAATACACCTTGTTGTCCCATTTTATACACCATAATACTTTGCTCTTATAATCTTGATTGAGAGTAATTTTCCTTTCGAAAATTTATTATGTATCTCACACTGTTGTCGTGTAAATATTAAATGAAAAATAGACCTTTATTTTGAAACATTTAACTGATTGCTATTTGACCTAGCATCTTATGTATTAATGGTGCAAAAGTAATTTAACAAAAAGTACAAAAATATGTACAAAACTAATGGAATATAAGATTTATCTTAGGACGTTACACAACTGTAGGTTGCAATCTCTCATTGTTGGAGCTTTTTATCTGGTAAATATACATACCTTGTATACATGTTTAAGATGTGTGCTTGTGAACATCGAAGTACTACATTATGTTATCTAATCATCATCACACTCTTGTGTTAGAATTAGAAGACGATGTCTAAGAAAAGCTATTTAGTTCAATTTTCCTATTTATGCGCCAAAGACTCATTTCATCTCAATTTCATTTTACTTACGGGAGCTTTCTTTTAATTTATCTCATTCTCAGTAAATATTTTATGATTCAATTATTATTATGAAAACATTATTAATTCGATACTGCTTTAAGGCTTTTTGTTTTCAATTTATTTTCTTAGAAAAAAAAATGTAATTCTTTTAAATTTTGCTTAATATATTTTTTTATAAATGGATAAATGGATATTCTGTGAATAATTATTTTGAAGGGAAATTGATTAAAAAGTGGGGAAAAATATTCAATATAAAATGCCTGATTTCTTCATTGGGAGGGGGAGAAACATAGAGGAAGAGGAAAGCATAAAGATAATCGAGAATGGGAGTAATTTTCCGAATTAAGTAGATATTGGGGCATCCACCGTGAAATCCAATTAAGACAAAACATACAAAGTACCCCAGGAAGAAGGGAGAAATTTGACCTAACTGGAATGTTAAAGCATCCTTTTCATTTATTTATGATTTTATGTGTATGATACTTCTACCGAGAATTGAAGCTTAAATTTGTTGTTGGCTATATAGAAAGGATTTAGAAACATGTTTTTGCTTTCTTACAATGTAAATTTTCTATGTTGAAAATCTTTCTCTTTTGTTCATATTAAGAATGTTAAGAAAATCCTTCTTCCTACAAAATGATTTGTTAAAAGTTTCTGAAAAATAAAAGAATGCTGCTGGTGCTTTGTATGAAAATCACCAGGCGCCTCCATTGAAAAATAAATATAGAAACCATACTGTGAAAACACTTTTGTTTGAAAATGTATATGTAGAAAAGTTCCACATCATCGCGCTCCACTTTACTGATAAAATGATATAATTAGGAAAATCAAATGGGAATCTTCAAATGCTTGTATATTAGGGCTAATTTTTGTTGACTCTGGGGCGTGTGTGTTATGATAATTTATAGAAAGACGCGAGTTATGCCTTTTTGTAAATAAAATCAGTCTCATTCACCATTTTTGTATATATACAGAGATTTATAGCGAAGCAAATAGTGTCAAAGGTTATTTCGTACAAGCAAATTGAATTAGATTCTCTCTTTCACTTTTTTTTTTATTTATTTAAAAGAAAAATAATGCTACAATGTTGAGAGTGTGCAGTACTTTTTTTTATTTCATTACTTTCATAAATACAACACAAAAATTCTTCATACACGTTTCCTGAAGGTAGCAACAAAGCAAAAAAAAATTTCCAACTCAGTATTTATGTATAGTTACTAAATTGAATGGCCTCAAGTGGAAGGTATTGAGGAGTTTTGTTCTGCTCATTCTTCCACTGATCATACTGAAAATGTATTCATATGTAGGTAATACTTTTTTTTTAGCTAACCCAATGTGATAATTTACTAGCAAATTGGCGTTATGTAAGTATTATATGCTCCCACTAGTGGCATTGCATGCGGTTTCTTGTGTACATGCCAATTGATGGGTAAATGTTCACCCAATTTCTGTGATTTATCAATTTGCTGCAGATTATTATGAGAATTTTTACTCTCATTTTTACTTGTTCGATGATAGGCAATGAGGGGAAAAAAAAGAGATGTTTTTTCGTTGTTGTCGCAATGTGCCAACCGAGTGGTGGATTTTCCGAATATTGTGTATAACCAATGTATTCTATGGGTATTTGTTAAAAGTACAGAGGAACATTTATTATTACAACTGCGTCATATTGTTGGTGGTGTGCCAGGTTTCGTACATAAAATGGGTGAGACAGAGAGGGAATGAGAAGTGAATTATAATCTGGCCAATGTGCACAAAGTACGTTACCATACCAACCGTTTATGATAATAAGTGATATATGTATTAAAGTGTAAAAGATATACCGAAAGAGATGGACTTATAGTGCATATATATGTATGTAGCATATATAGGTAACTATATATATGTAGATACCTTCTCTACTGACAATATCACTCTATTTAACATTTTTATTTGCGGTGTGTAATTGTGGTTTGGTGTCGCGACAATTTTATTTTATTATTTGTGATGATGCTTCTGTGTATTTAGACATTGTGTGGTTGAGCAATATGTGTGTTTGTTGATTCCTCACCCAATGAATGATACTGACATTCCCCAATGTTGTATACAATACTAGAAAAAAAAGAGAGTCTCTCCACAATATGATAAAATATGACATTTTAATATAAGGAATGACAGCACGTTGATTCCAACTCGGGGACTCATAACTTACATTTTATTACTTAAATTACACCGATTCCATGATGAAAATCTTGAGGAAAGCTCTTCCTGATCATCATTTTATCCGTATCTTTGAAATTTCTTAATTTTTCCACTTAATTTGAAGTCTTTTCCCAAACATCCATGGGCCTGGTGAAGGTCCACCCTTAAATCGAAAACTATTAAAAGTTAATTGAGGCATTTTCTCTATTTGATTATATTATGAGAAAATTATTCTAACCATCATGTTAAATTCATTTTAATATGGTTTATAGGTTTAATATTAAATTACGCGCTATGTGTTACCCCTTTTACATAAAATATATAACCATCCTGTCTGAACTGTAATGCAACATTTTATTAGGCAATTATATTTATGATTCCCAGAGGCGCTTGAAAACTCGAAAGCTTCTTCAACTTTTCATCTTCAATGCAGACTGACCTATTTTATATTATAGTGCCTTGTAGGTACTTAATGTAATGAATCTGACATCTTTGGATGTAGAACAATACAAATCCTGTATTTCCTTCTTCAAAAGGATTTTTTTTGCGTTTGAATTAAATTGAACTGGAAGTTGAAATTTTGCAACTGATTTATCTATTTCCCTGAAGAATCGAATATGATTGCTCCTCCTGTCTTGTCTAGCAAGTATGTATGTTATTTCTCAGGAAAGACTTCAGGATATAATTAATGAATTTTTGATGGAACTTTTGTAGAATGTTCTTTAGGAGTAATTTTCTCGTTCCGGAGACGTCAATAGGGGATGCGGGTTTAAAAGAAAAGAATCCTTTCCCAAAGCTTTCGACGTTTCACCACGCTTTCTTCAGTGGTAAGATTGTCAGTTATTTGAACCCTTGTCAAAAATCTCCTTTGGTTCTTTTGGCATTTTACATCGGCAGGGAATTTTCACTCGATTTCTCACAATTTTTCCTTTTCTTTGCGGAGCGAACGCACTGTACGTACACAATCAAAAAGGAGAAAATTACTCTTAAAGAGGCTTCCGGTGTTCGTCAGAGGAAAATTCCCGCTCACCCAAGGATTTTCCTCTGACGAACACCGGAAGCCTCTTACAATAACATCGATACGTCAGAAAAAAGAAGAAAAAAAAAATTACTCTTAAAGACTTCAGGATATTTTTTGGCATTTTCAAGAAATATTAGTACTAGACGTCTGATCCCCTAAAGCCTAGATCTCTAGGGGTTCTACAAAACAGGTGCAGTTCCTGGGTGATTAAAGTCACGTGTCAAAATGGTCATGACAGCAATGAGATTTCTCACATCCCTCCAGGTGATTCCTAATCTGGTAATCTCTGAAATGTTGAAAATATATGATCTCATTAAGTTGATTGAAATAAAAAATAATAAATTTGCATTTACTGCGAGCATTATGCGAATGATCTTTTATCTTTTTCACTTCGCCACGAGATTATAACACATGAGGGCCCCATTTTGTGTTGAACATTTTGAATTGTGCAGAACGTAAAGAGATATGGGTTTTATATTTAATGTGATTAAAGGTATTTCTTCAAGGAAGATATATGTACATATGTATATAGTTGAAGAAGAAGAAGAAGAAAATGTCTCTCTGATGGACCAACAGAGTGGAAAAATAAATAATTTTTGGGAATTGACTCTCTGTATGTATATAGTATAACGTACTTCCACATTTGGATGTGAAGAGATTCAGTTTCTCGCGGCGAGGCTCAATTGCTGTATATCTGAGAGAGTGTCTGGGTTGGTGGTGTTTCTTATGGAGTGTGGAAGGCAAGTCTTTTAGGCATATGAGAGTGTGAGATAGAGATGCAAAGAGATGGTGTATTGTATAGGCAACCAGCCAGAACAGCAAGTTTTTGGGTTGTACTACTGGTGGCTGGCGATGTGATGATGTGGTTAAATTCTTCGCAGTACACACTGATGATCAGTGTTGTGTAAACGATGTCCGGAATATGTTACAAATAAAATTTCATTTTATTTGATTTGTACAACACATATTCTTCTTCTTAATTTGTTCTTTTCGTTGCCTTGTGTAAAAAAAAAATGGGCACATATCACGTTGAACATGCGGATTTGTCTATAACAATTATTACAGATGTATTGAGTTTTTCCTTTAATACTGTTGGTACATTTTGAGATTGCGAGAAAAGTGTGTTTTTTTTCTGTTTATATGTACGTCTTACATATGTATGTATATGTACATATGGTGAGTTTTGCTTTTCGTCAAGGTGCTCTCTCGCAGTTACAACGGATCAGACCGGGTTTATTGATAAGTGAGCGATAGAGAGAGAAAGCTGCAAAAGAAAATTCCATCAACTCCCGGCATCTCACAACGACCAGGCGAAAATCAAGAGAGAGAGATACCTACTACTGAAAGTTCAACACGAGAGAGGACACCAAAAGGAAATTTTGCTTGTGAGAATTTTGCCTATGGTCGTTTCGCATGTGACCGAGTTTTCGCAGTGTGTGCAAATGAGATCGACGCAGCACATCCACGGGTGTGTGTGGAAAATCAGTGAAATTTTCCTTTAAAACTCCCAAAGAATTATATATAACAACTAGAGTGCAAAAAGAAAAGTCTCTAAATGTAGTGTTTCAACAAGGAGAAAAATCAGCAAGGATACATGGATTTTTAGCCCAGGAGATATGATTAAAAAAAATGTGCGAACTGACTGTGAAAAATACTTATGTATATATAAATAAAATCGTAGATGTGTAGTGCTATCTCTTTGGGTAGGGGAGTTGCGAGTGAGTGAGATAGTTGGGGAATTTTTTTTAAAGAGAAGTGTGTATGTCGCGCGAACTCAAATGAAAATCGTCCATGTCCATGTCATTTCCTCTTTTTCAGCTACCAACCAGCAGTGCTTATAGAATTTGTCGAGAGAACACAAGAACCGGGAGCAAGTTCTACTCGTCACATTTCATTACTGTGCTGTATTTCGCGTCGCGAGCGACGAGTTGAAAAAAGTCGGTCACCATTTATAAAACTGTTTGGTTTGATGCTTTTATAAAAGCTGCTCAAACTCCAACAACGCGTTTAATTTTTCTTCATTGTGTAATCAAACTAATTCACATTACAATGCATTCAAATTTAGCTCAAAGAAGGTGCATTTGATTTTTCTTTTCTTTTCTTTTCATTTTCTTTTCATATTGAGAAGATAAATAATACATAATTTTTGGTGTGATATTGAAGGGAGAGAAAGTGCTTTAACAAGAAAATTCTCATCATCAGACTATTCAACATTGATTCTCTCCCATGGCGGTGTGATATAACGTGAACTTTCCAGTAGTGGGTGTTTAAAGACTTTTTGCAAGAGAAATTCTCATATTATTTGTTACTTCATTCTAAAAAAAACCAAGAGATAGGGAATTTCCAACAAATCATCGAATTTTCCAAAGGAAATTCAACAAAAGAAAATCATTTCACTTCTAGTGAAGTTAGCATGAGATTGTAAGTGAATTTATACAAATTTTTTCTTAAAGCTTAATTGTAGAGAAATATGTATGTGCTAAAGCTCCTAAAAGCTCAGGGAAAATTTATGCAAAATTGTAATTCTATATTTATGGGAGGAAATTGGGGAGAAAGTTTATTGGGAGAGAGAGAGAGAGAAAAAAAGCAAAAAAATGAAGGAAAATTTAAGTTATTTTTGTGGTTATGTAATGATTAGAAGTTGACCAGGTTTTACATGTGGCAGATATAATTTTCTTCAAGGCAACTGGCAACTCAAGTGATTTTGTTGTATTTGATTATTACATAATTGTGTGCGCGAATGTACTTCATCAATATGTGTGGAGAGCAAGGTTCCCCTGGAGGCTTGTATGTACAACACAACATCAGGGAGTTAGGCTTCATATTTAATCCACAAGATGTACACTAAAAATTACTTACTTAATACATTAATCTCCTACCATAGTATAGATAGGCAAAACCTTTTGTCCTTCATGAAGGAAAATTCAAGAAAACATGCCTCCGTGTAATTACTTTCTAATCCAAAATATATTATTAATTATTGCAAATTATGTATTTAGTTGGATTTTCGTTTTGCGATCATTTTCTTTTCTTTTTTTTGTTTGTACGACAAGTGTACATTTTATTAGTATAAAACGTCTATATGTACGTACATAGCATACACTCTATATAGCCTCCATTTCGTTGCTGATCAAACACATATAATACATTTTTGTTTATACGTAAAGTGAAGTTGGTAACGTTGCTATATAGATTTATGTATGTATATAACCACATATAAATAAAAAGGCAAGGAGAGAGAAAAAAAGAAATAATAAAATACAATTTTGTTATCATCACTACGTCAAGTTGAAAACGCGCAAGAAATAACATCTATTATTACATAAATTGTATGGTACATTGTCATTTAAGAATATTTGTTATTACAGGGTGGTTTCATTTAACAGCAATTGATAAAATTTTCCATTGTCATTTCTGCAAAAAATCATTAAATATTTGAGTTTAAAAAGGGCGTAATTAACAGAATATTTTGCATAAGTTAAAACTAAAGGTTTGATTCCTTTTCCTTTTTACTTGAAAAAAAAATTGTTCTTTAACACTTAGAAGACAAAACTGGTAATCGCTGCCAACTCGACTTTTTTTTTTTAAATTGTCAGAGAATAAAATTTATTCAACTTCTCCTAATAAATTCTACGTCTATCTATAGGGAAGTTCAATTAATTCATGTTCATTGAAAAAAAAATTATAAAAACTTTTTCTTCTTTAGAAAAAATGAAAGTCAAGGTTAGAATTATTAGTCCTCTAATGTTAATAGTAAAATCTTCTAATTTTCCTAGATTTTTGTTTGCAAAATCTACTTTGTAGGTTTTTTTTTGTCAAGATTGCAAATAAAGAAAATTATTTTATTTCTTATTATTTTCTTAGAAAATTCAGACTTTTTTGTCATTTCTAAAAACTTAGATTTTTGCTAAAAACTAGAAACTTAGATGTTATTACCTGATTTTTTGCTCCATATTGCTTCACCGCACTATGAGATTCTCTATGATTCATCATGATTTTTCCTTTAGTTCGTTAAGTAAGACACATTGGTAACTCAATAGTGTCCATTGTTACGAAACCTCACTGTAAATTGTTCCTCTTGTGTGAGATAGTAAAGAATGGAGAGTAAATGAGAAGGGGGGGGGGGTATGGGTTGGTTTTTGGCAGTGAAATTGAGGTTCTGTCCACGATGAGACTCCAACAAAGTCAGTCGCCACTCTGTTGCACAAAATCCCCATGGGTGTCGTTGGGTTTGTGTTCATTCTCAACAACAGGGAGCCACCCATGGGCAGAACTGTGAGGCCGTTTTTTTCGGCATATTCAAACTGAATTTCACGGAGGAGTGAAAAAATGGTCATATCTACAAATTGTTGGATAGATAAACAAGAATACTTTTGGCGTCATGAATTAAATAGTAATTGAGACATTTTCCCCCGTTGGCTTTTTCATCGTTATATGCCGAGGGAGACAGAGAGAGAAGTTTGTGTGTAAAAAAAATTCGCTCTTCCACAAATGGCCAGCAATTTCGCGATTGGGGTTGTTTTCTCACTTATGCGAGATTATATATTGCTCGGGAAATGCGAAGAGGAAGATGAGAATGACGCTAGAGGATGAAAAAATGGGTGTCACATGATTAAAATATATGAATAGAAGTGAGAAAGATGAGGATAGATTGTAATACAGAATGGTTGACTTACGAGATATGATGGTGTGATATGATAACGAGCTGCAAAATATCGCGTTTAACACAATTTTCTCCTCATTTTTTTCTCTCTCTCCCACCTCCCACACCTCTTTTCCCATTTTCCCAATAGATTTTTGTCGCAACGTTTGTTGGTTTGATGGGAGACAAATTGAAATGTTCACAGCAATTAATTTCTACATTCTCCTGCAATTTAATTCCCAACCAACCCCCTCTTTGGGTTTAAATTGTTGCCATTGGGTTTGCGTGTGGTGTGAAATTAAAAGGAAATTTTCATGAAATTTTTATGGTAAATTTGCTTGTAATTGGAGCTGTGCTAAATATATTATTTGCATTATATAAATGCAAATTTTAAGCTTAATATCAAAGAGTTTTTTTTCAAAATTATTTCCTGCATTCTCACAAGAACTTTTAATGGAAAGAAATGAAAAAAAAATTACTTTTAAATTGAAATAATGAGAAGATAATAAATCTTCTTTTCTACAAATAGAAGACAAGATTAAGAAAATTTTAAAGATTTTTTTTATAAATTTTATTGAAAAGGGTGAAAATTCTGTTGAAATATTTCACACAACCCCCTCATAAATATTTCAAAGGAAAATTTCAAACCTTGTGTGAAGATTATGTAGTGAAATTTAAACAGAGTCAACCCCATTTTTTCACCCTCATCCCCTCTGTCCATTTTCATCCCTTTCGTTACTCTCTTGCATGTAACACAAAGTGGTTGAGAATTAAAGGACGATGGTTGTGTAAGGCGGCACATAGAGTGTTATGTTATGGGGGTGGGGGTTGGAAGGCAAGTTAAATGCACATGAAAGTCAAACTATATAGAATTTTCCTCCACGACAGTGAGACTCCATCGTATTAATGGCATAAGAAAATGTTGTATGTTCCTCATGTATGTTGCCATAGTTTTCAATTTTATTGATCCTTTCCCCAATGGAGCGCGCCTATGATGGTGCGGAGAGGTCGGATGAAAAAAAAAAAAGTATATATGGATGGTGTATGTGGACTGCCTCCTGGTTGCCATAACACTTTCTTATTGAGTCACACAAAAGATTATATTGCTGATTTTTTTTTCATTTAGCAAACATTGAAGGAATCGTAAAGAATTCTAAGTAGTTTTTCAGTGCTCTTTAAAAATTTATTTAAAATTTTTGGGAGAAGAAAATCAAGAAAGAATTAATTGAAAATCAATTGAGGAAAATACAGCGATGAGATCTTAGGGAGAGAGTATGGTGCCCAAAAGTAATTTGTCTCAATCGTGTTATAAACTCTCACTGATTACACCGATGCTTAATAGCCTTGTTTTATTTTTATCTCATAGATTTTGCCACATGATATCAAAAGCACGAACATGTGAGAATGTTGAATGGTTGAGGGTGAGGTGAAGGTATTTTACTTTTGCCTGCATTACTCGTGTCAAGCACCACCTTATGGTTTTGAGGAACTCTCCTACCCTTTCTAATAACTCCAAGAACCTCTGTGTGATGATGAGGTTGTAGGTAAAATAATTGGGTTACCTTCCCTTCTCCCAGCTTTCTTCCCATATGGTTTGGAGGTGTACTCAAAGGGGATGAAGTGTTTAGGATTGAATTGTGTGTGTGTGTGCGGCGACTAGAAGGAGGTGTAGGAGGGACAGGTAACCTTATATAAGGATAAATATTGAAATTTCCATGGATAAAACTTTGATGTTGTAAGTTTTTGGTATGTTATTCAATTCCAATGTAGTTCATTTATGTGGTTAGAGCTAGATATGTAGGTATGGTACGCTTAACATACTCGATAGTATGCGGGGAAAATTTGTTGTATGTATGGGGGAATTGGGTCAGGTGTTCAACTGACACGATATACACAACTCCACCTTGAAAAATCTATCGACCAAAATGGGTTTTCATTATCACGAGTTCAGTCACAATGGGATAAGTAATAAAATACCCAAAAGAGAGAGAGAGAGAGAAAGAAAGAAGTTTGTTGTGTGGCGCCCTGAATAGGGGGCGCCACAGGGCTTTGGTCAACTCCCCACAGTAACCTCAACCCTCGTCGTCCTCAACTAATCTAAGAGCACTTGTAGCTTGCAGCCATACCCACACAAGGCTGAGCTCCGACTGACTCTACTCTCATCGTCCCTCTTTACCACTCTCATATAATTACTCTCTCAGTGCTCTCCTACGTTCTCTTGAGGATTCTCGTATTCTCTCTCACCTATTGAGGGTTTGTAACCTGGGGGCAGAAGCCGTTGCCGAGGGAAGGGCAGCCGTTACAGTTACCGCCAATCTAAGGGTACTCACTCTATGAGCTAGGTTAATATTCGCTGGATAGTGAGTCGGGCGCTACATTCGGCCGTTCCTGACATTGCCGTCGTCCCCGACGGCTGCAAGTGATATTTCAAGGAAATCATTTTAAACGCATTAAGTTACAATGTCAGGATCAAACTACGCGTAATACCAACCCCGAATTTTACTGGCCGTTTTTCCCAAACTACTCCCACACCCAAGACGTGAGGACTGCTCATGTGCTAACACTAACGGAACGTTCCGCACATGAGTATGATTCGCCGTGTTATCCGCAGGTCCTGATGTCGTGGAACAATCGTTGTAGCTGCTAGTCGGTTGGTGTCTGCTGCATGACGTTCTCGTAGCATTCGTTTTTCTGCGGCTGACTGCTTTCTTTAACGGCACGCTCACTTACCCCTTCCTGGGTACCTGCCGCACAACAGACCTTCATGTGTGTTGTGAGTTGTCTCATGGTGCGTCGACGACTACGGCACGCTTACTTACCCCTTTGTGGGTACCTGCCGCACAACACACCTTCATGTGTGTTGTGAGTTGTTTCATGGCCCCTCGACGACTACGGCACGCTTACTTACCCTTCATGGGTACCTGCCGCACAACAGACCTTCAAGTGTGTTGTGTATTCTTTGGCGCCTCTCAACTGCTTCATTGTACTGCTGCTTACTGGTTTACTACGTTGTTACTGCGATCAGGATTGTCGTTCGATCTGCTTACTTTCATGCTTGCATTGCCGCTTATGTCTGCAACCTGCTAAAGAATCAACAATTTATTTTAAGTCATACCGAACCATCTCAGAGACGGGTCTCTTCTCTCTCATCTTGTGGGTCTCACGCCCAATTGCCTTCAGCAAACACCACAATTTGCGGCCTAAATAAATCTGCAATCATTACCGCATAAGACTTCTTCACGTCGACTCATTGGCACGAAAGAAAATGACTGCAAAATTTATTTAAACTTCTTTCGCCCGCTTTATTCATCGTCTGCTACTCATTCGCCTTCGCCCTCTGCCTCAGGATCTCGCGGACAACCTGGAATTTCACAGCACTTTCCCGCTCCACCTGGTACCTGTGAACAGTCGCGAGATGTACCACTCAAGTATCCCCAGCCTGCGACGTAGATACAATTTAGAGAACCCTCGACTAGCCTTGAACACCCTTTCAATTCGCCATTCGTGCACAGTGCCGCAACTAACACTGGGAAATGGTGGACACCATTGACCCCACCAAACTCCCGGAACAGGCTCACAGCAAATGCCACTCACTCACGAGCACAAGGGAACATCTGGAATTACTACACCATCTCCAACACCTTCTGATTCTTCACCGTAGCTGCAACCACTGCTCTCAACACCTTGCATCTCCTAAATGCGTCAAACTCTCTCGCTATAGACTGTCACACTGACGGGACGATCACTGCTTGCTTGAATCTTGAAAGACTCCTCCCTTTGAGTTCTTCACCGCCACAGCGTCTTTATCCTGAACTGCCTGTGCTTCTCCCTTGTAGCCGCATCTCCGAACTTCAAACCCTTCTTCGTGACTTTGCTCACGTCCTTCTTGACAGAGATTTATTACTTCGCACTCTTGTATTTTACTAATTACCCCTTCGTCCGTCTGGAAATTAGCTCTCAAGATCGTAGAGTTCTGCTGTAGATTGCCCAATGCATCGTGAACGCATCATATTCCACAACGCATCATCCACACATGCATGCAAACACACTCCACGATGTGCACTCTTGCATGCCTCTGCATGCTTGTATCGTGATGCCTTCAGCTGTCTTTCGCAGTTTACATCGTTGTGCTTCTTATCCATGTAAGGTCGCTCCCTGCTTCCACGACGGCATCACACATCACACCTTCCATCAAGATTCTCTTGTGCATTTTACGAGTTGATCCACGTTCCACAAGTCGTTGTTGAAAATTCCCCTTCCCTGGGACAGGCACAGGACAAGTGTTCAGCAGAACGCCAAGGGTAACACAGGAATCTCTTCTTTGCTCTGCCCACTCTATTGTCACTCCTTTCATTCCCCATACGCCGATCATCCAACGACCACGACGAACTGAACAACTCGCGTCACGCCTAACTCCTATGCGTCCATACCTAAGCAAGCAAACACTGATGCACTCCCCAACAGCTGCAACGCCCTGAACGACTCGTATTACACCAATCTCCACTGCGCCTGTACCTGTGCAATATTAAGGCTCTCCTCAACAACTGCGACACCTGAACGACTCGTGTTACGCCATTTTCCACTGTGTCCAAACCTATGCAAGCAAACTTCGATCAAGCCAAAAACTGCGACGCCCGGAATGACTCGTGCCACCCAATCTCCGCTGCGCCCGCACCTATACAAGCAAACATTTATATTTTTCAACTTTTAGATAATTTATTTTCTCATTTATTTCTCTGCAAACATCAGCTCTGAATTCACCTTCCGCATCTGTCATTTGACTGCAAAACAAGAAAACGAACCATCTCGACAGCATGAACGCAACCTATCGCTCCTCGCATGCTGTTCCACACACCTACAAGGAAATCTTCTACACCGATAATCGCGCCTCTCACCACGACAATAATCACGACACCTTTCTCATCATTTACCCCAATGAGCATTACGGCAACTGTGATGACGATTTTCACGGCATCTATCCGAATCCTGAGAAGCTTCGTGGCGATTCCAACTGGATTTCTTGGAAAAGAATCATTTTCCCGTAGCAGCACTCCTCCTCTGTTTCACTTCGTCACATCTTGCCTTCCCGCAGCTTTCGGTGAATCGCACGGCTGTCTACCTCATCCGGAAAGAATTCCTTAAGCGCTTCTCCAAGTATCTCCCACGTACGCAGGTTGTCTTTCCTCCTATCGAACCATGGTTTTGCTGCTCCTTTCAACTGCATGCTTCCCATCAGAATCGCATGCTCATCCTGGACGCCACATTGGCGGAGGATTCCACTCCTGGTGTCCAACCATGCGACAACGGATAACGTCCTTTTACCGCTCGATTCAGAACGGGGCACAAGCTCCTCAATCTCCCGCAATTTCATTTCAATCCCGTCACTTTTTCTGCTTTGAATCCTTTGCCAATCGTCACAGCAGTAAGCACTGCCTTCACAGGTGTTTCTATCGCGGATGCTTCTATCGCGGGTGCTTCTACCGCAGGTGTTTCTACCGCAAGTGCTGCTATTGTAGGGGCTACGACCACTGATGCTGCTATCATGGGTGCTTCCACTCCGAGTGATGCCATCAAGAGTTCCACTCCAACTCCATTTACTTCCTGACGCTCATCATCCATTTCTGCAAAAATGTCACACAATTCATCACATTTACCATCTCACACTTAACCACGTTCACCCATTGTACCTCCTGAGCAGATAATCTCACCTCTTTTCACTTTTCCTCACGTTGTTTCCGAGTTTTCCTTTAATTTCTCACTTTACGGCGTGTTTTCTTTTCAAAATGTAAACAAACTGACAGATTTCTTTGATCGCGACGCCTCTGGTGACTTTTCGCCGAAAAATTTCTCGAACACTACGCCGAAAATTTCGCGAGGGGATAATCATAAACTTCCATGGGACATTTCTTTTATTTCTGCGGACATTTCCTAAATTTTATTTCTGCACATTTTTATTTTTCACCTAATTCTGCGATTTTTCTAAGGAATTTAAGGGAAATTTTCGTGTATGTTCTTTCACTGGAGATTTCATTAATCATTTTTTTTTCTATTGATAATTTTTTTTTGTACGTCCGCGCCATCTTTATTTGGAATTTTTAGGGACATTTCATTCATTTTCAGGACTTGCTTAACTCTTTTCTCCACTTTTGTTTTTAATTCTTGGACAAAATTATTTCAATGTTTTTCTTCAATTATTGTTTATTTCTTTTCTTTCTACTGGGTGCTTTTTAATGGTGGTTTTCGCAGGACACTTCGATTTGAATTTTCAGGGAATTTTTCTCAAGGGGACACAAATTTTATTTTCTTCTATTGGGCATTCAAGGGTTAATTTTCTCTGGAATTTTACTGATTTTTTTTCTGTTTTTTTTTTTTTTTTTTTTTGAGCCGCGAATTTTTCGACCGCGCTGCTTTTTCTCTAAATTTTGTGGAGAAACATTTTTGTTCGGTGCCGCAGAACACCGCGAAACTTTACACATGCCATGGAATACTTTCAGGGGGGCGCTTTTTACCGCGATATTTCACCCACGGGCAGCCTCAATTGCACAAATTATGTCCCCATTTACTCTACAGGCTGCATAATTGCCCACAAAATACAGGAATGTACTCACTTTATCATTTTTCAGGAACTTTTAGAGCAATCTCTGGAAAGACAAGAAGAACATTTTTGCCCCCCTCACGGGGGCTCTGCACACACAAATGCACTCATACTGGCTTGGGGATCCCCTCATGCACGCCATACATTCACACCAGCTGCAAAAAATAACATTTTTCTTGGAAATTTTTCACCTATTCTAGAGCACCCTGCCGTCAAACATGTCCCGACACGTTTTCTCTGCCGCCGTCGATGCCTCCGGAATGACGCTCTGCCGCCGTGAAACTCGCTGCAATTCACCCCGGGTTGCTCTGCAAACGCTGCCCGGTGACTCCCCTCTGCCGCTAAGATGTGCCCCATAGGGCTCCTTCGCCGTCCGGGCACTTTTTCACCCACTTTTTCACGCACTGTTCTGCGGCGTCATTCCGCCATGTTCATTTTTCTCACTCGCGCGCGATCACTTTTTCTGTCTATTTTGAACTTTTACACTGGGATTTCGGCATCCCACTTCTGATATGTGGCGCCCTGAATAGGGGGCGCCACAGGGCTTTGGTCAACTCCCCACAGTAACCTCAACCCTCGTCGTCCTCAACTAATCTAAGAGCACTTGTAGCTTGCAGCCATACCCACACAAGGCTGAGCTCCGACTGACTCTACTCTCATCGTCCCTCTTTACCACTCTCATATAATTACTCTCTCAGTGCTCTCCTACGTTCTCTTGAGGATTCTCGTATTCTCTCTCACCTATTGAGGGTTTGTAACCTGGGGGCAGAAGCCGTTGCCGAGGGAAGGGCAGCCGTTACAGTTACCGCCAATCTAAGGGTACTCACTCTATGAGCTAGGTTAATATTCGCTGGATAGTGAGTCGGGCGCTACAGTTGTAAAAGTGCCAATGAGAAAATTCTCAGCTTCCTCTAATCAATTTTCTTGCTGATTATTGAGATTTTTCCATGGAATTTCTTTATTAGATTGAGGGGGTATAGTATGTATATAATATAGGTATGTGAAGAGGTGGCGACTAAGTGTGTGAAAATGCTATTTTTTCCCCATTGTATTCATCTTTTCGATCGCTTGCGCCGCTTTTCCACGTCACACTTGTGCACAACGAAGCTCCCTGACGATTTTCCATGTAAACCTACATCAAATGTGCGGGACAGAGCTAACTGGCTATATAGTACGATGGATGTACTAGTGTGTTGGAGATGGTTGTTCTTCCCCAACAATCAGTCCCCAACACACATATTGGCGTCGTTTGGTTGGAGAGCGCGCTTTGGAGCTTTCCAAAAGCGTCGCGCGAGCTTCATAAGCACCAACCGCGTTGGCATGGTTACGGCATTTGGACGCCTTCATTATCAGTAGTAGTGCGCGCTATGTAGCAAGTCCTCTCGAGAGCTCTCTTCCACTCTCTACGTACATATACCTACCTATATGTAATTTTTATATATAGATAGGCACGATGGTAAAGTGAATAGATTTTCGTTGAGTGAGAAAGAGCTATTTTGTGTCCAAGAGGCATTTATACTTTACGTGTACCTTACCTAGATGATAAAAAAATGTCACAAACACACCTCAAGCAGCGCGGGTGGATTCATGGCAAGCAATAGACAATCTCATGAAAAGAAAATGTGTATATTTTCCAAAGTAGATGATATGGATGAAAGAGTTTTGTTTGCACTACATTCATTTTGGCGTTTACTTCATCTTTCGTGAAAATTCATCCTCCTCCACAACAGACACACACAGTTTTTTTTCCATCCATGATGGCTCATATCTATTCACAAGTGCCTAATGATGATGTGGGGGGAATTTTTTTTTTGTTGTAATATATATAGCGAGAGAGTATGGTGTTGCTTATTCCTTGGTGAGATTTTTGTGTGAAAGAGATGAGCCAGCGAGATGAAATCGTCACTTTCCGGGTTCTAAATTAGACTCCCAATTGTGTCTCCTCTCACGAGTTGATACAATTTTAAATAGGGAATGATATTGGGGCAACGCTAGGGAAGACATATTAGCTAAAATACGCTCACACCATCATGTCTATTTGGGACGAAGAAATGTTACTCAAGAAGAATCTTATGCGCGAAAGAAAATATAGGAATTTAAAATAAGACCTATATGCACGAAGGATAAAGCTGCGGCATGAACATGAGCACTGTGCCTTATAGCTGAGGATTAGGGTAAATGAGAGAAGATGGGTTACATATTATGCTGTATGGTATATAGGAGATATGCAAATTAAATATGTTGACGTTGAAGTCAACACATGAAAAATTCTACATAAGATTTTTTTTTAATAATATCACCTTTCTTATGTATGAAAAAAATCAATTTTAACCCTACATTAGGCTGTTTATGAGATTTTTCCTTTTACTTTTGTTTGTTTAATGATGCCTTTTATTAAAACAATCAGGAAAATATTGTTGCGGCGGGGCTTAAAGCCGCGGAAAGCTCTGGTGCTGACTGCTCTGCCATGACTCCCTGCATGGGAGGAACCAGTGAAAAGATTTAGGGTTTGATGTAAAAATTCAATGATGCGTTTTATTTCAGTCTTCGGGGGTCTTATAATGTTTGGGTTCTTTTGGGCTTCTTGCCCTTACAAAAGGAAGCAGCTCTTTGCTGCAAGAAATAAATTCTTTGCACGGGCTTCTTGCCCTTCTAGAGGAGGGCAGCTTCTTGCTGCACAATGGATGAATTCACGTTTATGCGGTGTCACCGGATGCTGGATCTGCGGCGGGCTGGATAGCTGCAGAATCTGTTGTGGATGCCTCAGCCGCGGCGTCCTTCTTCTTCTTTGATGTGCTCGATGTGCTGCGTGCACGTGGGGGAGGCTTTTGTGGAGCAATGGCGTAAAGATTCCCGATGGGACTCAATTTCCTCCCTACCACACTTCTGAGCAATGCTTCTTGGCACGTGATGAGATCCCGATCGCCTTCGGGAATTTCCTCCAACTTCTTTAGTAGTCCCAAATCGTATGGCCACTTTATGGGCTCACTCTGAGTGCCCACTGTGACAGTGTCCACTGGGGTGATATGCAGTGATTCAACCCCCTCGAGGCAGCATTGAATGCCAACCTCGACAGTGGTGGCAGGGTTCTGATGCCTGCGGCACTTAGAACAATCAGAGTGGTAGCTGGTGCTGGAGCTCTCCGACGAAAGCCCAAGATCCTTCGCGAGGGTGTCTAAGCGCGAAATGTGCGCGGTGCGCACTTTTGGAGCAATGATGTTTCGCGCACCCTCGACTTCGCTGTCTACTTCGACCACTTCTGGAGTGGGAGCACTCTCTGAGAGAGGTTTGCAAACCTTCCGGATGTCCGGAAGGATTCGCTTGCGGATAGTTGGGTCTGCGTGAGCGTCACTCCGACGGGGAATGTGCTTGGGGCTGTTATTCCCCACAATGCTCTTTACAATGGCACTTCGCAGCCTTGGCTGTGCTTTTGGGGGCTCCAAAGGTGCCCTTGTGGGATGTTTGTCCCCGTTTGGGGATTTAGCAATTGCTCCTGTGGAGCGTTGATCAAGAATGGGGGACTTTGTGCGTGTCCCTGATGGATTTTCACCAGCAGAGGTGGAATGGGGAAGTTCTTTCACCCAAGCCACAGTCCTAAGACTTACTGCCGGCCCAATCTTCGACGATCCCTTTTGGTACCGCGGGTCCTTGAGCGGACTTTGCGGATTTTCCCACTCGTCACTCTCTGCGGAGGCTCTGGGGCGTGCGCAATGAGTTGCACGATGATGTTCGGTGGATTTTGTGTTGCACGAATTCTCCGGTGGTAATTTTGTTCGTGCACCGGAGTGTGATGCAGAATCTGGGAAGTAGCTCTGACCAGATCTTCCTGCTGAAGCAAATGTTGGGGAATGCTTTGAGGATTCTCCCCTGGCGGCAGTGTTGCCGGTGAGTGTGAGATCAAGTGCGGATGTGCCGCTTGGATCAAAGTTTTCTTGTTGTGGCGATTCTTCTCGCTGCTGTGGCAATTCTTCTCGCTGCTGTGGCGATTCTTCTCGTTGTCTTCTGTTGCTCCTTCTTCCAGAGCTTGCTGAATGTTCTCGATGATCTCTTGTGAGCTCATGAAAGTTTTGCTGCCTTTTTGTTTGCCAATTGGGCTTTCTGTTGGAAAATTGTTCTTTCCTGTAAGGCTGCTGCCGTGCGAATGAATTTCTGGGCTTCTCCGCCTTCCTTTTATAGCCAAAAGGCTTCTTTCCCTCTCGCTTCCGCTCCATTGAAACACGTCTGAACAGGTTGAGCTCTTTCACACAAATGACGCAATATAGGCAAAAGGGTGCGTCATTTGTGATTTTTGCCCAAGGGGCATGTAAATTTTTGGGGATTCCAGAATCAGATTCCAGAATCGTGGAAAAAATGTGGGAAATTATGGGAATAATTTCCCGGAGCGGTTTTTCCTCATTTTTCTTTAGTTTTAGGGGCAAAAAAATTACAGGGTGATTCTCAAAAAGCCAAAATTGTGATTTTAGGGGTTTTTATGAGGGCATTGTTTGGCTTCGCCGCAACAATATTTAAATTGATGCAATTAAAATTTATTTTGATCAAAGAAAACAATTTGTTGATCTTTTTTATTTAATAATGTTTCTCTTCTAGATTTTACACGTTTCTTTTCTGGCAATCAACATGACTTTTTTTAACGTTAATCATTCTATTATTAAAATTTAAAAATTCTCTTTTTTTAAGATGTTTTACATTAATTTTCTGCCCGGATATATATTTCTTTTAACATTTAAAATAGAAAATTATAAAGCGAACTTAGACCTAGGGTTATCACCTTACATGACATTCTTACATTAAAAATATTTTATTATAAAGTATTTATTATAAAAAATTTTTTATTTAGATTTTTTTAAATTAAATTTAAGTCGGTTTTTGTTTGTAAGTTTCGTTTTTTGCGAGCTTTTTTGGCATAAAAGATCGGTTTGAGTTTTTTAAGCCAGGCTTAAGTTTATTTAAATCAGGCTTCAGTTTTATTCTTAAGTTTTTTTTTTAACGAGGTCATGCTGAGGTAGCGTTAAGTGCATTCTAGACCTAACCTACTTTTAGCTAATCTTCTATATAATAAAGAAAGGATTTCGTGTCTGTACAGCTATACAAATCTACACCGTTGGTCCGATCGCGATGAAATTTGGTACAGAGACTACTGATACCAGGCGGTTTTTACCAACGGCATTCATTTTCCCCCCAAAGCCCCCCTTCACATAGCCCTCATATAAAATTCATGCTTTTTTGACTACTTTTTAAATTTGGCGCCTTAAATGTTGTGTGAAATTCACTTTTTCTCTTTGAAATATCTGTTGGAGATTTTGCATGGCCCATCTATATCTATATAATAAAGAAAGGATTTCGTTCCTGTACAGCTATGCATTTCTACACCGTTGATCCGATCGTGATGAAATTTGGTACAGAGACTACTGATACCAGGCGATTTTTACTAACGAATAATTTTTCTATTGGACTTTTTTCATCTCAATTATTTTCTCCATCTAAAATTTGCGCGAAGCGCAACAAATCCCCGCGAAGCGGGGCGAGGTAAATTGGAGCGAAGCGACAATTTACCTCGTAAAACTATAAAGGCTTTATCTTAAACAATTGTAAGGTAAATTGTGTAACATCTTAAAAATGTAAATTTGACTTAAAAACTTAAGCCAGATTTAAGAAACAAAGTTAAGCCGTTTATTAAATCTGATCTTAAAAGAACATAATTCTAGTATACAACAAAAAAAATCAAATTAAGCTTAAAAATCTTAAAACTGACTTTAAAAAACTTAAAAATAGTTTGAAGAAGTCTAGCTTAAATTTTTTTTCTGGTTTAGAAAAACTGAGATCTGACTTAAGACGATTTTCCTTTACCAAGAAAAAAAATCGAAACTTTCTAAATTAGTCTATTTCACTTTTCGATTATTTTTAGTTTTCTGATACTGCCGAAAATTAAAGCAAAAAAGTTAAAACCGTGTGAAACGCGAAGTCTCCGGGTGAAACCCCTAGAGGTGGTAACCCTACCTAGACTTTGAATTACTCCTAAGAATTCTTTTAATTCCATTCTAAAAATATTCTAATTCTAATATTCTATAACCCTTTTCAGTATTGATTTATAAAAAACAAAAACAATTTTAACTGCAATTCTTTTCCATAAAATACAAACGAGTCATGTCAAAATGTGCAAAATGGTTTCTGATGTGAAATGTTTGGTGGAGAAGAGAAAATACACCCACTTGCAATGCCCGCAGAGCGTCGCGTACACATGAGTTGCTATGCGTCGGGAAAAATCTATTTAAACGGTGACTCGAAGTGAAAAATTTTCAATAATTTGAGGTGTGGGAGGGATGCTGCTACATATAATCTTAAGTGACGTCACCCTATCCCCTGTTCTGACGTCATCGAGGACGCTCACAGGGAGCAAACCTCTGCGAAGGCAATATAGAGCATTCAGGAGAGAGAAAAAGAGAGAGAGAGAGAGTGTTGGTAATTCAATGGAACAGGGAAAGATATGAATTTCATACATTTAATATTTTCATTTATTGCGACAGATGAAGCTTTTCACCTGCACACAGCTTTTCTGGCATGTGGATGGAGGAAAAATCTTACAGAGAATATAAGCGGTGTGTGTGGCAACAAAACAGAGTGTGAAGATGAACTGAAGGGATTTTCATTTTTCATAACATCAAGAAAATATGTGTGGCATGTTGGGGGGAGTGGGGGTTAGAGAGAAGGTTTGCACACAGAATGGTGTGTAAGGGTACATTAAGAATGTAATAAAATCCCGGGGATTTTTTCATCACGCAGCCACGGGAGGAGAAAGCTTTATAGGGGAGAAGGGGTTGAATGGTGAGGGAGGAAATTGATTTTCCTCCATTGATTTGGATTGTTGACTGGATGAGGGCAATCCCTACAAAATGGGAGGGGGTTGAGTTTGAAAAAAAAGTCAATACGGAAAAGTTTATTATAAGTCGCACTTTTTTTTCCGCCTGCCTCATCGATATTTTGTGTGGTGCGCCGCGCGGGGGAAGGGCATGTAGTGGGTGGAATATCGATGGAAAGGGGTTTTTGGTTGAGGAAGGAAAAGAGAGCTCCTCCGCACATACTCCAACAACAGAGCAACGAAAGACGATGGGTTTTGTGGATGGGATGGAGGAGAAAGACTCTCCCGACTATATCGTTTCCATGGTTTCAGCTGTTTCCATCAATTATGACCTTCTCATTTTCCATGCAGCGCGCGCCTTTCTTCATCACATTGTCACCCCGACGTCGACATTGTCGTCGTCCTGCGTTGCTCCCAGTTGACTTGGAAACTATCACTGTTTCGGACAAGTTGTCCTCCGGGCGAGTTTCTCTTCTTCATTTTCTACAATACCCTCATTTGCCTTTCTGTGTGCAGAATTATAGATCTTTCTCCATTCTGCTTGTGAGGGAGGTTTACCACCCCCTCGCGCCTCCAAGGAAAAGGGCTATCTATTCAACAAAATAAAGTATATAAATCACAGGAAAAAAACACATTAAATGTGAGTTTGAAGAGTGAGAAGAAAAAAAGAAGAAAAAACCAGTAGAAGCCGTAAAACTGTCGAGGCGAATAGGAGTTTGAAATAAAGTACAAGAGGAGGAGGAAGTTTCTATATATTGAGTGATTCGCCCCCCTTGTATCAACTTAAATTGGTCTGGTGAGAGGCCACGCGAAAAAATATGGTAGGGGGCAGAAAAAGAAATGGATACTAAAGTCAGAAAACAAAGTGGAAAAGAGTTTTTGGTGGGTATGCTGAATGCATCAAAATTGGTGTGACCTGATTTTTTTCTTCCTCATCTCTTCACGGCAGAAACTTGAATGATTGACTAAATGTATGTATGTGAATGGTCTGGTGTTGTGGAGAAAGTGGAAGTGATTTTCGATTAATTTCCTATATGTAGAGGAGATACTTGATCAATTTTCTGTTGCAATTCCAACATGACATTGCGCTGGGGGACTCGCAGTGGATTTTATACATTTTTGTTGAGAAGATTATGTGTCGAAAAATATGGGAGCAATTGATTGTTTTCTCAGTGAAGGATACTTAATTGTTAATGCTAAAATTAGTGTCTAATTGTGGGATTAAAATATTTAAATTTTTAATGCAGAGCTAAAAAAAATTATGGAGAATTATTTTGGTGGGGAAGGACAAAGAAAAATTCTAAATATTAGAACCAAGGGGAGTTTATCTGGCGAATACTTTGGTTTTTTAGGCGAATCATCTGAATAATTCCAAAGATTTGAACTTCACATGAAAATCTTTTGCTAAAAATCGAAAAAGTCAAAAACGTATTTAGAACTTTTTTGGTTTGAATTTCGTTTTTTTTTTTTGGATTCAATTTACTGCATTTCAGCATTAATTTACAACTTTTCGGTTTGAGTTCAGTCCTTCATTAGGCAATAATATATATTTTTTTTAAATTTGTTCCTTAATCTATAGGGTTACCACCTCACATTTAATTCTAAACCGGAGATTTTACCTACCTGCCCCTTTCATTTTCAAGTGTATGTAATACTAGAAAATAACGTTTTTTTTTTTATTTAGAATGTTTTTTATATTTTAATTTTAAAAATTAAAATTTAAGTCGGTTTTTGTTTGTAAGTTTTGCTTTTTTTGCGAACCTTTTTAACAAGTTTACTTTAACCAGGCTTAAACCAGGCATGTAAGCTCGACTTAAGCCTGACTTAAAAAAAAAACAAAGCTGCTTATTAAGTCAGGATTATTTTTTTAAGTCGTACCTACCTTAGTTTTTTAGGTCAGAATTTTAAGACGAATTTGACCTCAGTTCAGCCTGATCTAACCTTGAAATCTTAAAAGCCTGACTTTAAAAAAAAACTAAAGTATAATCTACAACAAAGGCCTTGCAAAAAAAAAATGTTAGGACTGACTTAAAAAACTTAAACCTAGTTTGAAGAAAACCGTAGTCTAACTTAAAGAAGTTTAATCTGGTTTAGAAAAACTCAAATCTGACTTAAGATGACTTTCCTTTACCAAGAAAAAAAATCGAAACTTTCTAAATTACAGAGTTGTAATTTCAATTTACGATTTTTTAGTTTTCTGATAATGTCGAAAATTAAACCAAAAAAAAAAAATAAAACCGTGTGACCCGGAGAAATTTATCCTAAACCATTAGGGGTGGTAACCCTAGAAGAACAGTCCCCATAATTTTCAATATGGGTTTTAATTCCGCGAGAGTAGCTTTTATGCCAGATTTTCCCGGAGATTGCACAATTACAATTTTTCCTCTTTTTTTTTTTTTGGTGCAGAATGTCACCTGAAAGACCTCCATCGCAGGATGGTGGTCCAATGTTGGAATCACCGAGTTTAATAATGTCATCAATGCCGATCGAGTCGAGCCATGTGATCCTGCAGCAGCATATTCAGTATAGCAATCCAGGGATTGGTGGTGGCGGTGACGGCGGTGGCGGCGGTGGTGGGCATATTGTGATAAATGGGAATGGCATGGCAACGGGTAGTGGTGGTGGCAGTCGGAGTGTCAATGGTCAGGGAGTAGTTGCGACGGGGGAGCAAACGGGGTCTTCCAAACTTTTGGTGCTACAGCAAACCGGTGAGAACTACATTGCTGCAAGTAAGTTTAAAGTAAAAGTTTGCTTGTCTTTATTTTCTTTTTTTTTTTTTGTTGTTGCAAATTACAAGAATGTTAAAGAGAGAATTATATCAAATTTATAGGTCCACTGTCATTTGCAGCAAATGAAAATAATGGTGTTGGGAATATTGTTTTGCTGGCAACGGAGCAAATGGATGTAAATCCCGGTGATCACAATGGGATTGTAACATCGGCAAATGGTGGTGATGAGGAATTGACACCACTCACATGGCTCCACAATAAGGATTTACTAAAGGGAATCAATCTATCGTGTGCAAAAGTTCAATCAAATAGCGATACATTGATTAAGCAGAATACAACGGGAGCAATGTCGCCAACAAGTGATTTCTTGGAGGATTCATGTATATCTGAGGACAACACATCATCCATTGTGTCCAATTCGGATCAGAGTATTGGGATCTACAGTACGGAGACATCACCAAAGTTGTACATAAGTCCCAACAATAACAATAACACCATTAACAAGAATCGCAATCACTTGACAACATCAACGAGAACTTCGGCTGTTCAAGTGAGCCCGGGTGGGACAACGACCGTCATTGAATACCATTCAAGTGGGAAACAACAGCAGCACAATGGTATTGGTGGTCAGGCAGGAAATGTAGCCAGTAGTACTGGTGGTGCTTCCACATCCACCACATCTACCACCACCACTACCTCAACACCCCATCAACATTTCCACAAAAAGTATCTCCGGGAAGAGCATGTGAAGACACTGAGACAAAATCAAAATGATTCTGGCTTTGTCTCACCCACAACAGTGGGGCAGCAGCAGTATGAGAGTCCACCGCAGCAGCAGCAGCAGGCTCCGTCTCCCACGCAGCCTGCATCACCGCTGAGACATCGAAGCGGTGGCGGTGGTGGGGGTCAGAGTCAGAAGACACACCTCGCCACCACCCCGTCGAAACACAAACACCCAACTAATCAACCCTATGATCCCCAAGTACACACCACCAATAAGCCACCGTTCAGCTTCAGCTCACTCATTTTTATGGCCATTGAGGATGCATCGGAGAAGGCATTACCCGTCAAGGAGATCTACGCGTGGATTGTCAGGCATTTCCCATACTTCAAGACAGCCCCGACTGGATGGAAGAATAGTGTTCGTCACAATTTATCTCTCAACAAGTGCTTCCAAAAAGTCGAAAAAGCCCCGGTTAGTTCTGACTGAAAAAAATCTCCTTTTCTTCCAGCAGGAAGTTAAGAATATGTGTTTTCTTGTTCTTCTCGCAGAACATGGGCAAGGGATCTCTGTGGCGTGTTGAGCAGCAGTATCGCCAGAATTTAATTCAGGCACTTACTCGTTCACCTTTCCATCCATTTTCAACAAATTTCGACAAGACTGTGTACAAGACTCAGCAAGGGTCAAATGACTCATCTTCTGCCTCTAAGGTGAGTGTTTTAAATGAGTTTTCTATGCATCTTGTGCGTGTGGGAACTTTCTCAATTGAGAAGCATCTCAAGGAAATTGCAATTATAGCCTTAAAGCTGTTTAAAAGGATTTTTGTAAAATTTTCATGGCAAAGTTTTGACTTACGGTAATAAAATAAAGAAAAGAATATCATTGAAAATTAAATTCAAAGTCTGTGAATGTATTTATTTATTTGTCAATAAAATTATAGAAAAGCTGGAAAAACCAAGCCCCTATTCATGTGTGATCAAATTTCATTTTATGCTGTGAAGGTGGACGTGTAAATTATATATAAAATCAAAGAACATACAATTACGTAAATTCAACGAATTTCTCACTTGAATAACTATTAAATTCATTAAAATTTGTATGATCCAAAGAACCTCAAAGGGTTCAGCGAAAAATAAAAGAACTTTGAGTACATTATTTCAAGTAGTTTAATGAATGTACAAAAGTGTAGTGAGTGATGAAAGTGAGGCGGTTTATTGAAGGAAATTTATATGCGGATATTTTCTTTCTTTTCTGTAAATTCAGTCATCGAGTGGACGTCCATTGAATGCCTCTCTGACGCCTCGTCTCTCAAAATTTATGGCTGAACTCGATGCTCCACCGGAGCCGCCAGCAAGTCCACCGATTGAGGATGAGTACCGCCACTTGACGTCGTACAGCTACTATGAGAATGGGACAAATGCTATGCTCAATGTGTTAGTCAATAGTAATGAAAATGGTGGTAGCAGTGCCCCAAGTAGCAATGGTGGGAGTCCAGAGAAAATTGCAAGAGACTGGGGTGCTGATAGTAGTATTGAGGATGTCAATGCTGCCACAGCAATGTTAGCACTCAAGCATGGGCCCAAGGTGTTTGCTGAAAGCTTCCAAAATGGGTATGTTGTGTGGGGACGTTAGTACATAATAATTTTGCAGTTTGATTTGAATGCATTTTGGGGGTTGTTTATAGGCGTCCAGTGATTACATCTTCACCAAGTGAGGATCACACATATTCCGCTGGTGGGAACAATGGTACTACATCCACGGGAATCGGGAATTTGTCCGCAAATTCGTCCAACAGCAATAGTTTGGACAATACAAGCAATGGTACATCATCGGATGCTGCGTATGAGAGTAGTGAGGAAAGGTGAGTTTATTATTATTTAAGGGGTGTCTCGTGGGCAAATTGTTGGAATTGACATATTTTTAATGTTTTCATTTTTCTAGGGTATTTCTTAAACTCAGTTTTCCGATGTTGGTTACATTTGAAGCCTAATTATTGAAGAGTTAGAAAATCACAAAGGTAGATTTTTCTCAGGACCTACTAGATGGATTTTAATGGGGTAAAAAGCAAATGAAAGAGGAAGTAGCAACGAAAAATAAACCGGAACAGATTTTGGAATTTCGACTTTGAAGCTGAGAAAAGTAGAAAAATATTCTTGTGTACTTTTCATAGCTTCTGAACGGAAATTCAAGAATCCGTTCTGGTACATTGTTCGTTGATGCTTCCTCTTTCATTTGTTTTCTACCCCATCAAAATCCATCCAGTAGATCCTGAGAAAAACCTACCTTTGTGTTTGAGACAGTATCGTGGAAAATCACAAGATGGCGAAAAGTGATTTTCTTACTCTTGAATAATAAGTTTTTAAATGTGGTCAACACCGGAAAACTATGTTTAAGAAGAATCCCAAGAAAATAAAAACATTTAATTTCACGAGCTCTCAAAAGAGACACCCCTTAAATTATCTGCGTCTGTCTGTTCCCGTCATTGGGCAAATTGAGTGGGTGTGTTAATGATGCAATTTCCGCGTAGTCAAATGACATCACGTGCTCAGGAAGATTTGGAGGAGCAACGTCGCAAGGCGGAGGGTGTTGATGCCCTGCTAAATTTAGCTGGGGTCTCACTACCACCTACAGCTCCCATTATGCTGAAGCGTTCTTCAGTGGACAATCAATTCCACTATCAGACATCATCGACAGACGCAGAGACCCCCCTATCGTCCCCATCGCCCTCAAAGCGCTCCAAACAGAGGCCCATTCGTACCAAACTCAAGAAGAAGGCCGCCTGGTTGCGGTAATATCAGATGCATCAGCAGCTACTAGGTAGTCTCGAGTAGGAAGAGTGAGTTTTTTAATTTTTGAATTTTTATTTCTTCCATTTTCTCCTCTAAATTGTTCTTTAAAAAAAAATAGAAATGATAATGTTTTTTAGATTGTATATTATTTTTAATGTTTTAACCTTATTAGTGACACTATATAATATACATTTTATTAAATTATCATAAATAATGTATGAGAATATAATAGTTGCTAGAACATACCACTTATACTACTACTACTACTACATGAAGCTCTTACAATGATGGAAAATTCTCAAAGAAATGAAGAAAAAAAAAAGAAATAAATAAATGAATGAAACTTAAACTGAATCAATGCAACAAGACATTTTTTTTTTCATAAGAAAATTTTAAAAAAAAGTGTTCTAAAGCAATTTTTCCGTGTTGGCTTTGTTGAATTACTAAAATAGTAAAGAAAAAAAGTGGATATTATAGCTGCAAAGAAGAAGTAAAGAAGAAGAAAAAAAGAGGAAGAAGTGAGATGAAAGATGAGTAATTAAAAATTGCATTAAATTACCAATATATAAAACATATATATTCACTATTATATTTAGAAATTATTAACTGATAAAACATGTTTACAAGACAACAATCCAACAAGATAGCTAATGTAAACAAATTTTCAAGCAATATCAGCGAGGTAATGTATAGTTTGTGGTTAATTAATTGCAAGACAACTTGCATGCGAAGGTGGTGCAAAATGTGGGGATTTTATTTTCCATTTGATAAAAAATACGGATGAAATCTTTTCTGGTCAGATGATTCTGTTTTTAATCAGAAGAATATTCCGTTTTGATCAGAAGAATCAGAATAATGAGTTTTGGTCAGAAAAACGTTCCAATTCAATGAGAAATGTTCCAGTTTTGTCAGAAAAATCTGCCATTTTGATCAGGATAATAAGAAATTATTCAAGATAATTAGCAATTGATCAGCGAAACGGATTCATGATCAAAAGAGTTAATACATTCTGGTCATAAAAAAAACGTTGATAATGAAAATTTGACATGATCATCATTCTGTCACTTTGATCAGAAAAATATAAAAATGATCATGTAAATAACTGATCGATTGCTAATTATTCTGATTAATTGCTAATTTCCTGATTGAGTGTCATATTTTTCTGATCAAAATGGCAGGTTTTTCCGACCAAAACGAAACATTCTTCTGATCAATAGCATAATTTTCTGATCAAAAGATGGAACCAACAAAATACGTATTAAAGGAAAAATTTAATTAAATTAATTTTGAGACTTTCGATCAATGCATTGTTTTCGGTCTGAAAGTACAAATAAAAAGAGGATATTACATAAATATACCTATATAATATGAATGGAAGAGAGCTAAACAGAATGTAGGTATTCAAAATTTTAACAGCCTGCAGTGAAGTGATTCGTTGAAGAAAAGGATGTTGCATGATAAATGAGGAGAATGACTAAAAAAAAAACTGCTGGATAGGTCCCATTACGATGTGGAAAATTTCCCTCTTTTGCAATCCTTACGGTCTGATCATACTATGGTTTTAAATGTGCTTAAGGGGGGACTCATGGGCAAACTGTTGGAATTGAAACATATTTAATGTTTTTTATTTTTTGGGGGTTTTTCTTAAACTTGGTTTTCCGATGTTGGTTACATTTAAAGACTTATTGAAGTGTAAGAAAATCACTTTCCGCCATTTTAGGTGTGACCCCATCTTGTAATTTTTTCGACTTTTCCACAGAACTGCCCTAAAACACAAAGGTAGGTTTTTCTCGGGATCTATTGGATGGATTTTAATGGGGTAAAAAGCAAATGAAAGAGGAAGTATCAACGAACAATGTACCAGAACAGATTTTTGAATTTAAACTTTGAAGCTGAGAAAAGTAGAAAAAAATTCTTGTGCACTTTTCATAGCTTCTGAGTGGAAATTCAAAAATTCATTCCGGTACATTGTTCGTTGATACTTCCTCTTTCATTTGCTTTTTACCCCATCGAAATCCATCTAGTAGATTCTAAGAAAAACCTACCTTTGCGTTCACCAGCTCTCAAAAGAGACCCCCTTAAAGGTTTCTAATTTTTCTTAGGTTAAAGACATTTCTTTTAATTTCAAATTCTCATGGAATTTTAATCAGAAATCGTTGTAAAAATTCGTTCCAAAACCTTTTTCTTATAATAAAGAAAAAGATTTTTAAAATAACCTCAAAAAATCGATTTATATGATTTTTTTTGTGGATTTCAAAGAAATAATTCATTGAATGGGACTGTGAAGAGGAACAATAAAGGATTGCAACATACAACATTAGAAGCTTTGTCAACACTCGAGGGCATGTAAAATTGTATAAGAAAAAACATTAAAGATTAGTTAAGATGTAGATAAATGAAAATACGTACCAGAAAATTACGTGGAAATTCTGTTAAGCTGACATTATACACACACATTTTTCTGTTCAACTTGTTGAATGTTAAGCAAAAAAAAAAAGAAGTATCACACTTGATATAAAAAAAAACATTAGGATGAATATTATAAAAATAATAAATTCACGCTTCTCTTTAACAAAAATGTGAAACAACAATCACTTAGAAAAAGAAAGATTGTACTAAATGTATTTTATTACGACGAGAAGGTAAGTTAATAAAAAAAAACTGAGAGAGGTTTTAAAGAATTAAACACTGAGAAAAAAAACGTATAAAAGCGTTTTAGAGTAGTGTAATGATGGATAAACTCAAAATGAAAAAAGTAGAGAGAAAAGAAAACGCAAAACATATTTTTGATGATAAAAGTATAGAATGAAAAATAAATCCACAACACAATTTAAATGAAAAATGATAACATTTTGGTGTAATTTAACGCCAATGTAACTTGCTTATCTAGTGCTTTTACTTTTAAGGAAATTATATACACACACCCAGAGTATATAATGTGGCTAGAGAATGAGAAGGAAAAAAAAAAAGTGAGTAAATGACATTTTTTGAAAGGTGTAAAAATGGTGGAGATAGAGAAAAAAAATTTAAACAATGTTACCAAATTCTAAATGAAACTTATTAGCGCTTTCCTGTTACACAAAAAAAATGAAAAATAAGAAATATTATTATAGCATGATATGAAGATACATGTAGATAGTTCTTCTTTTTATTTTTCTCTCTTTGCGAAAATGCAAGAGGAGATGAGAATTGCCCAGCACCCACACTTGTTAAGCAATATAATCTAAAAAAAACTAAATGAGAGAAATGAGTGATGTGTGTGTTTTTATTTGGGAAATATGAATACACTGTCATGAAAAAGTTTCCGGTCAAATGAAAATGGGGATTTTTTTAAATTTACACATTTTTAATGTTGTAATTTTTGGGGGTTTTCTTAAACTTGGTTTTCCGATGTTGGTTACATTTGAAGCCTAATTATTGAAGTGTAAGAAAATCACTTTGCGACATCTTGTGATTTACCGACTTTTCCACAGAACTGCCCTAAAACACAAAGGTAGATTTTTCTCAGAATCTACTGGATGGATTTCGATGGGGTAAAAAGCAAATAAAAGAGGAAGCAGCAACGAAAAATGTACCGGAACGAATTTTGGAATTTCAACTTTGAAGCTGAGAAAAGTAGAAAAATATTCTTGTGCACTTTTCATAGCTTCGGAATGGAAATTCAAAAATTCGTTCCGGTACATTGTTCGTTGATGTTTCCTCTTTCATTTGGTTTTTACCCCATGGAAATCCATCCAGTAGATCCTGAGAAAAACCTACCTTTGTGTTTGTGATAGTATCGTGGAAAATCACAAGATTTTTTTACTCTTCAATAATAAGTCTTTAAATGTGATCAACACTTGAAAACCAAGTTTAAGAAAAACTCCAAGAAAAATAAAAACATTTAATTTCATCAAGTCTCAAAAGAAACCCCCCTTAAAGAAGTTTAATCGTTTGTATATGAGCTCAACACGCGTGCTTCTTGTAAAGCATTAAAAAATGCTCAGATCACGCTTGAAAAATAAAAGAAATAGTTTTTATTGGGATTAGCTAGGAAAACCAAAAAAATCTAAACAATGATTTTATGTTTTCTTTTTTGAGTTAATTAAAATGGCCGTCAAACAAAGAATATAACCTTTCCAAAACTATTTCAATTGTTAAAACCGATTAACTACAAACGGAATAAAAACTGAAATACTTTTCCTTAAAAAAATCATCAATTTTTGCTTGTCCGAATACCTTTTTACTGCAGTGTATTTCTTCTCTGTGCCCTCCTTTTCCTTTTTAGATAGGTATGAAAGAGGAATATTAAAAATGAGAGTGTTTTAGACGATCATAAAACCAATTACCATATTTTATTTTTCTAAACTGCTTTTTGTGGCATTTCACAGCGCGATTTGTTATTAAAAAAAACATTGTTTTCTTCAAAATGTGCCAAATGCTTTATTTTTTAATTTTTATTGATTTGTTTTTAATATTCTATTTTTTTTTAAATTGTTATCCCAAATTGCTTAAAAAGAGAATGCTAAGAAATTATTATATGAATGGCATTAAAATTTTATTAGTGCCATAGCACCATGTAAAAGATTGTCTTTCGATTTTTTTGATCTAAAATTTATTTTAAAAAAATTTCCCAAAATTAATTAGAATTTTACCTTTTTGAAAATTGATTAAAAACCTAAAAATTTGTTGCATGGTGTAGTTTTTAATGAAATTTCAATACAAGATGAAAGAAAAACAAAACTTAGTCATCTTCACTACCTCTTCCCTCTTAATTTTTTTTGTTAAAATATAAATCCATTTATTGCTTATTTTATGCAAATACAGTTTAATTTTTTTGCTTAATTTCTCCTCCTCAAACTGTCTTCCAGATCTTCAACAATTAGAATTTAACAAAAAAAAATGCTATTAAAGAAAATGGTTAAGAGATGAATGTTGTTGCTGTTTCTATTTCTTTATTTCTTATCTCTCGCTCTTGATAAAAAAAAAACTTTTAAAGTAGGAAATGTATTAAAGAAAAGAAATGAATCAAAGTTCTTAAGGGTCTCTTGTCTCAAAAGATATTCCAAAAAAGGTTTTTTTTTTTCCATTTTCTTTAAATTATTCGGAATTTTTGTAATTTGTACAGAAATGAATAAAATCGAAAGCAATATTTATTGAATTTGTAATTTGTTATTCTACAATAAACATTGTAGAAATAATTCATCCCTCCCCCCCTCCTCCCACAGATGAATGGTAGAGAAAGCGAAAAAAATTTAGAAATGAAAAAAAGAGAAAAGAAACATTTTGAAATAGATTTGCGATGAATCACTATCATTAGCCGTTAATTACTTATTATTAAAAATATTGATTCTAAGAACCTTAAATAAATTCATACTATGTATATTATGAGATGATGAAGAAAAAAATATATATTAACTATGATTATAAGTGAGAAAAGATGAAGAAGAAAACTCTTATAAAGTCGCTACCACTATTAAATTTTATCAATTCTAGAGTTTAATAATAATGCCTTTTTCCTTGTAAAAGTGAATCAATAGGAGGAACATTTTTTTTGTGAATGAGAAAAGTTTAGTGGGTGGTTTAAGAAAAAAATAATAAGAAGGATTAGTATATATAATGGAGACCTTATGAAAAATGTTTTATTTAAATATAGTGATGAAAAATAATAAGGAATGTATAAACTACAATTTCAAAAAAAAGGAAGAACCACTTGAAGCAAATATTAAATTAACTTAAAAAAATATATTACATAATTCTTTTATTTACTTGAATTTCTTTTCTATTATAAAATGTTGTTTCTTTCTACGTTGTTTTTACCTTCAGAAGAAAAACTGGTTAGCTGTGAGTAATTCAATTTAGGCTTAATTTAAATAAATTCCGCGAGGTTGCTGTCTGTTTATCTGCGCCTTTGAAATTTTATTTTTTCTCCTCAGAAAATATTCTTTTTTTTCTGTAACAACATTTATTCAATAAATTTTTAAATATTCTTTCACTTTGAAAGATAATTTAATCTACAATTCATCTCTTATTAAATTCTCCTGGCCATTGGAACAATGTGCGCTGAGCTTGCGCCAGAAATTGATTCTCTCCTCAAATAGGCCCTTCTCCATGATTGCCAGTGGTTTATCCTCATTATCCATACGGCCAAGACGGAGGTAATCAACGGGATATCCTTTAGCTTCCTTCCATTCAAATGACAAATCACCGTCCTTTGGCGTAGGGTGACTAAAAAGCATCAAAGAGCTTTTAAATTAAGAGAAAAATCCCAAAAAAAATTAAAGATAAAACTCACCCAGTTCGTGCAAAATTAACCCAAAGCTTCGTGATGAGCTTTCGCATTTTTATATCATTTTTCGTTGGGATGGCGCTCACAAAAAGCTCCTTCCCAATTGGGAAGAGATACTGAAGTTCTTCGGCATGACAAGCCCCATAGTAGGACTCCCGGCCACCCTTGAAGATCTCCGTGAAGCTGGCTGATCCCTTGTGGGCAAATAAGTAGACAAAAGTTGGTCCCAATTTCTTCCTATCGCCCTTCGTGAGGCGAATCCGTAGGTACTCATCGAATCCCACCACAAACCACGCATCAGAGTAGAGATTTGTGAGATTCTGACTCGTCTCCGGTGTTAGTTTTCTATTGCGGAAGTAGAATTCATTTATGGCGGAAGTTATTTCCTTCTGACGTTCCTGACTGAGGTGATCGTAGTTCAGGGAAATGGGTAGGGCATAATCCCAATTTGCATTCAAACTCTGTGTGAGTTCGGGCACATTTATGAGGGAAGCTGTCTTAAGAGCTCCCTCATCGAGGGTCACACCAGACAGCCAGGGCAGGGAGAGTCCATGCGGATCAAATTCTTCTCGTGGATGTTTTGTGATGAAAGCTTCCGGATGTTGGGGTTCTACAACAGGGATGAAGGGGATCATTGGGTCTGTATCCCATTCCTACAAAGAAAAACAAATCTTTTGTAAATTCCGAAGATTCTCACGCTAGAATAGAATATTCTAAACTCACAAAGAAGTCATAAAATGCAGCCGTTATATCTTCCGCGGATTTTTCCCTCAGACACTCAATCAGATGATTCGCATCAGTGCATCCCATCATCTGACCGAGACGTTCAGCACGCTTTTCCGCTACTCCTGGGTGTGCTGGTTGTGCCCAAGCACAGAGATTTGTTCCCGATTGACTGATTACACGATGGAAGAGCCCTTTAGCCATTGGGGACATCATCATGTACGTCCCTGAAGCCCCACCAGCACTCTCCCCGAACACTGTGACGGAATCTCTATTCCCTCCAAAGTTGGCGATGTTGTCGCGTATCCACTGAAGTACCATAACTTGATCCTTCAGCCCGAAATTTCCTGGACAATCCATATTTCCCGTGCTGAGGAATCCCAGTGGTCCAAGACGGAAATTGGCAGCTACATAGATAATACGATGTTCCATGAGGAAGTCTGGACCGTAAAAGTAGCTCACTCCACTGCCACATTGCCATCCTCCACCGTGGAAGAAGACCATCACAGGTAGTGCCTCATCCAGGGGCCCTTCTGGGGTGTACACGTTGAGGTATAGGCAGTCTTCACTTCCCGAGATTTCCATATCACGACGATAGGGATCTCTCTGGATGCAAATATCGGAGTCTTTTACAGCCAGGCGCTCTCCTGACCATTTTTCCTTGGGAACAGGAGCCTAAAATTAGTGAAAAAAAAAATTTTTTAAGTATTTTCAAACTTGGAATAAAAAAAAATGAGATAAAATGGGGATGGGGCTTAATTTTTTTAAACGTAATCTTTTATGTATTTTCCTCGTTTTCCTTTTCAGCTCATTATTGCAGGGAAAATTGTTTTTTTTTGGGCTTTTGTGGACTTTTTAAGCTTATTTTTATCATTTTAAATGCTGATTTAAAAAGGATACAGTGAGAGCTTAAATATCCCCAAAAGAGTAATATTTTTTCTCTGCTTGAGTTTTTTATTAGATATAAGAAATATCGCAATTTTCCACATTGAATTAAAATAAGAAATAAAGTTAATTCTTTATTTAATTATTGTGTTTTTTTCCATTGGCAATGAATTATTTCTCAGAAGAATGATATTGGGCCTTTTTCAGCGACCAAAAAACCCCTGAAATTCGTTTGAAATCTTGAAATTTCAGTACAAATTTCCAAGATTTTAAGAGTTTCCTGGACGCTGAATAGAGCCCATTATCAGAATTTTTTTTAAAGAATCCCATTACCCCAGAGCTTTCAGAGCTTTTGTCAATAAAAAAGAATTCTTTTTATTCAATTCAATTTATTAAAGCCTTTTCTTTAAATCAAATAATTAATTGATTAATTTTACATTGATTTCTAAGAAAATTAAAGACTTTCATTAGTAATTTAATTTTAGCTAAAGTCTTTTCTTCATGAAACTACATTTCAATAATTTCCCCATATACGATAAGTGTTGCTATTTAATTACTTTAAGCAACTCTTTATGCTTTTTTTTTCATATAGAAAACACGTTTGGAATTGAGATCTCATAAAATTGGATTTCTAATCTTCTCAACGAGACAACAAGACAGACATTGAAATGAAAAGCTCGCAAATATTGTAGTCTTCCCTCGAAAGCACGCGTGGGTTTTGCGTACATGAAAAGTGCAAATTAGAAATTTAATTAACGGATCAAGAGATACACGAAAAATGGTGTCAAATTAATGCATTTCACACCAAGAAATAAAGAAAATGCTGATTAAATTTTTTTTTCAATTCTTTTCAAGGCTCTTTGAGGGCACTCACGCGAAATCTTCGACTTCCAACTGGTGGTTCTGCGTAGGGGATCCCCATGAAAGCACGAATTCCCTTCCCATCGTGGGATACCATGTGGCGCCCCACAACAACTCCTCCATGGCTCAATTTCACTTTCAGCTCATCCGAAGTGCGTCCGTGCACGTGGTTGAGCACCGAAAAAATCCACAAGATCAGCACAAACACCGATCGCGAGATCATCACTAATATTCCGCCCCAGCTAGGTGAATGGGATGAGGAAGAGCGATCACTTTGTGCGTGGTTAACACCTAGACGGACTGAATACAACTAAATCTGTGTTTCTTTGAGAAGTTGAGGAGTTCCACATGACGAAGCCAAATATCCCCTGCAAAAAAAAACACGCTATTCAGCGAAATAAAAAAAAAACCCGTTCCCAAAGATCATTTGAATGTGTATAGAAAGAGTGTTAGAAAAAATAAATAATTAATCATTCACTTTATGTATGTACGTACCTGCCCTCACTCTCTTAAGACGACGTGCCAAGTACTTTGTGAGATGTAAAGAGACGTCTCAGGCTGCACCATTAAAGTTCCATAATTTCCATTAGTCGATCATTAGTGCAGTATGATTTATGCATTTATATAGTGAATAGAAGATCAAGTATGACCACAAGCGCCACAAGATTTTCCAACGCGTGTGTGAGATGTGATCCACGTGAATTCTATAAAGGTAAAATTCGTTGTTGAATCATTTTATTTCAATAACATTGTGGCTTTTGGAAGGTCCTAAAGAATATAAAATTTTGAATAAAAAATATTTCCGCAAATGAATAAAAGAATTTTCCTTATGCTTTTCATTTTTTTTTCTAAGAGCTTTAAATGGCTTCTAGAATTAAATTGCTTCAATAGCTTCAATATGTGGTTGATTTTCTTTTACATTTTGAATTATACTTTCTATTGATTGAAAGTTTGATGGGCTTTTGCTCACGATCACCTTTTGATCTTGAGAGCAAAAAATAAAAAACTCACAATGAAGCATAAAAGTTCAATGAAATTTGAATAATATTCTTTTCTATAGCGCTTTAAATTAAAGTAAAATTTGACCCTAATTGACCTTTTGTATTGTATTATAGAGTAAGAATATAGAACAAAGATTGCAAATTAATAATTCAGAATTAATTTTAATTCAAAAAATGATCAGAGATGCAGTAAGAGTTTAGATTAATAATAAATTAATCTAATTAATTAATTAATTTTACAGTAATAATAAAAAAAATGATTAATTTAGCAGATTTTCGACACTTTTGGCTGAAGATAAGCTAATTTTCTCACTAGTAATAAAAATTATTAATAAAAAATATAATTCTTTGTTTTTCTAAGATTCTCTTCAAAAGTTATATGAAAATCAGTTTAAAATAGAAAAACTTCAACTGGTTTTGAATCAATAAAAAAATAAATAATAAATCGTTATTGTAGAAAAACGTAATACTGATTTCAATAGTTTCTAAAAAATCTAATTTTAATTAATTTTTTTTCTGTAATAGTTTTTTTTAGCCAAGCAGATTAACTTTAAACAAAAAACGATCTTGAAATAAAAAAAAATATTAATGCAATAAATTTCAGAAATTCATTCACTAATCAGAGAGAGAGAGAGAGAGAGTGAGAGAGAGAAGTTCTGATTCTTCCTATTATTCATTAAATCTTTTAACAAGAAAAAAAAAATAAAGCTCCACCTGCTTCACCAAATTTTTCATTAATGGGCGGAGCTTTCGTGTAAAGTTTCTACAGGTGTAGTAAGCTTTAGTAATCTGAATTTAAATCGATTCAATTTTGTTAAATAAAAATCTCAAATATTAGAAAAGTAAAAAAAAAGTCTAATTTCTCCCCAAAAAATGCAAAAAATTAAGAAAAGTAAAGGATTTTTTATTATTTTGTATTTTCAGGTACTCAATCAATATTCTACCACATACGCATATGCAGTTCATTGAGAAATCGCAGCAAGTAATCCACGGCCTGCTGGGTGACGAGATAAAGCTCGCGCCCTCTGGTGGCAAGACAGTGGCGCGTGTCAGATTTGCTGTCATTTATTTTTTGTTCGTCGCAGTGAAAAGACGAGTTCCGCGAGACTTTTTCAAAGCAAAAGCTGCAAAAGCAATCCAAGTTTTGAGAGCGATCGGAGCCTCCACACACGGCCAATTACTGTTGCGCCAATTCACAGTACATTCTCGCGGTGTAATTACATTTAATGCGATCGCGAAGGCTGAATGAGTCACCGTGCGAGGCAGGAGAAGGAGGAAAGAAAAAATAAAAAATAAAAAGTGCGACTCCAAAGTGTTTGTGTTGAGAAATCTCTGTGACTGTGATTTTCCTCGGTGGTTGGGCAGTTTTTTTTTCGGTGGCATTTCTGGGGTGATTATTCGCGATACTTTTACGCTTTTCGTGTGCTTTGTCTCTCCATCGTGGGCTTTGTGGTTGGTGCGGTGTGTGAAGAAGAAATCTTATCGGGCAGCGAAGCTGGTGGGTGACGACGACAAAAGGCTCAATGAAAGTCGCGGAGAGCTCGTGAGGAGAGGAGGAAGTCCAAAATTGATGTGATAAATTAATGCAGCACAAGTTGACTTGAATTCTATGTGAAGAAGGCGAGCGAGAAGAACATACAAATTGCGTTTTTGTGATTTACTCGCTTCGTTGTCGCGCGGCCAGAGTTGATTGTTTCCTCCTTCGTTACTTTTGTAGTGTTTGTGCGGTCCGGAAGACGCCACACGACAGTTGGTGGTGGTGGGGAAGATGCAAGAAAATGACCCACGAATCACAAGGACTTGCAAACTAAAAATAGCCACAACACAGTGAGACAAGTGTCTTGTTGGGCTGCCTTCTGCTGCTGTTGCTGCAGCATTTGGAGGTTAGTCGTTTAGTGAGTTTTGTGTATTGTGGTGGCTCACCTGCCGCTGCTGTATCGATCCAACAGAGACGCAAGAGGTGGCAGGACGCGGAGGAACTGAAGGAGAGGAAGAAACTTGGTCAACGTGAGTCACAAACACAGCGAGAGTTGAATGACTTCTTTGACTTTGGTACTTCTTCTGCTATTCCGTGTCTGCTCTGTCTCAAAAAGGCTTTTGCACATTTATTGTTTTGTTTGAGAGTTCAAGAAGATTTCCTTCTTGAAACAGATGTTGGGATCTTCTGAATTTTCTAAAGAAAGTCTTTCAGTCTTTCGACCAGGAATGAAAATTAAATTCTCTACAAAGTTTTAAGTTTCAGAATTTTGCAAAATAACAGGAATTAGTAAACAGTCGGCCAAGTAGAGCAGTGGCAAAGCAGACGGTTCCAATGTTGTTTGCTCTGTCCCTGGAAGGATCAGCGGGTTCGAGGCTCGGTGGTGTTTGATAGGCTGTAATGCAGATATGAAAAAAAGATCTTATTTTGTCAGGAATACCCCCACTCGTTCCCACCAGTGCAATATTACAACGAGAGGCAACTCTTGAACTGATATTGACTGCTCTGCACCGTTGCTTGTGATAAAACTTCTGAATGAGGAATATTCCTAACACACCCCAGTAATGGGACAAATGACTATGTGTGTTTTTGTTGTTTGTACTGGAATAAGTGAACAAAGGGATGCTTTTTCCATCTTCTAGGTCCTGAACCTCCTTTTGTGTCCCACACATAGAGGCTAAGAAGGAGTAGAAAAAAATGGAGGAGAAACGTGTTGCTGACTACTTTGTCGTGGCTGGAATGCCCGAACAGCCACAACTCCTTCAGGAGAACATCTTCAATGATAGTGGTCACCTCAAGGCGGCCGCCTCAACGGATCCCATTATCGATATTGGGGTCTTCTTTCCAGCGCATGGAGAGAAAGTCCCGCGGGGCTATGATATTCTCGAATATACCCCATCGGGATTGTATGCTGATCTCAATTTTGGCTCTGTACGCGCCACAGCCTGTTTCATCTACTTCCGACGTGGACGTGATAAGCCACCCCTTGTGGACATTGGTGTGATGTATGATGGAGCTGAGAGAATTATGCCAGATGCTGAGATTGTTCTACAAACCCCCGGGGAACGTGTTGCGAATGTCAACAATTCCTCCGCAAAGACTTTCTTGACGTTCCGGCGTGCAAAGCCGGATATGCCGTGTAATGAGCTCGTGGTGACGGATTTGTGCGTGATTGTACCGAGTAAGGGGGAACGGCCACCACATGCCTTCTGCCAGATTCACAAAACCCTCAATAAGGGTATGATGGGGAGTGATGTGTATCTGTGCTACAAGAAATCCATGAATCGCCCCCATCACATCAGCTACCAGCCGGAAATTCTCCACAGATACCCGGCAGCTGATCACAATGACTTCCCACTTAATCTCTGCCCTAGTGTGCCTTTGTTTTGTCTCCCCATGGGGAGCTCGCTGGAGGTGTGGCCGCATGTTATTGTGGATGGTGAGAAACGCCGTAGGGCTGCAATAGCTCCCATTTTCAGCACATTTGTCCTCACTGTGGCTGATGGGACGTACAAGGTGTATGGATCAGCACTCACGTTCTACGAGGATTTTCGGTAAGCCCCCTTCCTGTTTTTTTTATTCCTTCACAGCCTATGAGCTCTAATTGCGATTTTATCTTTCACAGGCATGAAAATCTCACGCAGGAACAAAAAGAAATGCTCGATTGGACGGAGGATATGAAGGAGACGCACACACTTCATGTCAATAAATCCATCTGCCTCCTCTCGCATCATCCCTTTGGCGACACATTCGAGAAGTGGCTGCAATTCCTTCAAGTACGTATTCTCAATAAAATAAAATAAAAAATTCCTTTGCGCCACCGCGGCGACAGATAAGCCACGCAATCCCCCCCCCCCCCCAAGAGTTTTATTTAAATATTTTGATAACTTTGCGGTGGATTGAATTACATTTTCTTCTCATTCCCTCCCAAAGAGTTTGTGGCAAATATTCATATCTTATCGGTTATGCAAATGATTGGATTTAACGATTTTTTTTGTATTATTTGCAGCAAATGGCGGCAAGTAGGCAACCAATGCCAGTACCAATTGAGAGATACATAACACAGCTGCTCGATGAAGTGCCCTTCCCATCGCCAAGTATCCTCCTTCAGCTGTCCACTGTTAACAATGACCGTATTCTACTAACACAGCCCGAGGATTCCCCGTTGCCACGCAGTGGGGCTGGTTTTAGGCAACTTCTAGCCAATTTGGGACCCGAAAATTGCCTTCATGTCCTTTTGCTCGTTCTCACGGAGCAGAAGATTCTCATTCACTCCCTCAGGTTTGTTCCTTTTATTAGGCTTTTATATTATTTTTTTATTTTATTAACATTTTACAACTTTTATCTTTCAGACCTGCAACACTAACAGCAGTGGCTGAAGCTGTTGTGACACTCCTCTTTCCCTTCAAATGGCAATGCCCCTACATCCCCCTTTGCCCCCTGGGACTCGCTGAAGTCCTCCATGCACCACTACCCTACTTAATTGGCGTCGATTCGCGCTTCTTTGATCTCTACGATCCCCCGAATGATGTAACCTGCGTGGATTTGGACACAAACAGCATCAGTGTGTGTGAATCACAGAAGCATCTAAATACGAAAATTCTCCCAAAGCGTCCAGCGAGGATTCTCAAGCAGACACTGAAGCATCTCGAGGAGGTGGGTCAGTGCCACAATGTGGATAGCACAAATAGCCTCGATAGGGATATAAAGCGAAAGAAGCGCGAACAGAATCTGGAGCAGAGGATTCAGGAGGCATTCCTGCGATTTATGTCGTCAATCTTGCGCGGCTACCGTGACTACTTGGTGCCAATGTCAAAGGCACCCACAATTGGCGCCACAGATCCCAATGCGCTGTTTCAGTTGAATGCATTCCTCCGGTCACGGGACAAGGCGCACCATAAATTTTTCCAATTACTTATGAAGACACAGATGTTCATACGTTTCATCGAGGAGAGGTCATTTGTGTCCGATGGGGATCAAGGATTGGCATTTTTTGATGAGTGCACCGAGAAGGTGGGCGCCTATGAGGATACCCCGACAGAGATAAGGCTCGTGGAATGGGATACGGGGCATAGTAGTGAGAGGACAAAGTTCATTTTGCCACCTGAATGCCAACCCGGAGCCACAAATGGATTGCAAACATTCACATATAGCACATTTATGCTCAATCCCACACTGTTGAAGCACTCAAAGAAGACCCACCTGTCGAATTTTGCTCAAGTGCACGCGCACGTTACTCCCGGATCCCCAATGGCACGTCGGACGAAGCATGAAATTAAGACGGCGCAAAAGATTGCACGGAAGAGTGCCCTAAATCCGGAATCATGGGCAAAGCATCTTCTTGCCACGTGCTACAGCATTTACTTCATCATCCTCCCAAGTGTGGTGATTGATAATCCCGGCAAGGAGCACAGTATCCTCCGGGCAGCGTATGATTTGCTTGGGAAGGCGAGCAAGTATAAAATTCAATGCGATGAAGTTTGCTATCGTGTTATGATGCAATTGTGTGGCATTCACAATCTCCCCGTGCTCGCGGTGAGGCTGCATTATCTCATGAAACGCTCAGGGGTGCAGGCAAATGCCCTCACGTATGGCTTCTACAATAGATGCGTCCTTGAGGCTCAATGGCCATCGGATTCGACAACACTGAGTCAGTTGCGATGGAATCGCCTGAAGAATGTTGTCTTTGGGGCAGCACAATTCCGGAAGGCCGGAAAGAAATTCTCCTCACGCAAGAAACTCTCAGTGTCGTGTGAGAATAATTTGAGTACGTTGGAGACGGTGGATGGGACGTCCCGGACAAGTTTGGATTCATCGCATTCCACGAATGAACCACCCGTGGGGGCGAGTATTGATTTCACGGCCTTCGATCGACTCCGTGGACGTTTGGGGAGTATTGTGAGGCAATCGGGGCCACAGGAACCAGCTGATGTGCTCTCAAGTGCGGGTCTACTCATTTCCGGGGAGGGTGCCAATAAATCACCGAGTCCAAATAAAGATTCACCCGTATTTAAGCCATCACCATCGAGTCCGTGCGACCTAAGTCCACGTATGCTGGCTAAATCTGATAGCTTTGCCGGGGATTCCGGGCTAATTGATAAGTTGAACATCAAAACGAGACGAGTACTCAATTTCCAAGAGGAAGAGGAGGAGATTGAAGATAAGCAATTGAGTTCACAAGAAGAACTCAATGATGATGAGGACAATAAGCAATTGTCAAGCCCAACAAAGTGAGTACAACAAAAAGGTTTTTTTTATATGCTACGCAATTGTATTTGTATGTAGAATTTATGTTGTGTTGTAGAAAATTTCTTGAATCGATTATAATATTATTCAGTTTCCATACCCAAAGCAAAAGAACTTTCAAGGAAAGTCATTCATTATTAATGTGGAATGCCCTTTGACTCTGCTGCAATTCACGCGGGGCATGATTTATTGGAAAATTTTGTTGTTTTGTGAAAGCCATAAGTTCACACATTATTGTGGCTTTTGTTTTAATTTTAATTTATTAATTTATTAAATGGAAATATTTTGGGAATAATTTTGCAAATATATTTACCGTAAAGACGCATATTTATCCATTTCTTTTAAAACATTTCTAAAGCATTTTAGGAGCTAGAATTTCGATTTATTGTCAAGAATAAAGGGATCCGGAAAATTCTCTTTGATAGCTGAAGAAAATTAATAAAAAAAATATTCTTTTTAGAGCTTTTTTTAAGCTAAAGTTTCCTTTAAATTCTTTAGCACTTTTCTCTTCTATTTTGTTAATTAATCCTCAAGAACTTAAACTATTTTTCATTCAAAGCTTTTTGCTTGGAAAATAATTAAATTTTTGCACATTAAGTTTGTTTTCATTCAGAGAATTATTTTCAAGAGATTAGCATGGATTTAAAAAGACAATTTTGCCAATAAAAAAAATAATAAAACATTTTAAATTAACAGGAATTAGCTAGAAGAATAAAATAATATTTTATTTCAATCTCTCGTTGAAGGTAAATAGACAAAAAAATATTTTATGCGTTATAAAGTTTCTCTTTTTGTTCTTGAAAGTTATTTGAGAAGTTTTTCCTTTTTCTTCAATTTGTAAGAATTTATAAGAATTGATTTTGCTAACAAATAAAAATTTAAAAAGAAAAAACTTTGAAAACAATTTTTTTGAGTAAATTCTAAAAGTTATAAAAGAAAAATTTGAACATTTCCTAATATTTTAGTAAAATAATAAAAAAAAATTAATCAAAAGTTGATTTTTAATATTTTGGGCAATTTGTTCCTCAATCTCTTAGTTTTCAATAGAAATCTAAGAATTCTAAAGTCGTTTCTGTTAAATTTCTTTTCTTTTAATATAAAATGTCAATTAAATATAAGATTTTTGGGTTTTTTTTTACTTGCCTTACCTTCCCCCCATGACCCAGTCTTAAGCTGTAAAGCTTATATGGACTGCCGAATCCAGAACATAAATGGATTTTTGGTATAATATGAAAAAAAAACTTAAAAGATTTTCACAATTTATTTCTTTGTTTAATGATCTTTAAAAGTTAAAAGGTTTTTTAAAGATCTTTCTGACCGTTTTATGGAACTAAAAATTCTTTTTTCCTTCTATAAAGCGACAATAGAATAATTAAAAAAAAAAACAGAAACTGCCAAGATCTAACAAATAATTTTAAATTGTAAGAGAAGAAAAGATTTTAATCACAATCGATTTCAAAGATTAAAAGAATCATTCATTATGTTTTCTTTGAATGATTTAATTGAATTTTCTTATCAAACGATTAAAACGATGATAAACTGAAGGAGAAATTTTTACTATCTCAAGTCCAAATTTATTTGTTTCCTAACGATTTATAAAGAAAATTTATGAGCAATGATTTCAAAGAAATTATTGATTTGATTCTTACTAATCTTATGATGACGTTGGGAGGCCATCAGTGAGTGAGCTTTCCCTCCATTTTTATGCTTCAATTGCATAACACAATGGGACTGATAAGAGAAATTGGAAAGCAAAAAAAAAATGATTGTAGATATCGCAAATGACCGAAATGCGAATTTTACTATTTTTTATGCTTCAACATTCCGCGAGTTTTCTTCATGAAATATTTCTTTGTGGTGATTAATAAAAAGTTTGCATGAGAATGTTCAATGAATTATTGGGGTTTTTTTTCTATATGGAGGAAAGTGTAATAAGTTGAATTTTCCCTCAGGGGAAAACTTTAACTTATTTTAATTTAAAAGAAAAATGATGAGAAAAAAAGCTTTTTGGGGGAAAATGAGTAATGCTTTTATTTTATAGTCAAAACATTTTTATTCTTGTTTTCTTCAACCACAGAATCTCACCACGAACACCTGTGACTCAAAATGATCCACTTGGCGCACTAAATGATGACGAGGAAATTTCTGTGACTCCACAGACAAAAAATGTGGACGGTGATGAGCAGAGAATTTCCTCGTGCAATAACAACAACACAATGTACACGGATCAGCCAATTTTGTTCAAGGGACACAGAAGTGCCACTTTTGATGAATCAACACAGCTCAACAAGAGTATGCATAGGTCTGAAACGATGCCAGCGGCTTCGGTGACATCCAGCTTAGCGAGTTTGGGGTCATCGCTGAAATTTAGCTTTGGGTAATTAAGAGTTGTTGCCTATTTATTTTCCCCAAGAGTCACATTCTGCTCTTTCTTCTTTTTTTTTTTTGCCTTTTTTCGGGCCTGTTAAACATTCACAATATAACTTTTTTTTTGCTCCCCTCATTCGTCTATGTTTTGAGAGAAAGCAGCATGATGCTTTCTCATAACTTATTTTTTTTTGCCAACCCCCATTTCATACATTTTGATTTTGCTTCCTGTGGTAGTTAATGAAATTGCCTTTACTCCTTTTTTTTATTTATATTTTTATAATTTTTTTCTCCTCTGTTTAAACTCATTTAAATATTTAATTTCTCCTGCAATGTGTGTGTACATACAATACATAAAAAAACAAACAATATAGACGCTATTCACCTGCACGTTTGTCGTTGAGAAAGGATCTCAAAATTCCAACGCAAATAATCGAGAACTTTCCCAATATTAGGTGAGTTTTTATTTCTTTTAATTTTTCATTCAAACATTTTTTTTGTGTATCGTCGTTGTTGCTTCCTGTGAGTGATTTGTAAAATGTAAAAGAGCTGTCTTTTATGTTTCCTTATGCTATACATATATATACATTCATCCTGTGGGGAATATTTTGAATTTTAGAGGGAAATTTCTACAGCAAAGAGAGTTGTTTTGAAAAGTTTTATTAAATTTTATTCTTTTTTCATCATTTTCTGTCTCTTCCTTTGAACATCATTCTGTGACAACTTTCACCCTCAACGTACAACAACGAAAAAAAAACATTCTCCAGTCCAAGCTTAACGGGGAAAAAGTCCAATGAAATTATTCAAGGTGGAATAAGTAGCATAAAGCATGCAGCAACGTCCGTTGCGAAGAAATTGGATGAGATTAAAGAAGCAATCTCGGCCAATTCGACACCCGTAAAGACGGGTAGTTTGGAACGTGGGGTCCAGCTGCATGTGTCGGAGGATGATTTGTTGACTGATGATCCAGCATCGCGATCACGACGTGCTAGTGATTTGGATTTGTGGGGACGACTGAGTGAGTCGCGGAAATCAAGCTACAATAATTTAGTGCCTCTCGGCGAAAATACGTCCAGCAATAGTTTGAACAACACGTATCCTATTCTCCCGGACAATCTGTATCCACAACTAGTGGAGGTGAGTTTTCCTATTTTTTTCTTTTTATATTAAGGGGGGGGGGGGTCTCTTGGGCAAACTGTTCGAATTGATTTATTTTTATTTTTATTTTTTCATTTTTCATGGGGTTTTTCTTAAACTTAATTTTACTATGTTAGTTACATTTGTAGCCTAGTTATTGAAGTGTAAGAAAATCATTTTTCGCGATATTAGGTGCGACGCCATCTTGAGATCTTCCGACTTTTTCATAGAATTACCCTAAAACACAAAAGTTGGTTTTTCTCAGGATCTACTGGATGGATTTTAATGGGGTAAAAAGCAAATGAAAGAGGAAGCATTAACGAACAATGTACCAGAACAGATTTTGGAATTTCGACTTTGAAGCCGAGAAAAGTTGAAAAATAGTCTTGTGCACTTTTCATAGATTCTTAATGGAAATTCAAAAATACCTTCCGGTACATTGTACGTTGATACTATCTCTTTCATTTGCTTTTTACCGCATCAAAATCCATCCGGTAGATCCTGAGAAAAATCTACCTTTGTGTTTGAGACAGTATCGTGGAAAATCAATAAGTCTTTAAATGTGACCAACACTTGAAAACCAAGTTTAAGAAAAACCCAAGAAAAATAAAAATATTTAATTTCACCAACTCTCAGAAGAGACCACCCTCAAGGAAGAAAAATTTGATGAATTATGCGGCAATAGGGGAGATTGGGATGTAAATAGCTAGAAAAAAGTTTTTAGATAAAATCATTTATTTTTGTAAAATTATTTCTTTGCGAAAAGTTGGGAGCATTGGGAGTAATGCTTTAACTTTTTGTGATAAAAAATTAGGCAGAATTATTCTAGGAATTTATTTTTCTTTGAAAAGAGAAAATCTCCCCGGAGAACGTGAGATATTTAGGAAATTTTACAAATTGAATAAATCTTGAGAATATTTTTATCCCTTCAATATAATATGTGAATTATCTTGTAAATAATTTTGTAGCATAAAAGAGAGAGAGAGAATAAAATTAGGAAGGTATCTCTATTTGCCTCTTGGGTATAGGGATTATATAAATTGCCCTCATTCCATCACAGTTAAAAAACGACAACAAGAAGAGAGCTTCTTCAGGAGAAATTCTCAGAGATTAAATTCTTCGTTTTTTTCATTTTTTTAAATTGTTTTATTCGCTTTCATCAACAGGTGTGTGAGACACAAGAATGTGATATTACGATAGAATTAACATCCTGCTCGCAGTGCCACAATTGCTCTGTACTCCTCTACGATGAGGATATAATGGCGGGATGGTCGGCGGAGGATTCAAACTTGAATACAACATGCCATGCCTGTAGCAAATTAACAGTGCCATTCCTCAATGTCTACATGAATGTACACAATGAGCAGCTGCAGACGGTGAAGAAATCAGAACGTATTAGTGTGCCGTACCTCAATCCATTGGTGCTGAGGAAGGAATTGGAGAATATTCTTATGCAAGAAGGTGATGGTGTCCTCTGCAAATTGGCATTTGTCGATGAACATCCAATCATCTATTGGAATTTAGTGTGGATCATGGAAAGAATTGACGTTACCACACATTTACCCAATTTGTGCCTACCAAAACAGGTGAGAAGTTCTGTTTTTCTTTTTTTTTTTTTTTGCTTTTTATGCTCTCTCATGTGGAACATATTTCTCAAAAATGATTTCATAATAATTTATGGAGGTCTTTTATGTTCATTTTGTGAACTCTTGTCCAACATGAATGCTTGACTCTCTGAGAGAGTCTCATAAAATCTTGATTTTTCCTTCTTTGGGGGAAATTGTGTGAATTTATGGACAATTTGTGATAATTTTTTTGTGTTACCAACAAAATGACAGAGAAATACATTTGAGATTTTTATTTTATTGTCATTGCGTGACATAATCATACAGCTTGACCTAATATTTTCAAACATTTTTTTGTGTTTTATATTGTAGTGAAAAATATGTTTTAATTGCAATAATAAAAATCAAAAATTTATAACTTGGCTTCAATATTTGTTTTAAATAGTTTTTCCTGCAAAATTTCTTAATTTTATGTTTATTTATTTTTGTGTGTGTAATTTTTAGGAGGATGAGGAAATTGATCCTCTTAGTGGAATGAAAACTGTCTCAATCCACTGCCTTTGGGACAATTTGGAGCTACATTCTGAAGCTGGTCCACCAATGTACATTGTTTGGCGTCAGAATCCCTCACCAAGTCCCCTCCTGAAGGCTCTTTTAACAGATCAAACAACTCTCAATCGAACGTGAGTACAGCAAAAGAAAAAAAAGAGTGAGAATTTTGTTAAAATTCTCTGTTCTACGTCTTGCAGGGTTATTCAGCAGGTGATCTCAGCACTACGTTGCAATGATCTTATGACACCCGTTAAGCGTTTGGCAAATGAGAGGCACAAGCTGAAGGGACGCGGTGTTGATCGTACGCATTCGATCTACCGTGATATTCTCTTTCTCGCCCTCACGGCCATTGGACGGGCAAATATTGACATGGCATTCTTTCATCGTGAATATGCGCTTGTATTTGATAAGTTGACTGAGAAGGAATGCAAGATGTACTATCGCAGTCAAGATTTACCCCCAGCTGCTGCGGCCATCTGCTGCAGGGCCTTCTTCAAGCCCCTCCTGCTACCCTGACACACGGATAATCGACAAATGTGGCATTTTCGCAGGTAGTTTTTGATCTAATCATTGTTATCTGCTTCATCTCTTGGTGCACTTTTCATTAGCCTTACAAATTCTCTCGATAAAAACAAACAAATTATTATTTAATTTAAATTGCGCGCGAATGTTTTTTGTCTTTCTTTGTGCAAAAGAAAGGGTTTATTGTAAATTATGTTAAAAGAAAATAAAAAGAATATTAAAAATGGCACCACAAATGAGTGGTGCTGCCATTTAATCACACACAGAGTTTTTAACGAATAAATAAGACAAAAAAGAAGGAAGAAATTCTCATGAAGAGATTGAATTTGCAAAATGATGCTAATAATGCATCATAATTCAGGATGTTTTGTTAAATGAGAGAAAGGATGAGCACACGATGTGATTAACATAAATCAACGAATTGGAAGACATTGAGAGACTTTTAAAAAAAAAACAAACATATTTTTGCTCGAGTACTTAAGAATGACGAAATAAGCCACTCAATTAATCAAGAATTAAAACCTCGGTTGTATTTTTCATTAACACACTTCATTTATTATTTAGAGAGGAACACGCGGAGATAAAATCTTCAAAACATTATTCTGTTACTCTTTTAGAAATAAAATGGCTTTCATTATTATATTGTACAGTGTCGGCACAGCTGATGAGAAAAAAATAAATAAAATATTATGAGAAAAATGTCTGAGATTTTTTCTATTTAGCCTTTAGTTGTATTGTTGGCACGTGCTAAATGATTTTCTGCGATGCGACAAATTGATGTAATTCATCTAATTTAATTTAGAAGTCGAATGTGGTGGTTGATAAAAATGTTCGTAGCATTTTATTTTTATTTTTCTTACTTATAGAGTTATTTTTAAGGTAATGAAAATTGAAAGAGGAGATTTTTTCCGTTATTTTTCAATTATTATTTGATTTTCTATAACATTATACTTTGTCCTGTATGTGTCCTTGCGAAGGATATTATGACAAAAATGACTTTGAAAAGGTTCCTTAATGATCTATTTTGCACAGGTTTTTATAACAAGGGATTGACATATAATTTTGGAAAATTTGAGCAATTTTAAAAAACCTATTTTTGAGTTATTTTTGCAGCAATAAGTTGAAAATTTGCTTAAGCTTACGTTAAATTTAATATTTTTACTTTTGAAAAGAAATTTTTGCCCTCAAAATATTCAACAGAGAAACACCCCTTCTTGGTGAAAAATTTCCAAAATTATTTGACCATCTTTGAGTAAAAATATTTATGATTTTATGCAATTCTCTTCTCATTTAACATGAAATCATCACATATTTTATGAAGAAAATTCTCTCATTGAGTCATTTCTTCTTTAGCAAACAATCCCTACAAATAAGGACTCGTAGCATGAGAGTATCTTTTATATTTAAATGAGATTTAGACTTGGTATGATTCTATTGACTTTACTCAAAAGCACTTAATCCGGAAGTTAAAGCAATAAAGCTGTTTTCAGGGGGTGAAATTTTGTGCGATTAAAAAGAAAATGTTTTGTGGAGGGAACGCGCAGGGTATTGGCTTAAAAAAAAACGCGTTAAACACCTTTTTGAAGTTCATGAATAAATTATCACCGTGAAATTTGGTACAAAAGTAATTCTTCCCCAGCGTTGAAAGCACACACACACACACGGGGTTAATTTTGAAGCATTTTGAGTAAATATTTTGTGGGGGATATTATTTGATGTGTAAATACGTATAAACTCACATCAAAAACCATTTCCTCAATGGCATTATCAAAAAATGGGCAAAAAAATGCCTCTATTGGTAGCATTTTTTTGTTTGCTCGAAGCTAAGGCAATATTTTTAGGCATTTTTGGGGATTCTTGCAAAAATATAATGTGCAAAAATGTGGTGAGGATGTGGATGAGGGAATTTTTTATCGTTCTCTGTGCGGTTTCTGTCGTTTGCCGAAAAATCTTGGATATGCCATCACAATGGGTTTCACAACAACATGTGAGACATGTGAGTGCAAAAATATGAAATTTTTGTAAAATTGTACATACAAACACTGTTGGGAAAAAAAGAGAGAATGGCTGATAAAAGGGCGCATATGAAGGAAGAAAAAAAAGTAAATAAGTATGGGGTTGAAGAGTCATTGACGGGCTTGCGGGGGTGGTAGAGTAGAGACAGTGTGAGCGAGAATGAGCGATATAAATGGCAAAATGTGGATGGAATGTATTTGAACAATGGAATTCGGTTTCCGGCAATGGATGAGCATTGTGCTATATATGCGAGAAAGGAAGTTAGGATAAAAGATTCCCATCTCCGCATCCATTTGCGCAGCATGAGATTTTCTCTGGCGGGATGATGTGTTTCTTCATCTTCCAGAACGTCACACAAAGAGTGTGCGGAAAAAGTAAATACACCAGGGTACAAGTAGAGGGCTCCTCCAAAAAGTTTAAAATATGGAATTCCGCTTGGGAAATTTCTTCACATTTGAACCATCCACCCCCTTTTAAGTGGAAACCCACCCACATCTCTATCTACCTCATCGTACAGATACTTTGAGGTCAATTTTGGAAGGAAGACATGAACTCTCTCCTTCTATATACATATATCTCACTCGACCCCGATGCGGTGGATGATCAACATCCCTTCCGACCCTTTTTACCCCCATACCGTGGAAAAACCACACTTCACCACCCACGGGAAATTCGCGCAATCTGGCGTGCCCAGAGACAACAACCAGATGAACATCTTTCCCCAATTTACACGCCTCCGACGTGGAGGCAGGAAAAAAAGCCCCGACAGCAGCGACTTCCACACAGGTCTCGGATGAATTTCCGCCACTATGTAATTAGCGTTTGTGCTCTCGAGCTTTTTGCGGTGTGGCTGATGCCAAACTTTTGTCTCGCCCACTCACCCTCATTGCCAAATTTTCTACCAAATGAGAAAATTTGCAAGAAGAGCAAGAAAGTTAGTACAGGGTGTCGGTATATTTTGTGACTTGCATAAGTTAAATTTAACTGTATGCACATTTAGCTATTTAAATATTTTATTTTAATTTATAATTAAGTCATTAAGGGTGGTGCAAAAAAAACGCCGAAAGCTTTGGTGGACATTGTAAATTGAGCTCATTTTAGCGATTTCTTTTACAACATATAAATAAAAAGCTTTTCGTATTAAAAGGGATTTAACTATTTCTATTTGGGGAAAACACCTCATTCGAGGAATTTATTGGACAAGAATTTTGCAGAGAATCCAAATTATAAAAAATATATTCATGTAAAAAATACTTAGAAGTAAATACATGATAAAGAAGCTTTTCTTTGATCTAATACATTTAATTCTTGTTTTTTTTTTAAACTAGAAGATTCTATTTTGCTTAATATCTTTTATTCTTTTATTAAATGATATTCAAAGACTTTAAAAATTTCTCTAAATGCAAAAGAAATAAAAGATATTTCATTTAATAATAATTTAGCAAATAATCAAAATCAAAATTTCCTTACAATATTTACGTAAAAGCTCTTTAAGTCATGCAATACATAGGCTGTGCCCTATATATAATGGAAAAATGATTATATTTCCGTGAATGATAAAAATATTGGTCGTTGAATATGCGGAAATAATTGAACGTATGTTGTGTACAAAAAAGAACATCAAAGAACTTGAGGATGGTTTGATAAGAAATTGGAAAAAGATGTAGGATTTTGCCAAGGGCATGGTAGTCAGCATAATTGTAGTAAATGAGCTCTCATGGGGTAGAACATGTTGAATGAAATTTCTCACATGCCCTCCCCTTCGCGTATTCTCATATTTCATGCCGTATCATGATGTGAATATCTGCGCAAATGTGCTAATTTGCAGAATATTCTCACCAACTCTCATATTTCCCGGGAAGCAGGTCATCTGCGACTTGACCAGATATATGGAAGAAAATGCAGACGAATTCATCCTGAATGAATTTCTCATCTCATTATCCCCTTCGTGGCTTTTCCCACCCCCTCTCACCCCGACAAAACTCTATTTTCCACGAAGCTCTTGGTGATAAATGAGGAATAATTTGGGATAAAATAATATCACTTCTGTCTGCACCCAATGCTCACACCCCCACACGTTTTCTGTGCGGGAATGTAGTTTGTGAAAAGAGTTTGATTAACGTGGCAAGCAAATACCGCATTAGTTAATTGAAATAATTTGATTTATGTGGTAATAATGAACATTGCATTTGACCTAATCAATATGAAATTGATGAAATATAACAATCAAATTAATAAAGATTGTCTTTCAATGCTAAGCTTTGTGAATTCAATCAGGGGCAAAAAAATAGAAATTGATTAATTTTATAAAATTGATGCGGATATATGTTGACATTTTAATTAAACCTCATTTAAAAAATATTATTTTTTTCCAATAAATGTTTAAAAGCTTTTTTACGTTTTTGAAATGCAAATAATCCTTCACAATCAAAGCTTCAAGGAGCTTTATTCATTATCTACGGAACGATAAACTCAAGGATTATTTTTATTGGTTAATTCTTTGTTCGATCTTTGGTACAAAATTGATTTGAATTGACCAAAGAAATAAATAAGAAAATACATTAAGAAAAATTATTCCAACACAAAAGTAGAATAAGATTTTCTTCCAAAAAGCTCTTAGGATTAATTTATGAAATAATGTTGGTGCGTTTTGAAGAAAGCACGAGGCAAATGGGTGTTCATAATTAATTCCTAAATGATCCTCACACAGTGTGTGTGTGTGTGTGTGTTAGAATAAGGATGTTATGTTTCCGCTTATTTAGTAGAGCAGTGTTACAAACGTTAATTTGTAATACAGAAACACAATCAAGCGAATTATGGGGTGTTCTGGACCAACTGCGAGCTTCCACATTGGCGGCACACAACAAAAGAGCTTTAGTAGGGAAAAAGCTCTGTGAAATCCAATGAAGCTCAGCTGAAAATCCTCTTTCAGTCCCAAACGATGAGCATTAAAGCGTATATAAAGTGTTTATTAAAAAGGGGTTTTTGTGCCCTTATAATGGACAGCAGTGCATGTAACTCCCATCACATTTTCTCATTTTCCTTCTCACTAAACCAACTTCTGCGCACCAATATTATGCAGCAAATTTTGACTTTATACTCCTTCATCCCCCACAGGCATATCATTTTGCACCATATCCTCCCCCAATGTCTTGAGTAGTATAGTCTCATTCCATATGGCTCTATTTCTTTTCATTCCTATAACCATCCCTCCCCCCCGATGGGCAACTATCTGATCAAATGACACAGAAAAGAATGAAATGGGGGGAAAAAGAAGAAAAAGAAAAATTCCCCGAAAACACGGATTGGAATTCGTCTTTCGGAGGAGCTGTTCTCTGTGAGTGATTTTAATCAATTTGGTCTGTGTGGATACTCCTTCATGAGTCATTTAACTTTTTGTTCAATGAGGGAGGACTTTTCACTTCACTTCCATGCTCGCCCCCCCTCTCGCCACTAAAACGGTATCCCTTTAGCATAACTTTTCTCCTTTTCCACCAACAACCGAGGACATTGTATTTCCACCAAAAATCACTTTTCGCGCTGGGGTAACTTCTCTGTGTCGTCAAGACAGTCGTGACATGAAATTCAATCATTTTTCGCGTGTATTTCCTTCACAACACATTTTTGGGACACTTTTTTCCACTATACCGAGCATTCATCACATTTCACAACATTCCGCACCATATATACGGGGAATCTGGCGAAAAGTCGAGTCATATTTCGTAAAAAAAGTAAAAGAATTTGTTCTTGTTCAATGAAAAATAAAATCAAATTTCCACTTCATTTTGTCGTGTCGTCGAACGTGCAAGGGGAGGAGGGTAATTTATTGCGAAATCTATCTAACAAATAAATTAACCCACAATGGTCACGGATAAGCTCAACTCATGCTTCAGTATTTACAACACAATTTAATTTGGCAAACAGGTGAATGATCTCATTAGGGGTGTATCGGTTGTTGCCTATAATCACATTCCAACAGATGCACTCGTTGCATAAGCAATAAATTCCGAACATGCTGAATTTCATCAATTTCCTAACCATGTTTGTACTGAAAATGTATTTTCGTCCCCCCCCCACACGTTTTTGCTGAAGCTGTAATACATTTTTCAACACTCTGCTCAATTGATAATTATGAAAATCATAATTAAAGCAAAAAAATTCCAACGTTTTTTGTTAATTTTATGCGTTGAAAAAATGTTTTACCATTTTATTATTTTTTTTGATTAATTGCAATACGAGATAATTGATCAAATTTCTCCCAATATGCGTGAGTGTTGTGAGTTGGTGTGAAAGCTTTAGTGGAAGTTTAGTATGAGAATAAAAGAAAAAAACTCTCGCAAAAAGACAGCATATAAAATGACTATTATTTGATGAAAAATTCACGAGAAAACCCCTAAATGGAATGCCTTCAATTCTTCCATATTGAAGGGTAAATCTGGCGGTGGAGGAAAGTTGACAAAGTGTGGGTGGTGATGGAAGAAAAATAGCAGACGTCCAGAGAGTTGTGCAAACTCATTTTCAGCACTTCTATTGGATTTCAAAGTAAAAATGTAAAAATAACATTTCTTTCTCATATCCTCATCAACCGCATATTTAAATTTAATTACAACGAATCTCCGCAGCGCGTCTTTGCTCAGCTCCATGGACTAGGTGGTGTATATTCCAACGGATTTTTTTATTCCTTTTTTTGCCTTCATAACACTAATGAATAAATATAATTTTCATCATTTTTTTTCATCTTCTTGCCTTTTCATCAACTAGACCAAATGAAATTCACGTTTATTAAACCACTAATTGAATTTTTTGACTGCGATTGAGGAAAAATATTATATGAAAAAATTTGCTTTCTTCCGCGAGCTTTTTCTATTTGATTATACATTTTTATTAAGGATCAAAATATAATGTAACAAGATGGAGAAAATAGGGCCTTTTTTTCTTATTTTTCATACCATTTATTCTTCGGAAGGGATGTAAAATATATTTTTTCTAGAAGATACTTTTTTGCGATTTATTACTGTTTTTTTTAGTTGTTCAAAGAGTTCAACCTTTATAGCTGAATGTTATCTATTGTATTGATATGTTCAAAAAGTTCGAAAAGTTTTCTTTGCATGTTTGCATGGGAGAAAATAATCTCCATTAAGAACTGAAACGATGTCTTTGAAAAATCAAGCACAAAGTAGGTATTTAGGGGAAAATTGTTTAAATTGAATAAAATTATTTTATATAACATCCTTCCTTTGCCACCTTTGGGAATAAAAGTCTCAAGAAAAATCTAAATAGAACAGTTTTATTGGAAATTTCCGGCCTTAAAACTTTCCTTCAGAGATTTTTTTTTCTATATGTCTTAAATGGGAAATTGTATTTTTACGAGCTATTTCTGAAAGCTCTGCAAGATTCCCCACATTCTTCAATTCATTTATGTATATAATTCCCAATTGAAGTTTATTTTTTTATTTATTAAATTGAAGAGCTTTTTTTTTTTGGCCAACCCAGTATAATTCAGCGTCCACATCCATTTATGTAATAGGAAAGAAAAAAAAAGTATCAACCTGATTTATTGGAGACGAAGGGTGGAATAATATAATGGTTTGAGAGTGGATGGGAATAAAGAGAAAATGCCTTTAAATCGAAGAGGAGACAAATGGGTGAGAGCAAAGTGTCTTTTGATTTATAGTCCTTTGATTTTTAATACAATGGATCTCCATTCGATTAGAATTTCAATGAAATTCTCGATTCTTTCTTTGGAGTCCATTTGCGATCAATGGTAGCAGATAAAAGCTCTCTTTCCCTCCGCACCACACCACACCCCAACTCAATTCCATCAATGAATATCTGTTGAAGACAGTCCGTAAGCATTTTCTCGATGCAAAGTGCTAGTAAATGGGAAGAAAATGATGTATAATATCATTATAATATGAGAGATAGAAGAATTTTCAATGTGTGTGTGTGTGTGTGGGAAACTTCTTGAATGGAATGAGAAGCTGTGGATTGATGTGGGTGGTTATGATGTCAAGAAATGTGGGAATGAGGATGAAAAACCACCATTTGTCTTTGTCCATTTATACCCCAATCTCCTTGTAGTGCCTTCGACTTTTTCTTTCGCACCCAGAAACGTCGTCACATCCTATTGACGGTGTTGATCTTTTTTCTCTGTTACCTCATCATCTCTCCCTTATCCAGTGAACTTGCCAAGTAAACTTACATTGATTTTCTTCCCATTTGCCCCGTTCGCATTTATACGAAATCAACAAGATATAGAAATTATTTATGTGACAGATAATGACTCTGCACGATTTTCTCTTCTTTTGGGGTTCATCCTTTCCAATTGTCCTCTTGTCTATTGAGATGCCACAAGAGTTGGCTATATCGATGGGAGACATAATACAATAGTATCAAAAACAATTATTTCACAGATTTTTGTGGCACTACTTTGGCTAATTAAATTTTTATTAATGGATTTTATTTTCTTCACAAGCTCAAAGGAGAGTATTTTATTGCTAAAAGTCTCTTCCTTTATGCATTTTAGATCTCTCACTTGGTTGTACATTATTTATGTCGTTGGGAAATACATTTTCTCTAAACGAGTGGTAAAAGCATTTTATCATTAAATTGAATTAAATAATTTTCCCCTTTTAGCATGTGAAAAAGGCAGTTTGTGGGTACAGGAAATTATTCGGGAAGTTCATGACTTAATGAAAAGTTAGGCTATTTATTGGATTTTGGAACATTCAACTACAATTTAGTAAATCAATAAATATTAGGGGGTCAAAATAGAATGTTTATGCATTAGCTTCCACATTGCAGCATAACAATGTGAGGAATTTTAAATTTTCTGAATTTATTTTTGAGATCAATCCGGTTTTGTCCTGGATTGTGCCTGCAAATTTTGCATTGTTCTCTTCAAAAGCATAAAGACAGCATAATACCTTTTCTTTTCTCTAGATATTTTGGTGTAAAGTGCGCTCCTTTTTTTCTTCTAAAATTAATTTAAAAAAATTTGTAATGCAAAATAAGTGGTAAATTAATGCAGAACGCAATGCAGAATTCATTGAGAATACATAAAAGTTGAATTCTTCATCCTGTACAGAATCATGAAGGATGCATCACTCTTAAAATTGTTAATAAACTCAAGTAAGACATTAAAAGAGTTGTTATCTCATAGAAAATTTCCCTCATTTTGCTTTTGCTTAAAGAAAAATCTTTAACAACCAAAAATTCTAATTGAAAAGTTTCTCAATATATAAGAATTTTTTTTCTAATTTTTAAGAGTATAAAATCCCAAAAAGATTGAAGCACTTTAGTTTGTGGGCGATGCGGGGGTGGTGGTGGTTTTACGTGCCTCCTTTACATGAAGCAACACTTTGCGTGCTTTAGTAATAATTGATGGAAGCAAATTCCCATTTTCCCCAAATTCAAAGATTGGCTTCCTTACCCTCCCCATTCCAGCCATGTATCTCCCATCCATTATGCACACAAGATACACACTCACACATACTCGACTTGGAGACGATGGCCTACCCCAAATAATCTTCTCTCACAAGAGATGATGATGATGATGATCTTTTTCTCAGATGTAATTGCAAATAGCACCCAAAATGTTATGTCATGCAAACTCCCAAAGACATCGTCTTTGGAGTTTTCAAATATTTATAAGGAGATCTTGTTTATGCTTTGCTAATGCAAACAAATTTCATTCCTCAATATTTGACTAACAATATATATTGAGAAATTCGCTTCTTCAGCGTGGGGAGAAGGGCGCGGGATGCTTGTTGTCAATATAGGAGAAAATAATAAATCCAACTAAATTGATTCTCATAAAGTAAGGTATATCAAAGTGAAATATTGTCTTGGCAATTCACTCGCAAACAAATATTCCCCTCAAGTTACCCTTCTACATTACATATGTATTGTATATATTCAATTGATATTCCCTGACGTGGAGTTTTCCCTTCTGGGCGCAATCATTCATTTGCTCGTAGCAAATATGTGTGTATATAGGTAATCCAGCACACATTTTGGGGGAAACTTTATGAGGTGCTATGTGGGTGGGGGGAAAAAAGTTCTTGAAACCGTGTGCACGGATAGAGGCAAAAGTCCACCATCATTCAGTGTTAATTTGGGAAACAATTTGACTTTATCGCACCATTTGCCACCCGCTCTATGCTCATTTCTCTTTGACTCCTCGTGTGCACTCCCGGGTACTTTCTTCGCTGACGATTGATGGGACACAAGAGAGACTTTGACTTTGGCAAAGTCCGGGAGAGGTGTGCGTAGGCTCCAGGAGATGGATGAAGGGATATTCCCTCAAGCACAGCACCGAGACAGGGTGAAAGTCAATTAATTTAAATTGACTCCACTTCTTCTCAGTGAAATTCAAGAAGGGGAAATTGATTAAAATTGATTGATTTTTCTTTGCCTTTTCAATTGCAATTTATTTAGCTTTAATTCCAATAAATTGTTTCATACACAAAATGGTAATTTTAATTGAACGTTTATTCTTCAATTTAATGCGATTAATTTTGCTATATATAATCATGCTCTTATATAGTACATTACTATATATACCTATACATATAGAATGATTAAAATTTATAACGAGAACCTCAATTCATAATTCGTTGAATTTAATAAATTAAAATGATAGACTATCACGTGCTATGCAGCTATACCACAGAGTTTAAAAAAAAAATTAAATTAAAATCACTTTAGAATAATAATCGAGATTATTTCATTCAATTTTATTTAATTAATAAATTAAATAATTATCCTTAGTATAACAAAAAAAGCTAAAGTATTAAAACTATCAAAAATAATTATAAAATTAATCCTTTAAACCTCATTTAACCCTTTAACGTTTTTTTGGGTCATGCGCTGACCAAAACGTGAAACATTTTATTTTTTTCAATTATTTATTAATGTAATTGTTTTTTCCATGTTACAAATGCATCAAATTCACGCATAAGGGGTTAAAGAAGACGTTCTGACTGAAAAAAGTCCTCTAAAAAATTTCATAGAATAAAAATCGCGATAAAAGTGAGCATGTTTCAATGTTTTTTTTTCACGTTGAACGCTAAAGGGTTAAAATACCCTAGAAAATTCACGAGAAGAAAAAATCAACATTCGCTGTCATTTAAATAAAAGAGTTAATCTTTTTTGTTTCATTTGAATTTAGTTGAATTTCTCTTTCTCTCTGCCGTAGAGGAAGGAACTTTGTACACTCTTTTCCTATGATTTCAACTCAAAGGGATATCCTCTAGCAAATTGCAGAGCGACTTTTCCACACTGAGGGAATTACATTGTTATCTATCAATTGTGGAGCAAAAGTTGATGTTGAGGACTTTCTTTTTCCTCATGAAAAGGAATATTTACTCAGAAGAAAAGCTCCGGTTGAACAAATAGAAACCCTACATATAGTTCAATATGGATTTTATCTAACACAGGAGCGGTATGCTGCGGAAGTATAACGCTTTATCCTTTCACCAATTGATGCTGTGAACCATGACAAGAGACCACTTGGGGCACAAACTGGATGATGCATGAATTCAATGCGGAATGTGGGATATGCTAATTTGTTCTCTCATTTTGGGAAAATTCCCCAGTTGATACGGAGGGGTGGTGGTCTCGTTTTCCCGCATTTAAAATTTCTCCCTCCAAAAGGGATCATATACTTTGTTATACTGATGGGTAAGACTGTACGGGAGAAATAATGTTGTCAATGCTTTTGAACCACATTGTTTGGCTTCCCACACGATCATGTGGCACCTTTCACGTTGTCTCGTGAAATGATGAGGAAAACCCCGTCGTGGAGAAAATAGAATTGGAAGTGGTGGTGGTGGTGAAAGTTCTTCCCTCATTGCTCCTCTTAAACCCACACTACGTCATGAGGAAAATCCACAACGAAACCATTCGCTCTCATCCCATCCATTTTTGTGTGGGGGCTGGTGGGCCCTGTGCTGCGGAATGAGGTGAGGTGTGAGGATGCGAAATAGCATTTTGGATGGTTAACTTACAAAAGAAAGTACTTTGTTCACTGTCTTTTCACATTCTTCCTGCGACGATCCCTCTCCATCTGGAAAAGCTTGAAAGCTCGCGCGTGTGTGTGTGTGTATCTGGTGCACAGATGAGGAAGCATGAAGAAGAGATAGAGAAAAGATCTCCAAAAAGCATTAGCAGAAGATACTTTTGTCGGTGATGGTATCACTGGGGCGTGGGGGTGTACCATTGAGTTTTACAACTGGTGTGAATGGCGTTGAAATGAGAAATGACACTGAGGGTGGTGTGATGAAATTTGTCCCATTTCCACACACAATACCTACCCTCCACCGCAATTTACATCGTCTCGCCAACACTTCCACGTTCCCTCTCTCTCATGGTTTCCCAGTGTGCTTTATTATCCCATGGACCTTGCGTGTGGCGTGTGGCGTTGCATGTTGTCAAGTGAAACACGTGGAACACCATTGGGATGAATGCCAGGAGAGTAATAATCGTGGCCAAACAAAATGCTTTCTATCGGAAATGCAGATTTTTTTTTGTTTGTCCCTAAATTCAGGTACTCCGTGCAGAATATTAATACGACTTAATTAAGATTTTTGCATTTTTATATTTCCGGAGATTTTTTCTTCTATTAAAATTTCCTGTTAAAAAAAACTCATTCAAAAATTTGTTCTTATTGATGTGTTTTTTTTGTTAAATTCTTGTATAGAAATTGCTTATTATAAGTTCAAAACATTACGTACCTTAGTTTTCGGAATAAAGTAGTAAACACGAGGGAAATTGTATAGTTGAATTAATTAAAATTAATTAATTAGCGGGAAATTCATATCACGATACAATAACTAAGATTTCTCTGAATTAATTAACAATAAATAATTATTTAAATTCTTGCAACAGGAGCTTTTGAAATTATTATTATGAAAACAAAAGTGAAGTTTAGAAGAAAAGTTTAATAAGTATTGTAACGTGGCCTAATTCGGACCTCTTAAGACCTTTTTCAATCTGCTATTACTTAAAACTGATAAAACTTTAAATGTTTATGGGCACCAAATTTAAGAATATTGCTTTTTATTTTCTACCTTTTTTTCTCATTCTGCGCGGACCTTTGGAGGTCGGAATTGGGCCACGTTCCCCTATGTTTTTTTAAATATCTCAAATGAGGCGATTAAGAAATTTGATGAACTCAGAATTACATTGTAGTTTTTTTCACTTCTTAGTCCCTCAAAATTTGGGTCTATCTCAGAATTGAGGTACAAATTATCACAATTTTAATATAAGAATAAAATTCATTAAATGTGGGAGACTTAAAAAAATGAGGAAAAAAAATCCTTGATCTTAGCTTTTATTGCATTTAGAAACATTTTGAAATATTTAAAAATTCCACTTTCCTACTTAAATTGAAGGTGCTATATATAACTGAAGTACATAGTTAAATTAATAAAAAGCATAAGCTATTTGTGTACATAATCTGTTATATAACCGAAGTATTCTTCAAAAATTAATTTTATAAAAAGTTCAAATCAATATGAGCTAATTTGGCTATTTTCGGTGAATGAACAGCGAGGTCACAGAAGTTGATTTATTGGGTATATCCACAAAATTCTTCTATATAGATTTTCAATAAAAACTCATCAACATTTAACGTTTCTTCTCTTCTTTTTACCATCAATATATCTTTGAGAAAATTTTCAGTGCTTCAAAACATGATTCATCTGTGCGAGAAAGTTGCTTCGGTATTAAACAAAAACGTAATGGTCTGCACGGGAAAATATAAATTCAGTCCTCACTGGGGTCCGGGGAGAAAGATAAAAATTGTTTGTGGAATGGCGCCCTGTGGGGAACACCCCAAAAATTTTCTCATTTTTCAATATATACCGCCCACTCTCACTTTTTTTTTGTGTGGGGATGTCTCTCCCGCAACTTTCGGATGTTTTAGTCAGAGTGTGTGCGGAAAGGTCATCCGCTTTTGGTATAAACTTTATGACCCATTTGGGAGCTTTCTCCACACTGCTCCATGGGAGTTTTTGTGTTGTTTCTGTACCCAAACATAAACCACTGAGTGAGCATAAAATACATGTGAAAAACCCTTTTTCGATATGCCTAAAACTTTTTGATTTACTACTAATGGAAATCAATTTAATAAATTAAGCTCCGTTAATAGATTGTCTCCATGAAAAAATATGCGGACTCACCTTTTCCTCTCATGTAAGGTATGGTTGTAATACAATGCGGCAGGATATTGCAAGGCGACATGGATAATTTTTTTTAATTTAGCACAAGTATTTTTCAAGGTGAGGAAAACCTTCCACCTAAAAAAAAAAGAGACGTCCTAGCTTGATTTTCATTTTCTCAATACCCACCACCCCCCAATGCTTTTCCGCATTGGGCGTCCTTCTACCAAAAGGAGGAATCGTGAAAGGATATTACTCTCTGTCACGACATCGGATATTGGTTTTCATTAGATTTTCCACAAAATTAGGAATTGAGATAAATTTGACCAAATTGAATTATCATTTGGCAAAGGCCTTCGATTTCTTCTCCTGCTTCACACCCCATGAATCCTCATCAAAATTCTCCGAATATTTTTACACTTTTTTTTTGCTCTCTGTGGAATTTTTGCGTCATCTCGAACCGTTTAAAGAGGAAAATGTAGAGTTTTTTTTTAATAGAAAAAAAAACGTTGGAAAATGTAACCATATTGCTTTTTTTTTCAATTTTAGTCTTTCTTTTATGCATTAAACTTTTATATATAGTTTTTTACGCCTTAACACAGCGCGCGCGTGAGATAAGGTTGGAAAAAAATGTGAAAATGGACCACGAATTCCTATTTGCCTGTCAAGATTTATTTGAAATTCGTGTCGACTAACAAAATATGGCTCTGTGTTTGCCCAAAAAGCACCTAAAGCTCCGTGGTAATATTGTATATGTGCCTTTGGTAGGTAGGTGGTAGTACAAGAGGCAAAGCAGGGGAATCTGTCGAAATCTCAAAAGAATGCCTGTTTTACAGTGATAATAAAATAGAATCCATGCAAAAGGGTATACAAAAAAGCGCTTGATTTTCCTTCCCAAATTCACGCATTTTCCATTTTGGCTACCCCGGCTACCCCAATAGATTATAAGTGTGTATATATAGTGTCGTATAGCAGCAGGGAAAATGTGTCGGAATCTAAATCGATTGTGTATTTATCGAAGTGTGGTGAGAGAACCATAAAGAATACATAAAAATTTATTACATCCCTCCTCTATCTGTCCCCGGATAGAGCCATACGCATATCTGTCCAATATGGGGGACATACTTGGTGTATAGTATAAGCAAATGAGTTTAGATGATTTTTGCAAAACAATTTCACAGCTAATTTCCTCCTTGACCTGTGTGCTCTCTGGGACTAAATGAAGAGTATACTAACATACATAAATGTTGACGGAGGAAGGTGATAAAGCTTTCAAGTAAATTACATTAAAATTCCCTTAATTTTACTTCTACTCCCCAAAGTGTAATTTCACTAAATTCAAGCCAATTGAAACTTTAATGTGATTCGCTTCTGCAGCTATTTTCATTCCTTCCCACCAACGATCTATTTTCATTTTCTTTTACAAAGAAGATAGAAGTTTTGTGAGTATTCTGACATTGAAAACTTGTTGATGATACATTGTGAAATATTCAGAAAATGTACGCGTACGACATGAGGGAATCAACTCCATGGGGGGAATGCATCAAAACACGATTTTGATATTGGATTTAATTTAAAATTTTATTGATTTTCAAATACATTTCCCAAACTAAACTCGATCCTGAAGTCGCATACTTTATTGAATTCTCTCTGTGAGACTTTCTATTTTGTTTAGCAAATTCATTTAAACTTATTTGCAAGTAAAAGTTGTCTCGATACAAAGTTTTATGAGACTGAGAAGATTTTTTTTCTGAGGGATGAAAATAGGCGTAATTTTATGAGTGAAGGGAGTATCCGATGGTTACAAGAATGCTAGGGAAATTTTCTCCTGTGGGAATTGGCTACTTTCTCTTATTTGAAAAAGGCTGCTGAAGGGTCAGTTTTTATAAGAATTTTTAAATTAGATAACAAAGTTGAAGGATTTTGCGCAAGATTTCATATTTATAATAAAAAATTTTGAATCGCATTATCCGTTAAAAGAGGCTTCGATTTGATCAAAAGCTCGTGAGAAAGTGGATGATTTTATACTCCTGCTCATAAGTCAAGAATCTGGAATATTTTAAGGATTCTCCTTTGCCTCATTCAGGAAGAATAATAATTTTTCTCTCTTGCAAAGTAATATCAAATGAAAGTTAAAGAGTTCTGCTCTAAACAAGACTTTGAATATTCTGTCAAATGGATGAAGATAGGAATCTTTACAAACTACTTTAATGAACTTTCATCTAATTACAAGATATTGATCATCAAACTTGACATTGATGACTCTCTCAATATTTGAGAGTTCATGAAGGGTGTAGTGTAGACGGTATACGCACGCAGTACTCAAGCCCTATTTAAATTTTGCGCACAATATTGTGTGTACATATATAGTTTGGAAGCTGTTCGTAGTAATTTGCGGTGATACCAAAGTTGATACCACTCGCAGTATGACGTCACTCCAGGTTTAGCAGCAATTACTGTCTTGAGACACAAGAAGTGAACGCATGCTAAATTACGTGCCAGAGTGGATTGTATTGACATTGGCGGTTGGAGGGGGTTGGGAATGTTTAATATGTGACTTGTTTAATATTGCAGAATGCTCAAAAAGGGTGTGGTGTACCCAATAGAGTGTATTTGCAAAGATTGCCACCCCCATCACAGCCAAGAAGTGGAGTATATTCGTAAGAGGGATGAGGAAATGAATTTCTCCCACTATCGCATTCCAGTAATTACCATCCCTTTTCGTATTTTCTGATTTATAAGATGGCTTTACGGCATCCCAACAAAATAGCAAGTGGTGCGGTACTTACTGAAAATGAGCAAACAACATGAGCATCCAAAACATTTTAATTCTCATTTGACAAACTTTCCTCTCCCCCACACACACACACAAAGTCTCAAGAGGGAGTCCACCCCTTTTCATACATAGCAGCAAAGCAGATTGTCTCATCACTTTGATTGGATTTCAATGCTTTACTCACCATCAAATTGGAGTATTTCTTGTGTTTCATCACACAATCTGAATATACATACATTGTGTTACCATGAGCTCCATGATGTCGTGTCTGTTGGAAAGTGTTGAATTAATACACCCATTCTGAAGGAAAAGTATTTTATCCTTCGTCTCAAATCCTATGAAATAGTGTCTTTTCCGTCTTTTCTTTATTTCAATATAATTCTCTTCTGTGTTTTTCAGCACTTGCAGAAGAGGGTTGGTCCTTCTTTTTTGCAATGCTATGCCAAAAGACGTGTCAAAGAAGGATACGATGAAAAGCGAATCTTTTCATTTGTAAATCGTCTTATGGAGGGGATTTAAAACTACAGGAAGTATTGTTCTTCAAAATGAGAATCATACTGAATGAGAAAGTAGCTTTGAGAAATGTGTTTGCTTCTTTATATATTTCTGCATATTATTTGACTAGATTTGTTTAGATCAAGAAAAGAAATTCTTATTTACCCCGTTGAAGCGATTTATAAAGAAAAGTTCTTATTAAGAAAATTTGCGACTTTATTCAAAGGATATACTTTTCGGGTAAATTCTGTTTTAATAAAGATGAAAAATTTCAAAGAAACATTAAATTAAGTACAAACATAATTTATTGCCTAAATAATGTACAGAAAACACTAAAAGAAAATTTATTACAATACACAATTCTTTACCAATTCTTCCATTTACCTTTGGGTGATTAGCACCTGGTTAACACATCTGTATGCCCACAAATCTTGTGAGAAAAACAATACAATTTTCCCGAGAGAAATGAGACGAATATCAATATCAATTATATGAGGGAGAATGACGTTACAATGAGATTTGTCGTATTGCCAGAGGAAGAGGTCAATTTGTGCCTCCTGGCCACATTTGACACACTCGCCGCAATAACATTTCAATAAAAGTAATTCAGGCATCACCTGTGTTGGTCCCTGGCCTGTGCTAAGTGAATAAGGAAGGCAAATAGGATTCAATGGAATGTCACAGCGATATGATGTGGGTTTCTCACTCATCACACTTGACCTGCGGCACTTCCGGGGCATTTACGTGCGTAGTGGTAATGGGATGGGAAGCGTCAATAGAAATAAATTGCACAATAATTCCTTTGTTGCCTCGAGGGACAAATTTCCACCATGATATGGCTATTGTTGTCACACGCATTTAATAGATAACCTTCGCTATTTTACGCAATTTCTATGGGGAATAAAGAGTGCGTATATAGCACATTAGGGCATGATACGACGTTGCTGTAGGGTTCTGTGCAACCCCCAAAAGGGCATTGTTAAAGCTGAAATTATGTGTGAATATAAAGGTCCTTTACTCAACTATGTAATGCAATTTAGTGTACAAGATGTGGAGCTTTAGAACTATGTATATGTATGTATGTGGGTAGGGTATATAGTAAATCGCCTGCTATATAGAATAATTTCTTGAAAATCGCATTTAAATTTCAGAATAATATGATAGCTTGTTAAATAGAAAATTTTCATCATAACTAAAAAGGAAATGTGAGAAATCTAATACAAGTGAGTGAAAACAAACATTTATGCTATTGTTTTAAGGAGAAATATTCAAAAAGGAGGAATTAATTCGTCCTTCAAGCATTTCTATGGAACAATATAAGTAGAGATGTTTCAATTTTAAGCAAATCCGGGGAAAATGTAAAGTTTATCTTACATACACGCAAAGATACGGATGAAGATGACTCTAAGATGGTTGAAAAAAGAAAGCCAAAGATTTCCTTTTACACAGATTTCCCCATACACACTTCATGCTCCATAAAATGTATATGGCAATTTCTACTTCCGTCTACGTGTACGAAATAAATTTGATGATCAAGCTCTCAGTGTACTTTTCGTAATTCCCATACTTTTTTTTTCTTCTTTTCTTTACACGTGCGAGAAGGAAAATTTGTGAATATCTGCAGTGTGGAGGTTTATCGAGCCCGAGGATCGAGCGGTGGAAGATGCCCGAGAAAATAGAATGGGGGGGTTTTACGTTTTTGCTATGGGAAGTGTGAGAAATTTTCCGTGGCAAATTTACTCGTCTGTCTAGTGCACATAACCACGAGGAAAATGTGTGCTGAATTTTTAATTTTGCACCACAGGCTATTTGGTGTGAGACAAGAGCACAGAGAATAGGGGGTAGGGAGATTCAGGTCTGCAGGCATTAGCATCATATACCATCCACCCACCTCCTCCACACCTCAAGTACCCCCATTGTGAGCTGATACACATGTTTTGAGGTCCACTTGGTTTGTACTTTAGGCATGTTTCACTATATGTGGAAAATTACTCCAATATAACGACAACTTCCCTGTCTCCTGAATAGACAAATACTCTGTTAGTAGTGTACAAGAAGTTGGGTGTATAGTCCGGGGGTCTTTTGCTCCAATTTCCTCTCTCTCTCTCATTCAGAACAAATTAAAGTAAAGTCGAAGTAAGAGGAAATCAGAGAGCGCACAATCTAATCCCCATATAATCTCCTTTGTACTCATAAGAATATATAAGAGGCTTTTCTTCTCTGCAATTATATCGTTTAGACAAGGGGAACATTTACAGTCGATTCAATATTGGTATAAGAAAAAGTTCCTTTTCAACTCTATACCATCATGTCGTGAATTTTAATTATTTCCTCAACTCACAAAACTCGTTACTCCCTATTTTTCTTTCAACTCTTTCCTTTGCTTGTGAGATAATTAATTTCCCTTGACCCCCGGTGCCCTCGCGCAGAGCTTTCAGGATATATAATGAATGGGAAAAATTGGACCATAATCGATGGTTCGATGCCTTCCATGCGATGTGTGGAGAATTTATTTTCATTTTCCCAAAGATTATATGGACCAAATTGTCCATCACTGTTATTAAGAAGCGATTTTGCCTCATTCTGGAAAAACAATCGTGCTCTGAAAATGTAGGAGTGCTGAGCAATTAAAGAATGTAATTCAGGGGTATAGGTAGAAGCTTCTAAGTTGTGTTAATTGGTCCTTGTAGTGGAGGAAGAAATAATCTTTCAATTTTGGTTTGTTTTCTGGAGGAGCTCAACGACGTTTTTTAAATTAATAATAGCTAAACTGAGCTTTCAATTATACGACAAAATTTAATTTAAATAAAATGTTGCAATAAGGTTAAATTTGTAAAAAATAAAGATCTTACCGAAGTACGTTAAAATTTAATACCTAATAGATCTGAAGAGGAGGGAAAAATATTTTATTTTGGCTTTAGCTATTCAAAACTAAACAATTAAGGTTTGAAAAAGTAAAAATCAGAATAAAAGAAATTTTTTTGCAGTCTTTTTCGCTTCATTTATCAAAGAAAGCTCTTCAAGTTCAAAAGCTCCATGAGAATCTTTCTTTTTTTCTAAATTAAATATAAAATTAATTCTCTTTTTATTATTCAAAAATTAGTATTTTTGAAATAAAAAACAATGAAAAATCGTACAATTTTATATCAAACAACCCGTTTCATTCATACGATCCATTCGTATGATGTAAATTTCATCCAACAAATCAACAATTCCCTCTTAAAAAAAAACAGCACGGCGGTGTATGAATTTCCACAATCCCACAATACAATTCACAATCACGGGAAATACTATTATTTACATGCTGTATCTTCAGAATTTCCCTCAACAAAATTTCCTGCATTTTGCAGGAATTCCTCTGTGGCTCACAAATACACGGTAGTAGTAGTTGGGTACGTGTGCAAAAAAAAAGTGCCTTTTGGAATATATTTGGAAAATTTAATTAAGGTCCTAGTGTGAAGTGTTTGTGTACGTTAGCAAAGCTGAAGGTAAAAGGTCATTTATTTCAGAAATCTCATTTGTACCCGTCCACATTCAAGTTTCCATTTTGGGAGTTGAAAGTTAAGTCTCTTTTGCACAAAATTCTTCCCATGAGCTTTTATGTAGCTCGCACTTCAAAATTGTCATGCAAATGCTTTTTCCTTTTGTTGTATCCCTGCGATGTCTCTCTCATTTCCCACCCGCCTCATTTTATTTCCATTCCTGACTGTATTTGATGTCCAAATAGAAAGGGTGTAGTGTTTGATAAACATAATAAAGTGTGTGGATGTTGGAGGGAGGAAAGTTGTGTTAGCAAAAAGTGAGTATTTTCCATGGAAAATAAACCTAAAAGGGATGAAAAAAAAAAAGCTGAAAAGCATAATTAAGATTCAACACGTGTTATGTATAAAGAATTTTTTTTAAAAACATTTTTAAATTCACTTTATTTCAGCAAATATAACTTTCTCATCTGTCTTGCTTCTCTTGTTGCGCATCGCAAAAAAGTTGATATATATATTTTACATTCAATTAAAAGTTTTTTTGTTGCTCAAGTTGATATTACAATTTTCTTTTGATATGATACAGGAGTGTTGATAGGAAGCAAATAATGGGTATATTATTGTACACGATAATTGCCATATTTATGTCATTATGCTGCAATCAATTGTTCTCAATGATTTATCATGTTCTGTAGGGAGGATGGGCGAAGGGAGGGGGGTGTATAAAGGGATTGTTTGGAAGGATGAGATAGTATTGAGGGAGGAGGAAGAGGGTAGAAGCCTATACAGCCTGAGGTGGTGGATCTTTAGCTAATTCTGCTATATCAAGAGCACCCGAAAGTTCTCCATTTGTTGGAATATCCACTGTTGGTGGTTCTTTTGATTCGCATCGCTCCGTGAAAAGGTCCTCTTTGTATGACATCTTTATGAGTGTCCCACTATCATCCAGTTCACTGTCTGTACCACCGAGTCCATGAGCATCGTCATAATTGGGATTTGTGACGGAGAGAACACCGTATCTGCCACCTTCGCCATCCCGAAGACTTCTGTACTGCCCTTTGCGATTCCTATGGCTACGCGGTGCGGTGTACAATTTCAAAACACGGCAATTGCACGTCACCAGGACGGAGGTCACGATTCCCTGTACGATAAATCCGGGGTTAGTATCTGAAACCCTTTTCCTCGTGCAGGTCATAAACGATGTAACCACAAATAACATTAAACTGATGGGCATGTATAGGGATAAGCTCCTAAAGGATCATGAGGAATTTAACAATCTAATCCCAAAAATTTATTAAAAAATATTCCTCTTTAAAAATTATTTTTTAAGGATTCATTTTAGTGAGTTTTTTTCACACAAAAAAAATCAACTCTGACATGAATTAAATTCCCAAAGAAATACTTAACAGAAGAAAAGTTCTTTGGCCTTCCTTGGAAGAAAAATTGCCTACAATTAATTTCCAAGCAAGAACCAAAATGTATAGCTTTTGCGTTACCTATAGGTAACGCAAAAGTGTAAAGAAAATAAATTTATGCAGGTGACATGTTACATACTTCAGTGTAGGAAGATACACAAAAGGGAGATTAATAGAGCTTTTGGGAGCTTTTCTCACGCACTTACAGTATGTGTCGCAGTGTGAGAATATTTTTGCAAAATTGTTCCCAAAAGTAAAGTGTTGTCTACCTGGAGAATATATCTTTGAGGACACACGTTGTCTGTGAGTGGCTTTCACATCCTATGGGGAAACATAAAACTCTTTCTAACCTGAGCACCTTGAGCGATGCTGTAGAGAGTCCATAATTCGGGTATGGCCCAAAAGGATGCGAGTGCTCCCAAAATGATAACAAATGAGAGTAAAATCAGCAATTTCAAGAACAGTCCAATCTGCAATCCACGTCTCTTTATCATTTTATTGCGGGCACGTGAGTCAATCTGCAGACTTGCGGTCAGCTTCACCGTACCACCACCTTGGATGGCCAGCCAGAAGCCGCAGAGAAGGAGAATTATGGCTGGTGCCAGGAAGCCCCATCGGTAGGCAGATCCCTCCATGAGCCAACAGTGTGTGGATGGATTGTGCTCATGTGATTGTCTCGTCGTCCCCACCACTCGAGCATCACGCTCCTTGTACTTGAAGGCCGCTGCCACTGCTACCATTGCCAAAGGGAATCCCCAGGCGAGTAAACTAAATACAATTAGTTGAATAATAAGACAATAAATTAATTACCACCATCTATTTATGCTGATAAATATTCATTTGTGAGATGTTCACAAGAACATTTGGGGAAAAAGCTCGCATGGACAGATTACTTGTAATTTACTCGGAGGTTAATGGTGGAGTGAATTTGTAGCTTTTTGCTCTGCTATATATTTATTATTTACCCCCCACATAAAACTTGCCATAAAGTCTGTATTATATATAAATTAAAGAACCTCCGTACAAATTTCTCTCTATGAACGATCTCTTTAAAAATACTCGAATCTTCTTTATTATATAGCAAAGTTATGTACAGTACATATAGTTTCAAAATTGTTGAAATTGCTTCATGGAGGTAGATGTTATTAGGCAAAAAAAATTGAGGAAATCATGATGAGCAAAACATCATGCGGGCTCGGGAAAACTTTCACCTTTAGCTTTTTCCACAATCAGAAAACTTTTGGTTGAGGTTTCAATCTTCCACACACTGATTTATTTGGCCTCAAGACATGCACGGTAATTTTCAAGAAGATTGTGGAATTTCTTGCCAAAGGAAGTGCACACATTTTCGGTGAAATTTCTTGAGTGCATCTTGCATGAAAATTTAGTGAAATGTATGATTTTCGTTGGAGGATACGGAATTTGAACAAAAGCGTATGGAGACGGGGTGGAAGGAGTCAACATTTAGTACAAGAAATAATGTACAAGGAAGTCTTCACTCCATCGATGCTTAAGTTAACATATTATGAGCTTTACAAAACTTCTTGCATTTTCTTCATAACGTTTTAGTGGAGTAACTTTCAAAAATTTAACATCTTGAATTTGCAAGAGCATAAAAATGATCAAATTTATGTTCTTCTTATCCCGGTTCAATTTATATTTTAATGCCTTCTTACGATGCTCGTTAATACAAGGAGCAAATTTTCCCCTGGATTTTCCATGACACATAAGTACTTGGTACATAAACTTTTGATTTTTATTTACCTCATAAATTTATTATTATATACATACATTAAATATGTATATTCTCACAGTAACTGTCAATTTAATTTGCATGCTATTTAAACTCATATCTCAGCATAAATATATATAGAGAGAGAGTCAATTAAGTGCTGCATAGGAGGACCAAGAAAATGTTATTTCATGCTGAAGTTTAATTAAAGACTTAGGGATATGCGGAAGATGCACGTGACACATTTCCCATTGGCAAAATTTATTGTATTCCACATAGAAATGTTATGTATTTGGCCCAGTTTGAGTCTCACAGTAAATTTCTTGTTTCACGAGCTCATTGTGTATACGAAAGATACGAAATGTGTATCTATCCGGTGGTCTTCCAAAGAAATCTCATAGTACCTACTACCCAACAGTATAACGAAGAAATGGTGCAAGAGGCAAAAAAACATGAAATAAATCACCTCGAAATAAATAATAAAATGGGCCAGTAGATTATGGATGAGTATTTGGTGGCAGGGGAGGAGGTGCTTCGTGTTGTTATTACAATACAAAACAATAATCAAGATTAAGAATAAACTTGCCTGTAATGTGCTAAAGCTTTTCCCATCTGGGGCTCCGGTCGTGGTATTAAATTCGCATTTTGGCGAAAAACGTTAAGTGCGTGATGACAACAGCAGCACAACCAGCACAGGGAGGCCAAATTCATATACAGGAGTGCCAAGGATAGAGAAAGACATAGTTCAGCATCCTGTTGAGGGTGAAAAACATAATGCTGTTGATTCTATCATATATACCAAAGAAGAAAAGCTCTCTCACGCAATTAATGTAAAAAGGAACCGTCCTCTTTCTCTCTCACTAGAACGTGCTTTTGTACTCAACTATGTTTTATGGGAGGGGGCGGGGGATACTATTAAATACACATATATATGGAATGGATGGTGCTCCCAGTAGAGGGACGATTCCCATAGGGTGAATGAGATGATGTAAAAAATTGATATGTTAGTATTGCGGAGAGAAAATTGAATGTGGAGACGAAATGAAGAAAACATCGTTATCATTCGTGCAATTTTCACGATATTCGATGCTAAAATAGAAGATGAAAATCACGCAAGGAAATGAATTTCTCAAATAGACTAACTGCTCTGAAGAGTCCTTTTGCCTATTCACTATCGTGCCATTTTTATCTCGTCAGACACATCAATCACACTGGGGGAAGATTGTGCAAAGGAATCCCCTCTAAAAAGAATCCTCTCTCTCCCTGCAAAAAGAATCAATTCCACTTGGCACGAGAATGGGGCAAAAAAGAATCACTGTGAAAATTTAGTGATAATTCCATTTGGAATTGATATGCTGTCCATGTTCGCTTCTCAGTGGGACATTAACCCCACACGCGGTAAAGAACCCTCCATATCGGAAAAGTCCCTCTAATGTGGCTTGATTGATGACTTCAAAGCGTATTATTTGGGTTTATTGCTCACAGGGGGGTTGGATTGAGTATTGAATTGATTTGAGTCTATTTTGGAGTGTTGTTTAAATTAGATTTTAAGGGGATTCTGATGGGATGTTACGTCGCAATACGAAGATTTTCAAAGAGCCCCAAATTTCAATATATATATATTGAGAATATATGTATGATTCTCCCCTGGAATTTCACAAAATTAATCCACCATAAATATATGAAGAGGTCATTTTCATATAAACCCCATTCTGACCATTCTGACCACTTTTGGGGTGAAGGAGGACTTTTTGGTATATCAATTAAATCCACTCTGCATTCTCAACTCATACACCTATGTGTGTGTCTCTGTAAGTGACATTAAAATCAATAAATTATTCATAACCAAAATTTATGATCATAAATAATATGAAATATTTCATACTTTCCGGGTGGAAGATTATGAATTATCCCCAAAAGAGTTTTATAAACAATTTCGATAATTTTCATTGGAATTTTCATGGGAATTCTTGGAAAATTTTGCAATAAAATTTGCTGCTTAAGAGGATCCAGGAAAAAAATTGCGGAGGCGTGTGAGAGGTCATGAAAATTCTTACCTGAACACCACCAACGCCAATTACGAACAAAAGTTGCCCCATAAATAGAGATGACAGAAAACTCAGTAGAGACGTTCCCGCCAGCGAAGTGAGATCGGAGAATAGGCTGGAAATAAAATTTAATTAATTTATACCAAAGTGTCCCATTCCCTGTGAGCTTTCTAATACTTCTGCGTTAGCCATCCTCCCTTTGGGAGTTGGCTAAAAGGTGAATGTAATAAAAGCAATGCATGCCGGGGTGTTTAGTCAAGAGGAATAAATTTGTTTATTTTGCTTTTTCATGAAGGTAAAATTCATGATAGTTATGTATGTGTCTGGGTGAGGGGGGTGGAGGGTGGAAAACATTTTCAAGTAGTGTGTATATGGGGCTCCATGAAAGAGGCAATAAATTCCTCTCGGGAGTCCGAGACATTTTCTCCCTTCAGCAATGGCAAACACCGAATTCCCATCAGCACGAGAGGGAGAGAGTGAAATTCAGCCTGGTGTGTGAATTCTACTGTAGAAGGTGAACTTTTATCCTATTTTAAACCAACGCTTAAGCTCTAAAAGCCGACAGGTGCTAAAACAGGTTGAACATTCTCTGTTGTGCAAATATATACTCGTCTCGCTATCTATGTAGTACACATTTTATTGCAAGTTTCCCCGCATCTACCACAAGAAATGCCCAAGGATTAGGGTTCTTTTAAGCTCGATGAGTGATTACACGTGAGCCCCTCAGGAGTTCTAATTAATTTCTGAAGCTCAATTCGTAGTATCAAACAAATTATTCTTTGAAGAAGTCTTGTAAGTTATGGGTGCAAGATAACCGAGACGTTTACAGAGCTTTCAAAGCTTTCAAAGTATATAGAAAAATTGAAATTTTTATATTTGAATAGTATACATATAAAATAAGCTTTGAAAGCTAATTTTCATGTCGACGTCTTGTTCAACGGGATAGAAAAAAATTGTCTTTAAAATGTGTCTTCTTTTGGTATATCACTTATCGTTCAATTTGTTAAATAAATTACAGAGTAGTAATAAATTTTCCGACAAATTGCAAATGGAACTCACTGTGAGCACTCTCCCACTGCAAAATCTGCAGTCTTTCTCACCAAATAGAGCAATCAATCATTAATACTTAGCCATTTGTTGGGAGAAGAATGGTTTGGTATAAATGTTAATTAAGTATGTTAGGGGGAACATATGGTGCACGAAGTGAGATAAAGTTTATTATTATGAGGTCTTACGAGAGGAAAATAAACTCAATTTACGATTTATCTCAATACTCATGCTATGCTTTTGCATCATGGTGCTTTCTATGTATACAATCATTCACCCTCATAGAGGATTCGGTTTGTGTATGCATTGTCAGCCTAATATGGGAGAGACAATTCGATAAACGAATTATATCCTGAGTCTGTCGTAATTGGCATCATATTGAGGGAAGAAGATTTGGGGCAAGAGGTGTGTCTCTGTGTGTATCAAGAAAATGCCATTCCATGAGAAATGGGTATGTTTTGAGAGACTTTTGTAAACGTGACAAGAGCGTTGATTCAAGAATGAGATTGAGCACGATGATGAAGCTCTCATGATACGAAATGTATTCAAATATTGATAGAGGACACCTCGGTGTTGCACAGGGCGCGGGTGGCTCAATTTCAACGTGATTCTGATGCTCATTTCACCCACAATACGTACTACATTTTATAGGATGAAGAAAAGGAAATAATGATAATTCCGTGTTTTGGTATTACACATGTTAATGCTTCTCCATAATATGTAGTCTATGTTCTCACAGCTAACATACAAGAGTGTGTGTAGCACTGAGAAAGGTCCTCTAATAACCTTCATGACTTTCAATTTATGGAAATATTGTTGTAGATGCGAACACGTACTATGTGTTACCTTACCCCTATATTTTTCTCCTACCCAACCTTTTATATATGAGCTTTTAACGGCACTACACCTTGTACTACACGTATTCATAGCACTCAGCGCACTTTCAGCGATACCTACACAAAATTCTCTCCAATTTTTTGACGCGTATATTGAGAATAGCGGGGAGTACACAGTGGAAGAGAGAGGGGAACTTAACAATATTTATATTAGACAGAGTACTAACTTATAGCAAACCTTGTGTTCTCAACAATCTCGCCATATTTATACTATATATATTTGTATTTATAGCAAATCGATAGAATTTCCTTATACGCTAAATAACGTTACAAGAGGGAGTGGGACGCAAAAAAAAGCTCATAACAATGTTGGAGGAGGATTATATTGAGTGCTATATAGGCAACACGCATAACGATACATGTAATTCTATCATATAGAGCAAAGTTCATATGATTCGAATTTACTTTTTTTTTTAACAAGGGAGTAAGTAAAAAGTTGTATGGAGCTTTGAAAATTTAGAACTTGTTGTTTTGTGAACATTAAAAGCGGCAAAGAAAGCTCTCTTATACTTTTTTTCTCACACAGAGAATGATATCGAAAACATGACACATGGATAAATTACAGGGGAAGAAGTTAAAAACTTTTGTGATTTAGAAAACGACCATCCCGTGGTTGTGCGAGAATGGAATACCGAGAAGAAACCTTTTTGGGAAACTTTTTTTTCTCTAAATTTTCTTTCATTGCACTTTTTTTTTCTTGAGGATTCACTGTGCAAACTTCAAGGAAATTGACGATCTTTGGAAAGTTGTGGCAGCTTTTCCCCATGTACCTGCTGTGGGTTTTAAGTTTACGGCACCATGTTCAACAGAATTGCCTGAGCTGACAGTAAATTATTGAAGAAATCTACTTTATTTAAAAGATTTTCCCAAGAACTTACCCAAAAACATAAAACACTAATTTCTAATGATTCTATTTCAATGTTTCAATATGGAAAAAAATATAAACTTAATTTATTAAGCAAAACTAATAATAAAATTAAAAAAAAATATGCTAAATAAAAAAGAACTGAATTAGCCTACAACGTCCACAATAATTTTTCTAATTAAAAAAGCTCTCACTTGAAAAAAAGAATTGCAAGTAGCACATATCTGTATTGCATTCACCAAGTGATGGCGACTCGGTGCAAGACCTCTGGGTGCAATAAACATTATATACTTTTGCAGCAACAGCGAAATGACGCATAAAATTTTAAATAAAACACCATACATATTCCACTATTATATACACAAAACTCTAATGTCCGCAACAATAAATCTTCACTAGATGGAACAGAGTGGTTTTCCACATTTCTGCCACTTTTTTTCAACACGACGGTATATCAAAGAAAGTGCACTTGTGCAGAAGTGGCGGAAAAGTGGTAAAATGAGAGAGAGAGAGCAAAAGAAAATCCCGCAACTGGGAAAATTAAAGATTTTACAACAACACTTTTGCACTTTCTACTCAAAATTGATTGATGAAAATGACTTCAAAAGGAAATAAATGAGTATAAGGGTGGAAAAAGACAAAGTTCCATGCAAAAACAACATTAGCGTCTCTTGCCTTTCAGTGGTAATTATTTCTGAAATATTCCTCATGCCCTTTTACGTTAGTTACCTATTTGTATTGTGACAAGGTTCGTTTGTTAAGGTAAAATGTAATAATTCATTCTATAAATAATCCTCATACAAAACCCTATGTTGAAATATATTTTCAGTTCGCGATTTGGCATTCACGAATAATTTGTCATAGCTCTCAGGCTACACCTATCTAATTTTATAATTTTCCAAAAGGGCTGGAAATGTATTAGCTATAGGGTAGATTAACAGGTACATAACTGACTATATAGTCTAATTTTAATGATTTATGATTAGTACTAGATATAGATAACATTAAAACGTATAGAAAAAGTAATTAATTTTTATGTTTTAAAAATCATATCTCTTGAATGAAAATTACAAAAAAAGTTCTTTGAAATATTTATATATTTTTTGCGAATTAATAAAGAGAGAACTTGCGAGTAAGTTAGTAAATCAGAAAATGTATGAAATAATATTTTAAAAAATTCACCTCACAAACCCACAGGTACAATCCTTTTTGTGCAATCAACATGCATTCAAATGAAATTTATTCAACTTGTCTCTCATGTTGTTGACATTGCAAATATTAATTAAAAATGTCCATAATTGTACAAAATATGTAATTTGTAAATATATTCGTGTACCTGTGGTAATGTTTTTTTTTAAATTTATTACAATACCCCCTCGCAATGTGAATTGAAAACTATAATAATTATTGTACAACACACAAACACCCCAAGCCGTGGGGTGCAATTTCCCAAAGACACGTGAGTCAATTTACTTTCGCGGCCAAATATTTGCTTTTCTGACAGCCATGTTTCCCATGGAAAAAATGTAAAACAAAAAAATACTTTGACTTTTTTTTCTCCACCCCCTCCCCCGTGCCTTGCCGTTAGTCACGAAGGGATCAAATCTTGATGAATAGGACACGGTGCTTTTGCCATCCCTCCAGGTAAACAGAAAATGTGTCGCTCTGCCTATTCGCATACACAGACGACGACATTTTGTCACAAGTGGCGTATGATGAGCATGTGGCGGTTGGTGATGCAAGATTTAAATAATGTATGCAAAATAGTGGTTGGAAAATTGAGAGAAACGAACAGGAGGATTTGGCACAACACGGTGATCTTACATGTACATTGCGTGCATGGAATATTAAAAAAAAAACCTTCTCTATATGCGCGAAAAAAAAATGTTCTATCTGCATGAGAAAACATCAAAATGGTATGAGCTTTGAAAGCAAATTTGAGCTTTTTTAGATTTGTGACTATGGGTTTGATAAATCCATGATTCTTGTAGCGTGTATAGACGTGGCAAAAATATTGGGTTTCTTTTGCCTCATTGTAACATGAAATTTTTGAACATTTTTGTTCTCCTCCCTCATCCTTCACAATGGTGAGAGATTTATCGAAATCAGTTCAGTGAACTTTAAGCTGATTTTGATAAACAAAATTAAGAAAAAATTATTCTTCTTCTAATGCCATTGCTGGAAGCAGGGTAAATCTTAAACTTCTTCTGCCAATTTTCTTTTGATTGTTAACTTAATTTTATATCAATGAGAAGTTGCAACACTCATAAAAAAATCCATGATAAAATCCTGAAGGCTTTAGCGCTTTAAAAGAAACGTGAAAACCGGGAAAATCTTACGGGAGTTTATCACGAGAGAATTTCACTCTTAGAGAATACAGCCCCTGGTCGTGAATTTAAACACCTCTGCAATGTGGAGGTGAAATGCGTGAAATGGGTGTATACGGAGGACATGGAAAAATTACTCGATTGACCTTAAAGAATAGCAATTGTTGGGTATAAAATCCCCGCACTTGCTTGCAATGTATGTGGTAAAATTTTCCAACCCATAAAATGGTCAGAGGGAAAGTGCAAAAAAAATGCATTTCCAAGCCTGATTTATGAAGGATACTTCTCACTTTGTGCTGGTAGTGTGTATAAAATACGATATTTCCGTGACTTGTGGCAGTTCTGCAGCATTCAGAAGGTCACCCCGGGCTAGGGGCAATTCATTTAGCAGCAAGGGCACTTTCATTACCCTTTCCTTTCATTCCTATCAGACGTTGTACACTGATCGATCTTCAATTAAGCACCTTTCTTGCCTTTCGTTTGCTGGTGTCACATTATTTTGGCTATACAACGCCACATTGGCACCTTTAACTAATATGTATACCTATCATTTGATGAAAGAACGAGGAAAATCAATGGGAGAAAATAAAGAGCAAATATTTACATTGATAAATTACATTGATTTAATTGATGAGAATAGTTCATAAAGAGGTCGACCGAGAGTCTTTTGATCCTTAAATCCTTGATTATGCGAAACAATTCTTGTAGAATTTTTTGATTTAAAAAATATGAATTGATAAAAATTTTATTTTCATCTGAAAAAATTGTCACCATGTATACTTTTAAGTAGAGTATGCAAGACCAAATATTTACTCATGAATACATAGTGGGTTTTATGTTGAAATGCATCGTATTTTTCAATAAAAATTCTACTCATAATTTTTCATATACTATTCGCTACATTTTGGTTTTGGAATGTACTGCAAATACAAACTAATAATTCCACACAATGCAATTTTATTGCCATCGTTTGCAGACCTGTGTGAACTATATATTTTTTCTATTAAAATTCCCCCAAAAGATTGCAATTTCATTTTGAAATTGAAACGATGGGAGATAATAAATTTTTGGTGGTTAAAATAAATAAAATAAAATGAATGGCTGCGATATGGTGAGATATGATTCAAAGTAATTGAATGATCCATGAACAGTGGGGAATATGATGGATCAGTGTTTTGGAGGGAGAGAGAAAGGAAAAAAAATGAGAAATGTCCCATAGTGAACTTCCAAAAGATTGCGTTTATTTGAGTGAGATTGAAGAGATGGATAAAATAAGGTGGTTTATATGATTGGAGAGAGTTTTCTCAGGTACACCACACAACCGTATAGACGATGGAGTCGATCAATTGAATTCCCTAATGGAAAATCGGTCATAAAATGAAATTTATTTTTCAGTATATCTGGTGAGTTCCGTGAAGAAAATGTCGTAAACACCTTGAGCTAACCATTACTCCTACAACGATATTTCTACCTTATCCAGGGTAAAAGCAAATTGATTTTCTTGTGAATCTAAAAAATAAAATAAAATGAAACATTCACCTCTCCCTTATGTTTTATATAAAATAAAAATAATTGTTTTTGAAATAAAAAAACAGAAAAAAATAGGAAAACCAAACTTTCCAACTTGGGCACAATGTAATGTAAAGTGATGTTTGAGCATTGAACATGCTGTGCTGCTTGTCTTTGCCATTTTATTAGCTTGTACTCATCCATCAATTGATATCAATGTAACATCCTTTTACCCACCAATATACATATATTATGGGGGCAAAGGATCTCAAATAGGGGTGGATATGTCACAAATTGCATGGTAATGGCATGACAAGACAGAGTGCAATTGAAAGGAAAAGAGAGACACATTCCTTTTGAATCTTATTGCCACAAATATGTGCACAGATTCTTCTTTCATCAATTCTCCAAGGAGAAGCATATACAGAGAATATGTGACAGGCACTACGACTGATGGTGTGATACAATCTTGATGGGAAATTGTGCAAGATTTAACAATGCTTATATCGTATTGCATTTTAACACAGTGCGAAAAACTCATGTTGTCGTACAATGTAAAGAAAGTTACAGAGATATTGCATTGCAGCAGCAATTTCATTTCCATGACATTTTCTTCCCCCAGATGGTTTGTGGATTATTACATGGAAAAATAAAAGTTCTCAAAATTCACAAGAAAAAAAAAGAGTTTTCCAAAACTTTCCGCACAAAGAATCATGAAATTAGGCTCTATATGAATGAAATGTAGCGATAAGTTTTCAGTAGAACTTTGTATAAAGATATCATAACAAAAGCACCAGAGCTTTAAAGATTAAACTGGAAAACTTTAGACAATTAATTCTGCTAAATACATAAAATGTTCAACCAAGTTTATATAACATTGCACTAATATGCATAACTTTTCGTAATAAATGTATTTTCAAGGGAAAATTGAGTTGGTGTGCAGTGCATATATGGATTTAATTATGAATAGCTACTGTTGCCAATGTAAGCACTTGTGTATGTTGATGAGCCATTGGCTTAGAGAATAATTAGTTTTTCTTTCTCTCGAAAAGTGCTTCCATATCCCTAAATTGTCTCCAAGAGCTATTTTAAAGGAGTTCATGCACGGGCAATATAAAACTTCTTGGTGTTGTAAGATAAATCCTTCCGATTGCGTCAGCCAAGGGACGGTAGGTCAACCCAAACACATTCTTTCAATTAGAAGAAAATTTACTTTTTTATTGATTAGGTAAAATTGATTTGAAAAAGATGAAAACCTCCGCGGAAAATGTGCGACAAGTCCCCAAAAGAGTTTGGAAATATTTTTTTAGTGGGACAAAAATTGCAAATGGCGTTGCAATATTTGAATATTTTTGCAATCTTTATTTGTTTTTTTTTTTTTTTTTCAAAGTGTTCCCAGTAGATATTGAGGAGTTTCTCATGCGATTTTTCAATTTTTTTTCTTATTCTCTACAAGATAAATGGGTCAAAATTGTTGTGCGATAGTGAAAGTTTTTACATGGCCCGTGCATGAACTCCTTTTCACTGAATTTTTTTCCGATTATTACATCAAAACTATTTAATTAAAACATTTTTTTTAATTCTTTTACAAAAATATTAAAATCCGCGAATTTGTCCTTGACCGTAAGCTTGATGAATTACAATTTATGTGTGATTCAGGGAAATTCTTTTAAGTACAGAACGAAGCGTGACATAAAGTGTTACCACCGCCTCGCCGGTATTATAAAAGTGTGAAAGAATAATGGTTTTAATGGGATTGAATGGGTGTGTGACTGAAGGGTGTATGAAAGAATGGATGTGGGTATAAAACATTTGGGGAAGTATATAGCATGGCAAAGAAGAAGAAGTGAAAATAAGGTGAAGTGAAAAATGGTGTGGTTGCGGTGGATGTGTTTCTCCAATGTCAGGGCGAAAGTGAAATTGGTGGAAAGTGAAATAAGTCAGAAAGTCACCATAGCAATGTATTGCTTACCTATATGTGATGAAGGCAAACGCCAGTCCAACTAGACTTATGGAACTTCCAAGAACAACACCAAGCGCCATGAGACCACCCTGAGCACCCCATGATGTTCCCATTGCTCCCACGGAGAGATTTGTGGTTGTAGGTGGAAATCCATGCATGTGACCGGTGAAGAGTGTTTCCACTGCAAGTGATAGCAGAGTATTTTCTCATTATAACGGGGAGTGTTTCTTGCACTTGAAAATTTGAGATGAATTGAACACCTCTCCGTGTAACACTTGAAACTTCATTTAGCATATCATCCATAGTATGTATGTATAATATTATATTCCAACACTCAAAAGGGGTTACTAACACAATTGGGGGCAATGATGGGAAAATGAGAACGCTAACCCTGTGCTATGTGTGTAACCGTGTAGAGGAGGAAATGAGATGAAATAGAATTAAGTATGTAACAATAAATGAAAATTCAATTATAATTTTTTTCTCTCTCCCCTTCAGGTTTGTCCTCACATTACATGAGATCATTTATGTGGCACACAGAAGAATCTCCCCCACAAAGTACTTCAATCTAATTAGTATTCAAGCGTGAAAAGCTGTAGGCGATTTTCATATTCTCATATTTCCCTTTTCATCCCCCATTGAGTGTTCTTCTTCGTGCATGACACAAACAGGAAGGACGTGTAAAGAGATGAGGAATGTTCCTGAGGTTGGAAATGATTTTTCTTCACATGTGTGTCTTCCACAAAAATATCCAAACTATGTACATCATATGGGGGAGTCAGTCGTTTAATTGAAAATGTCATGAAAGTATTGAAAGCTTTCATGGGTGTTCTTTACAGTGAAGATAAACTTTTGGGAAAAGAACGGAAGTACCGGAGAATTTGCAGTAAATTGTGGAAACTTTAAATGAGCCGGATGACATAGTGGGGGTGCTTCTAATAGGTGAAACTATTAGAGGATGCAAGAGTGCATCCAGTAGAGAATAATTTAAAATTTCGCACATGAATTACTTCACAATTTCCTGGTAAATTTCCTTCAAATATACGTAGAAGAACCGAAGAATCTACTTCTATTCTCGGAAAAGATATGTGTCATTTAAATTTTGTTATATACATAACATAATATTTTCTATACCTACATCTTGTTTACCAACAAGTCTCGTCGAGTAAGACATGATATGGAATTGCTTACAAGGAATTGAGAAATATGATATTCTGAAAAGCATTTTGTTGAATTAATGATTTGCTACTTATCATACAAAATGTAGGGCTTCAAAATTCAACGTTATTTGAATCTAAATAACCACATATGTATGTAAGAATAATACCCACATATCAATAAGACTTGAAATTTCATATTTTTGAACAATATAAGAAAAGTCAATCATTCTCAAGTTTGAATTCAAGACAATTTAAATGCTCTGACGTATCTACGAGGATTATTGATAGGGGGATTCTTCCAATCATTTCCAATAAAATCAACAATTTATTTCAATAAAATTTAATACCTATAAGCATTTAATACGCTGGTTGAGTTTCGCCCACGTGAAATAATACGATATGATAAATGGGCGTGAATTAATTTCCCGTGTGTGTGTGTGTGTTTCATGTGCAAATCAATTTATCGCGGTTGGGTTAATCACCTTTCTCGCCCGGTTCGATAAATTGATTACACAAAATTTTTCCTAATTACCCTGTTATCCCATGCCAACACAGAGTTTCCAATTGAGTGACTTTTGCCGGGTGCTCCCTCATCATGGGCAGTTGATATCTAAATCCGAACACTGAGAGGCTTAGAGATGTCGGATGGTATCCTAATACGATCAACTCTGTCACCTATTTTTCTCACCCACCCACACCATCCGCCCGCACCCCGCAACAGGAATACAATTTGAGATTGTTTATCCCCGCAAGTGACGTGGTATCCACAGGAGAGCATGATGTATACATAATCCCTGTCACGGTGTTTTGTGGATTTGGCCAGAAGCCTAAGTTCTCACCGAGAGTGTTCATCGTGTCACACACACACATACCATCGTACCAAGAATAATTTAGCGGAAAAGGGTGACGAATAAATTAAATTAAGTCACCCCCCTCGTTTTCTGGGGGTCCATACACCCCCCAACATTAATGATAATAATTAAAAAAAAAGTCTAATACCCCATGCGGACACTGAAGCTGCCCTTTGCCAAGTAAAAGCACTATTAAAACGTGCCATGGTGCGAGTGAATTTGAATGCAAATGAGTTTGAGAAGAGTGGCGAATAAAGTCTTCTATTCATTGAACTTTCCTTCACTTTTTTTGCTGACCAAGAAGTTTTTACCAGTGCAAATTTTCGCACTGTGATTCCATTCATAGAAAAATCCCATTCCCTTTACACCCTTTGCGATATTTAATTAAAAAAAAAATCTCTGTGCTTTTCAACCACACATATATAATTCGGAATGATGAGATTAATACTGATTGAGAGTTCTTTTAAGCTCGTACACAAGTATGTATATATAGGTAGCAACACTAAGGAGTGGCTCTAGTAGAGTTCATTAAAATACTTTCATTAATTTGATAAATTTTTCAACTGAAGTCATTAAAAGATATTTTTCAAAGTAAGAAACAGGGGGTATCCGACTCTTGCCACTCGCGGTGCACTTCCTGCCACTTTTTCATTGCCACTCTTGCCACTCTTGCCACTCGCGGTGCAGTCGCGCGGTACATTCTAAGCATAGTCGGTTACCCCCTGGTAAGAAAAATCATTACTGAAATTAAAAGAAAAGTGAAGTAGTTTGAATATGTATTTCAAGAGAGCTTTTAACGGATGTATGTGACACGCAAAATATTTAGTCGCTCTTAAATTGTATATATCAACACATGAAAGCAAGCAAAAGAGAAAATTATTCAAAAGCCACAAATTGTCTTTTCATAAATTTAATGAATTGCTGAAGTTTCACAAAACTTTGGGGCTTTTTGTAAAAGAGAATTTAAAATATCTCACTTTGCTATTTCTGAAGGATTCTTATTCTTTAACCTAAGTTGCTTAAGAGCACAAGATTAAGAATTTATTTCATGATGAGTTAATTGTTTTGTAGTTCTATTCTCAGCTACATCAATCCACACTATATCAGATCAATTACACAAGACAGAATTCTAGAGTTTTCTCCATTTCATGGAAATTCAATTGAAATTGCATTGCTTTTTCATATAATTAAAGTTTTATTTTTTTCGCCTCGTTAATTTTTATAAAACTTTTATTTAAGCTCCTAAAATACCCTCTACTATTTACTCATCTTGTGCTAACTTATTGCATTTTTCTTTTATTTTCCTACACGGATTTTTATTTTTTGCTTTGTTCTGATTTGCAGAAGAGAAAAAAATTCTTTCTTCTGCGACTGAATAGGGGTAACTGGGGTAAAATGGTGAATCGGGAAAAAAATTAAATTCAATATCTCATGAAATACTTTGTCCTAATCATTCGTATTCAGTTAACAGGTGCTTCTTACACCTCTTAATAATCCCAGAAAGCTTTAGTCATGTAGAACGAATACTTTGGATTTTATTGAGGAAAATAATTTTCCGATGTCTAAAGTTACTTTTACCACCTTACTATATTTCAATTTTTACCATCTTATTCTGTGTAATAAATTATGAAAATGCATTTTTTCAGTAAAGCAATTATTGCTGAACACAAACCTGTTCTGATTTTTCCCAAAAATTTTCCGAGTTTTCTATTATAAAGTTTTCACTAAAAGGTAGCACTTGGGGCAAGACGGTGAATATTTTTTGGGGTAAAATGGTGAAAAATTTGCCTCCTTCCACTCATATAGTGTTTTCTCTCTCTACAATCTATTTTACTATTGACGCGTAATGGAATAATCGTCCAAAATTTTCACCCTACAAAATCAATGTTTTTATTCCATTCAATTCTTCACAGATAATATGTATTAGGTAGATTAGGTAATATAAACAATTAATTAACTCGAAATAATGTTTTTTTCGTAATTTTTCTTAAAAAATTTCTCCTTATTAAATAAATTATTATATTGATTTTGCTACCAAAGTAGCTACGAGTATGAAATTCCTTGTCCGCTGGGTTTTTGTTGCACACAGATCTGACGGGAAGTTGTAGAAAACAAACAAATGGAGGTGCTTTTCCACAAAATTTGTGTTTTATCAATTTTATAGGACTAAAAAGTGAATAATCATTACGATACGCAGTGAAATCTCTCAATCGAAACAGGTAAGTTTATCCCAGAGCAAATCAATAACCTCTCAGACATGGATTTTCAAAGAAAAACGCATTTGAAAATCATTCACCATTTTACCCCAAGATTTTTGGAACATGCAAATGTGGAAGGGTTTGGAAAATGGCCTGAAAAAGCATTTTCCCGTTGAGATAGAGAAAAATCGTCTGAGACAAAGTTGTAGCCCGGAAAATTTGCTATAAGATAGTTGTCATGGGAAATCTCAAATATTTCCATGGAACTCAGGAAAAATTATCTCCCAAAAATTCACCGAATTACCCCAGGTTCCCCTATAGTCGGAAATGTTAAATTCTTAACTAACATTTCATTCAACAATAAAAATCTAAATGAGACTTCTATTTTACATTGAAAATATATGTATGTATATTGAAAGCTCATGAAAGCTTCGTGTTTTGTCCCCTCTATATTTCTCAGCATTCCCAGATGCTCTATTTGAACTAAATTAAGTAAAGCTCAACTCTTGCGTAAATTTGGCATTTTAAATAACTTTTCATTAAATTGCAAGATATTTTTGTGAAAATAAAATTTTTGTGGATACCGCAAAACACCAAAAGGAACAATCCTACAAGGAAAAACATTTAATTCCAGGAATTTAATTAAGAGAAAAGCTCTCACAAAGAAATTGAATAAGCATATTTTTCTGAGATGCAATTTTAAAATTCTACAAAATTGTTTAATTTTATAAAAGAATCAGTATGAATATTCACTGAAATTTCATGGGAGATGGAAAATTTCCACTTTAATTTATAAATATCTCATTTCACATTTATGAGCATTCAATGCGCTTCTATGGCAACTCTCGGAAATCTCCTGCGGATTAAATTCTAAATCTTCTGGTGGCTGTATTGGAGTGCCTATCGCTGACAAACATTTTTTATGTAAGTAGTAAAAAAAAAAGATTAATTCTTTACGTAAAAAAATATTAAATACTAATTCAAATGAAAAATTCATGGTGATTTGCAAATCTCTCAGATGTTATTGCACCCCCGACTCGTGGGCATACTCAAATAAAATATCTCATTTATTGAATATAAAAAGACATCAATAATGCGTCAAGATTTGAGTGGGTAGGTGACAAATATGATGTCAATAAAAGAAATAGACATGGAATATATGAAGAATTATTGCTCAATGTGATAAATAACCGCATACAAATGGTGATGAGACGTCAAAGATTTGAGTGTACAAATCGCTTCCACATGGTATGTGCTGAGCTTTTAATATTGAATTCCAAGCGGCATTGCGACACGTATTGGAGCTTACAGGCTGCTATGTATATCGGGAGGACCTCTATAAAATTGTGCGTATATATTTTTCGCATGGGCGAAAGCAGTGTGAGTGCGAAATGATAAAGAGGCGAACATTAGGGAGCGACATCGTGGCAGGAAATCAGAGAGAGAGAGTATGGCGTATCATCATCGATTCTCCCATGATTGATGGGGCTATAATAAGTGAAATATAATGCATATAGCCATGGAAAATTATGTATGAGACCCATAAAAGGATTAAATGTCCGCATGAAATGGCTATAAGAGATTTTTCTATATACGCACACAAGAGGAGAATATCGAAATAACTTATCATAATTTCAGTCACATGCTGATCCAGAGAACCGATAGTGTCCATATAGATCCTAAAAAGCACTGTGAAATTTATGGAAAGTCATCATTTCCGTTTATGTTCGCAAAAACTTATGATGACTTCATCATAATTGTTCTCTCTCTCTCCTTCAGTCTCCGGTGGCGCACGTGTAATTGATGATTTAATTCAAGAGAGCCGATTTATCGCGTAAAAAAAAAACAACGAAAAACTTTGAGATGAAGAAAAATTGTAATCGAGAGCACGTTTTGTGGATGGAGGCGCCTGGTGTGGGTAATAAAATCATCGTGAAAGTATCCCTCTGAAGAACGCATAAGAAGTTCCTTTTAGCATTTACTGCCAATTTCCATGTGTATATATGCAGAAACTTTTGTATTGTTTTGTATTGACGCTTCCGGGTGAACGCAAGTTCAAAATTTCAAAAAAGAAACTTTTGTACTTTGCGTACTTGTTAATTATGATTCATATAATGTTTTTCACCAAATAACATTTATCATCACATACTCCTCCCCCCCCCCTGCGTCCTCCACCCCATAATTTTCCATACCACTGTCGAATATAAATAACCCGGAAACATTCCTCTCCAGTATATATATGGAAGAAAGAAAAGCTCTATCCTCCCACCTTTGAATTTTCTGTTGCTTTTCTTCCATCCTCTTATACAATACATTTAGCCTAAATGGAAAAGTATATACATATATAGGTATAAAAGAGTGTGACATTCATGCGAATAATCAGAGAATAGGGAGAGAGACATGGAGTTTGTGTTTGTGATAAACTTGTGAGATGAATGACTATGATGAGGGATAACACATGATATTAGGTCCTAAAGAAATCATTCCTTCGCACAGAATTTCCAAAGATTTTTCACGGAGAATGAAAAGATGGGTGGCTTAAAGGGGTGACACTTTAACGACACAATTCACAACTTGCCTTTCTTCTTGTACTCTCTTAATTTCATGCAAAAAAAAAGTTTCTCTTTTGTACGGTATATTGTATGCATGTCTTATAAATTTTAAAATTAAATAAACTTAAACGAATTAATTTTTCGTCTTCGTTGTGCATACTGAATGAGACAGTTTGAATATTTTAAGAATATAATAAACATTACATTTTTACATTCAACCACCATACAAATATTATTTTACGCAAAAGCTCTGTAGAAAAATATATAATATTTTTAAACTGTGGCGAATATCACGAAGAGGATTGCAGTTATAATTCTTTCATTAAAATTCATCCAAAAAATATTGTTATGCTTTAGAAATTATTCCGAGCTGGGAAAAACAACAAGTTTCATAGCTAAAAAAATATTTTTATTGCAGGATATCGCCAGTTTTATTGACTAAATTTAATTAGTTTCTTTCGTTTTCAAATTTAGTGCAACTATGCAATTTTGGTGAATTATTATTTAATGAAAGCTTGCCAGAATTTTCAATGAAATGTCATATAATTTTAATTAGATAATTAGTTTTCACTCATTCACATATAAATCGATTTTCTATTCAATCTATTGAATATTTAATAGCACATTATAGCATATTTCAATTTAATCTGTTGTGGAGATTTTCTTTTTCTTAAATTTATTAACATAACATCAACAAAACATTAAAAACTTCTTGTTGAAAAATCGTTAAGTATTAGGAGAGGTGGATCAGTTTATTTTCTTTCAAAAACAACAATATTTTGTGAGCTTAGAGAGTATTTGAAAAATATTTTTATACATTTTTATACAACTGTTTTAAAGAAAATTTAATGCTCTACTTCGTTGTACAGTCATTTTTCTATGTCTTGAAGGAAATTGTGTGATTTTTTTTATTTTTCTAAACCCTCAAGTGCAAAGAAATATAACACTCTAACATTATTTCCTTTTTTTGTCATCAAATTGGATTTTTTTCTTTCAAAATTCAAAGAAGAAGTTTATATTAGACTATGGTCGAAGCTGTGAGTTTAACATAAAAAAAAACAATCTTATGGGTAGGTACCACGTTTCACAAGAAGATTTATAGACCCAAAGCGAATACTTCAACTTTGCTTTTTTCCATGCGAAGAAAAGGTTCGTCTCATTAAAATTTTATTGTCCCTCTATTTGAGAAGTTCTCTATGTTAGCTTTATTTAATCAGAGTGTATAGCAATTTATCTCATTCCTCCAATTACCACGCAAACACCCAAGAATGTATATAGGTATGACGAACTTACTTTTTTTTTATTACAAAAAAATCAGTTGGAAGATTCAAAGGATTTTCTTTTCCAATTTATCCATTACTCTTCAGAATAATCTCTCTTGTACAGTACAAAATGAACATGCAAAGTTCGGGACAGGTGTTGTCCGCAGCATTCATTTTCACCTCAAATATCACGAAAACCACTTGACACTTTCACATCATTTTCCATGCACGCGATATTATGTACAAAGTGCTTTTTGGCAAATTCTGCCGCGAGAGCGCCTTAACTGGAAATGTGGTGTATTGTGCCGCGGATGGATTTAGACTGAAGAGGAAATTGTGTTGAACAACAAGTTTATACCCACATCCTTCAGGAATGTGTGCTTCAAGCATTTCAAGCAAAACATGTGAGAGAGAATCACGCGGCATCGAGAGCTAATTTCTCTCACGCATGCGATTTTGAATTTTCCGAGTTGGGAGCTTTTCACAGGGTTTCCCAAAAGATTTGTCTTTTTTTGCGAATTCTGTATGAAAAATAAAACCAAACTAAATGTATTTTCTTATTAATTATTTATTTAATTTTATTGAAAGGAAATATACCAAAAATAATTTCATGTTCTTACGAAAATAAATTTTTCATAATTCACAAATTATTTTTTAATACAATTAACACGAAAATAAAATAAAATAGAGCGATGAAATTTATTTTTTGACTAATTGAAAAATTATGGAGTTACCATAGCTTTTTGGAAAGTGGTGATCATTTAATTTAATTTATTATTTTATTTATTACGGGTTCCATCAATTCAGATGATTTCCCCATTTAATTTAATTGGCTTCAATATTTTATTTGATTGGTTTTCAACTATCAATGATATTTATGAGTTTGTATTGCTGAATTTATTTTGATAATAATAAATGCAAACCCATCTACAGAAGCAATGGAGTAAGAGTTGGACTAATAACAGAATTAGAGCTATCAATTTATGCCATTTATGCGCCAAATATTGATTTTGAGTTATGTATTATAGTTTAAACAATAACTATTGCATAATATGTGCAACAAATCTCTAATGAGTAGGAAATTTACAAATTATTGTGCCCAAAAATGTCCTTAATTTATTTTTAGAAGACCGATTCTGTTAAAGGTAAAAATGTTCTTGATTTAACCTTTTTTGAGCACATGGTCTGCAAAAGAAATCCAAATTATTCGCATTTCCAGGTAAAACATTAAATAACATCTATCAAATAGATCCCTCCAATTCTCAATTTCCTCTCTCGTTTTGTTACGTTTCAATCCAATTGCCTCATACTATGTACATATGTCTTCCTTTCTTGTTGAGATCACGATATGTGCGGTTTTTACCTCCGGAAAGGACGAACTATCTACTAATATCAAATATCCCCTTGAGCTTATACCTTCCAATCTTGAAGAGGACAATAGCTAAGATTTTTTATCCTTAGTCCACACACACAATACTTGATTTTCAATCCTTCAGAGATATATTTCTTTTCTCTACTACACCACAAAGTTGTGTAAGAAACTCTTGAGCGAAACCTTTAGCTACGAATCGTGAGGTATTAAAACAATATTTGAATATTTCCACTTGAGTAAATTTCTATAAGAACTTTTAGTATAAATTTACATGTGGTCCATTGAGTATAATTCGGGATGCCGAGAACCGCTGTTATCAGGGTTAATCGTCCTGTGGAATGTTAAATTATATCCTATAAGCTATAAGGGTTTCTCATGGATTATTACGACCACGCTGCCAATTCATTTAAACATTTATTTTTGATTTATAAAAATTTCAGTAGATATTCCTCATAAATTCACTTCTTTCCCCCCACAAATCATTTTCCATGCCAAAAATTGACTTATTTGAATTTCTGTAATTGCCAATTCGTAGGTAATTGAAGGGAAATTTATCAGCTGGTACCCAATCAATGTCAAGATTCTCCACAGGGGTTGGTTTTCTAATGAGAATGAAACGAAAAAAAAATAATAAGTAAAGTTATCCAATAAATAAAATTGATTTTCAACTCACCCCTGAGTGGCAAAGTTAACCCAAAGTTTGACTAAAGTTTCTTGCATTAAAATATCCTTTGAACTAGGTGCTGACCTAAAGGACAATTTATCGAAGTAGGGGAACAAATAAAATATATCATCACCATGGCAGACACCTAAAATTAAAGAAAGTTTAGAAGAAAAAAAATTTTCAGTCATAGATCTTCCATTATTTTTTAAGTATCTCACCGTAGTCTTTACTATTGGGTCCTGCTACTAAATCACTATAGCTTCCTTCACCACGATGTGAGAATAGGTAAACGTATGTGTCTGCAAAGTCCTGATTTTCGCCAAATCGTCTCTGAAGAAATTTATTGAATCCTTTTAAGAATACAAAGTCTGTAAATACCTTTGAAAAATAATTTAAGATTAAAATACAATTCTAATAATTATTTGAAAAATTTGAGGATTAGCTTTAAAATCAATTTAGTACGTTTGTAAAGTTCTGCAGCATTTCAATTGCTGGTCGTCCTTCCTTGCCGTTGAAATAGAAGGTATTTATTGATTCTGTGATTGTGGTCCGTCTATCTTCGTTGAAATCACCGTAGAAGAGTAAATGCGGGAGAATTCTCCTCCATTGATCATTTAATTCTTGAACAAGGCGCGGTTTATCTGTAATCGCTGAAATTGGATACTTATTTACTTTACAGGTTCATTGCTTGAGTTAATTGCTATATATAATTAATTACATGCTGTTGTAAAGGCACCCTCTTCACTCGTTAAACCAATTAAGAGTGGAATATTTTGGCCATGATTATCACGTACAATATTTTCCGGATGTTCAGCTACAAATGCACCTTCCCGATCTTTTTCTAGCGTCGGGTTGAATACTGCCAATGGGAATCCCATCCAATAATGTAGCTCTGAAGTACTCTGCACAATACTCTCGGCCGATTTATGTCGTAGGCATTCGACCAATTTGCTCCAATTATCCTGACGCCCACGCTCACACCTCAATTCATGGGCAAGCCTCAGTGTCATCTGCAGTGCTTGGGTGGTATTTTTGAATGTCCACGGTGAATGGAGAGTTCCACTTTGGGAAATTGCTCGGTGAAAAAGTCCCTTGGCTGATGGGTACGACATTAAATACGTCACAGAAGCACCACCAGCACTTTGGCCAAAAATTGTTACTTGATCCCTATTTCCACCGAAAGCTCCAATATTCTGCTGAACCCATTTGAGAATTTCCACCATGTCCTTCAGCCCAAAATTCCCCGAACTGTCGCTGGTGTTTGTTGTAAGAAAGCCAAGAGCACCTAAGCGGTAGTTTCCAACAACTAAAACAACGTCGTGATCCAAGAAAAAGTCTGGCGTGTAGTAATAAGGGGATCCCTGTTGAAAACCTCCACCGTGGAAAAATACCATCACAGGTAGATTTTCAGTTGTATTAGGAAACTAAACACAATAAAATTACAAGACTAATAATATTAGAATTTCTTTAAATATTTTCTTGAGAATGTCATTCATTCTTACTTGAGGACTATAAACATTCACGTACAGACAATCTTCTTTTCCAATATATTCTTTTCTTCTCATCATATCAAATTGCGGGCATGCAGCCTCATTGGACACAGTTTCCAAATATCCACTCCATGCACTCTTGGGTACGGGATTATTGAACCTTAAACTCCCAATGGGGGGCTCAGCATATGGAATTCCCATAAAAGCGCGAATTCCATGTCCACGAAATGATCTCAAATACCTCCCAATAATACCCCCACCATGGGACAATGTAACTTTCAGAGAATCCGAAATTCTCCCATTGGAATCCCCAAAAAGAAGAAAAACTATTCCAAGAATAAGGAAAATTTCACTTTTCACTAATTTTCCGTGAATCTGCATCTTTCTCAAACCGAATTACTTCACAGACTAATCATAGTATTTGCCCAGATTGTAGGACAGAGAGTTATTTTGAAATGTTTTACTTAAAATTATCAGTAAAGGTCATGTGACGACATCAATTTCTTGGTAAATGCTACATAAATACGTAGAAAACATTATCAGTGCTCTTATGTCGTAATATGACAATTATTTGCAGTTTAATGTTGACAACGTTGAGGAATGTACAAATTTCTTATCAAAGAGAAAAAATAGTTTTTGTGATTTATTATTATACTATATTTATTCGTTGTAATTTGTACCAATTATATAACAGATTATTTGAAGCTTATTACACCTCAAAAAAAATTAATGTAATATTGATTAATTTTCCTTTTATGATACATGATTGATCAAAGTTAAAAAAATATGCAGCAAAGTAATCAAAAATTAATTTAAAAAGTCGTTATTTAGAGAAAGAGACAAATTCGTAAAAAAAAAGTACAAAAAAGTTGGTTTGTATTTGAAAAATTCAGTTTTTTCCTTCTATATAAATAATATTTTCACACCAAAAAATGGTTGATTGGAATTTTTATAATTTCCATAATTTTAAAATTCATAACTTGGTGTCCAATTAAAATTGAAACTCTCTCTGGCGTTAGTTTTCCGAAAACAGAAAAAAAAGTAACCACAGATGAGTTTAGCAACTAATACAAATTGGACGTATTTTCCTTCTTACCCCAATGTGGCGAAATAAACCTAAAAGCTTAACTAAAGTTTCTTAAGAATAGATCTCTTTTGCTGGGCACTCACTTGAGGATGAGTTTTTAGGGTATGGAAGAAATAAATAGAGAGGGTCATCAGCATGAAAGACACCTTAAAGTTAAGGAGAGTAAATAAAATAAAACGACTTTTAGGACTTTTAGTGGATATGAGTTCGCCCCTTACCGTAATCGTCATCTGTTGCTCCCCAAAAAGGAAATCCTTAAATGTTCCATCACCTCATGTGAGCATAAATATGTATACACAAAAGTTTGTGCCATCAGTGTCGCCATGGAATCGTTCTTGTAGAAATTTATTGAATCCTTTGAAGAATTGAAAATTCCCCACACATCTGAAATGGAAATAATTTACTTACAAACTTTCCTTTTCCAGAAATTTCTCCTCAAAAAATACATTTTGTTGTAAAATTGTGCGTCATTTTTGCAGCCTTTAAAAAGTCTTTGAAGTATAGAAAATATTTATATAGCGTTTGATTACAAGAGTTGGCATATTTGCCTCCGTTGGAAAATTCTCATAAAAGAGCACAATTGACCAGAAGCTCTCCATTTTCCCTCCAATTCATCAACAAGATGTGGTGCGGATTTAATGCCTGTTAACGAATCACATCACATTACGTTAAGTGTAATAAAATTTTCCTCCTACAGGAAATGAATAACAATATTGTACCTGAAGACCGTATCGCACCTTCATCATGTGTTAATCCAATTAGCAAGAGGAATTTTTAGGCCATGATTCTCTGTTATATATTTTTCGGATGGACAGTTATGAGACCACCTCGCCTATACCGCACTCGATGGTTGGTGAAAATTTAACTGGAGGGTCTCTGTATCCCTCTCATGCACTTAAAATGCTTGTAAATTTCACTAAATCATCCACTGATTTTCCCACGCAAGCAATCTACGGCCCCAGCTATTTTCATCCTTCAGTGAACCGCTCCCCAAAGCGTTTGCAAACTTTTGAGTCCTTTCAGTGGCAATGGGATGTTACCAGAATTGACCATGGGTCGTAATAGTTTCCACTTTGACTAAATAGCACGTTTGAAAGAGTCCCATGTTTGAAGCAAATAACATTAAATATGTTACGCTTTAGCAGCTCTAGCACTTTCCCCAAAAATCATCCCTTAGTCCGTGTTTCCACTGAAAGCTTCCCTATGTTCTGACGAACCTGCTGAAGCCATTTAAGGATTTTCTCACCATGTCCTTCAGACTGAAATTCTCTAAACTATCGCTAGTGTTTGTCGACTGAAACCCAGGGAACCCCTACTCGATGGTTTCCAACAAAACTAAAATAACGTCGTGGTCCATAAAGATGTCAGGAGAGTAAAATGATGCAGAATCAGCGGTCCAACCCCCTTCATGTAGGAACATTATAACTGTTAGGGGTTTCCTTGTTGGTGGAAATTCAATAAAACTTTTGTGAACTGATATGGCAGCGAATAAAATTAAAAACTCACCTGTGGAGGAACAAAAGCATTTAAATAACAGATAAAAATGCTTATTTTCAACAACTTTTCCACCTGGCTAAATTTTATCTCAAACTATTTTAATCCTTTCTATGTATCAACTCCATTGTTTTTTTTTCTTTAACAGAGCAGGATTTTGGAATCTAAACTTCCCCAACTGGAGGCTCAAATAGCTTGCAGGATCCCCATATAAATGCATGAATTCCATGACCACGGAATGAGGTCAAAGAGTCACTTTGAAGGAGATCACTTGCACATACAAGATAGAATGCAATTAGCACCAAAAGGAACCCAGAAATTCCTTTAAATTTTCAACATTTCTACACCAAGTTCTGAAACAAAGTGAATTTGATGCAAATATTTAGAAATATTTATTTATAAATCTTTTCATGCGTATGTGAGCTTGAAATTGATTAATTATTTACCATTTTAAAAAATTCACCATGCGAAAAAAAAATTTCTTAACTTTTTAAAATTCTGTTAAAGAAAAAAAATCAAAAGAAATGAATAAAGAAAAAAGCTTTTCTCAATTTTCTCCTAATTCTTCCAATGCAGCATAAATTTTTCTCCACAACGTAGCTCTTTCCTCGAGTAGTCCTCTTTCCATGCCAATAACTGACCTATTAGTCATTTTAAAGTTTCCAATTCTCAAGTAATTATACGGGAACGAACCTGCTGTATTCCACTGAGGGAATGGAAACTTATATGCATATGTTGTGGGATTCCTAAGTCAAAAAAAAAAAAGAAAATTATGTAAAAGAGCAACATTTCTTTCATGCTTAATTTATTCTTACCCTGTCTTTGCAAAATTCACCCACATTGCAACCATATTTTCCCTGACAAAGTCATCCACTTCTGTTGGAATGATTTTGAAGAAATTCTCCTTCAGTATTGGGAAAAGGTAGATTAAATCATCCAAATGTGAAACTCCTGCTCAAGAAATATTAATGTTTTATATGTTGTTTTTAATGTTTACAATTAAATAATTACCAAGGTCCTTTTCAAAGTCCTTAAAGAAACATTCCACGAAACCACTATCACCCATATGATTGAATAAATACAAAAATGTATTGGATGAGAGATTTTCTGGCAGACGACTTTGTAGAAAAGCATCAACTGCTGATGTAAAATATCCATCTGATACGAGCTAAAGTAACAAGATGTTGTTAAATTAAAACGTAAAGCAATTATTAGGTCCTTAAATAAATATTTACGTACATTTGTAAAATTTTTAAATATTTCCGGGACATTTAGATCTACGTCGCGATCTTTGAAGTAGAATTCTTTAATTATATTCGTTGCAACTTTCTGAGTATTGCTGTCATAATCATGATAAGAAAACAAATATGGCAAAATATCGGTTATATTATTCTTGATGTCTTCAATATTTTTGGAATTTGCTGTATAGCCTAAAAATTAAAATTAAATTAAAGAAAGAACAAGAATTAAAAAATAATCAGCAATTACCTGCACTGAGCATAAGTCCTTCGTCCGATGTTATTCCAATCATAAGGGGTACCTCACTGGCTGGTACTTTCTTTGGATCTTCATACATGAAAGCCCCATCACTTTGTGGCTCAATGACAGGAGACCACATGATCATGGGAAGTGTATTCCAATAGAAGAAATCATAGAAATGTGAATTAATTTCCTTTGCAGAAATACTTCGGAGACAATCCAACATTTCTGGAACATTTTCCTCACTTGAGGGGCATTTTATCGTTTCAGCCAATCTTCTTGCATTTTTCGCTGCTGCTTCACCCTTCTGCAGTGCCCACAGCCCAAAGTGTGTGCCACTCTGGGAGATGGCTCTGTGAAAGAGTCCTCGAGATAGGGGAGAAACAGTATGGTACGTAACACTTGCTCCACCCGCACTTTCTCCAAATATCGTCACTGAATCATTATCACCCCCGAAAGTGACAATATTTTCCTGCACCCATTTGAGCATTAGAGCTTGATCCTTGAGACCATAGTTCCCCGGGGAATCGGGTGTATTTGTGCTGAGGAATCCAAAAACCCCGAGACGATAGTTTCCAACAACGAGAATGACATCATGATCCAAGATATAATCTGGGCCGTACCACGCTTTTCCACCACTTCCACTCTGAAACCCTCCACCGTGTAAGTACACCATAACTGGCAGGGGGTCTGTAGTTTTTGGTCTCTAATTTGTGAGACAATTTAATTATTAATCTAATTATTTATGCAAATTCTATCACAAAACCTCCTTACTTGAGGTACATAAATGTTCAAGTAGAGGCAATCTTCACTTCCAATTGGTACATTTCCGCCAAAGAGGTAGTCATATGAGAGGCAAGAGCTTGATTCTTGGAAAGCATTAAGAGATCCCGTCCATGGTGTCTTGAGTACAGGATTGCTGAATCTGAGTGCTCCAACTGGTGGTTCAGCATAAGGTACACCCATAAAAGCTCGTATCCCTCTGCCCCTATGCGAGCTCAAATACTTTCCAATTAATTCACCTCCATGCGGTAGGGTCACCTTTAGTGATTCCGAAATACGCCCATCGCGAAGGGCGAAATTTAAAAGGAAAATTGAAAGAAGCAAAAGAATTTTCATTGTCACACTTCTGCAGTTCAAGACCAACTAAAAGAGCACGATAGGCCGCAAGCCTTTTTAAGAAAATATTTTCTTTATTTGACACGAAAATGATAACCCCTTACATAATGTTTTTTTTTTGCAATTATTATCAAATTTTTTATTATATTATGTTTAGATGGGGAACTCTTTTTTATGATATTTTGTTGTATAATACAAAATATTTTGTCTAAAATGTCTAAAAATACAAATCACTTTTTTCCAACAAGTAGACACATAAATGAGATTCTCTTTGGTTTATGTTGTGATATCATTTAAGCTTTTTTGAGCTTTTTTTAAGAAATACAATCGACACAGAAAATGCATTAGGTACTAAAATTTATGAATTTCCAAAAAAAATTTTCTATGCACAAATTTGAAAAAACAAATCATAAATAAATTATGTTTTCAATGTACAGCATACAATAATTACAGCACAAAAAATAAAAATTGCCCCAATTATGTAGTAAATTGTAAAAGAATTTTTCTCAACTTTTTCATTATTTGTTTGTATTTCAGTTGTCTTAGGATCATTGTGTTCTGTCTTTAAACATCTACCATGATAGGAGCATTCAAAATGTGGATCGCATTTATTAACATAATTGTCATTTGTATGAAAATCTTCAATGGAGCACTCAAATATATTTGAGAATTTTTCCAAGAGCTTTTGCCTATGTGGGATTGATTTTTCAATTGTGTACTGAGAAGTTAAGAACCAAGCCCCAATTTCTCGGTAATTATTCTTTCTCTCAATACAATTCCACATCACAAAAATATCAATGGTAGGATCCAAGAGGATATAGGCATAATATTGATCATGATCAATGCAGAATGATTTTGTAGTATCTGGCCATTTCTGAGAGTTTGACTTTTTCATAGGGCCATCCATGAGATAGTTGATTAAAAATTTTTCACAAATTGCTGACTTTGTCTCATCACACAAGAATGCAATATCCAAAGTAGCCACAGATGCATCATTTGAATAGAAATAATGTTGCTCACAATATACACATACAAGCACTTCTTCCAGAGAATTATAGGGATTGTGGAAAATATTAAGAGTATCATTAGATGTAGGAAGATGAGCAATCGGTACATAGCAATCATGTCGACTCTTATATTTTAAATTTTTACAATTCGTAATATATGTTTTATGTTCTTCTTTAATATTACATTGACCTTTTTGTATTAAACCAAACACAAAAACTGCGTGGCAAAGGATTAAGAAGAAGCACCTCAATAAAGAATGACACGACATTGTCTTTTGTAGTGCTGTTGAAATAAAATTGAGTTTTTATATAGACGTTCCTTGTGCAACATAAACCCATTACATTGCACGAACTTTTAATTAGATTTCATAAGTTTCAAACAACACATGTCGTCGACTGTCTTACATTAACTCTGATTTTTGTGCTTCTATTAAGAAATTCCATACATACCAAAAACACGTTGAAAGCTTTTTCTTTTAGGGAGCTTTTGTTGGAATAAGTTTTCTTTTTGATTATCTAATGAAATTTGTTGAGAATTTTTACGTAAATTAGTAATTTTCCTAAAAAAAAAATCAATTTAATTGCTTTGCTTAATTTCCAAAAAATCTTTGAAGTTAGTGAGACTCTTGGGGGTGATTACAACTATTTTTTACGCTATTAATATCCTTTGAATATTTAAATCAATACCTAAGTAGATTATATGTATATTATTGTTTGCCAGACTGTGGTTTAAAACTTTATTTTTGTGCCTGCACGTGCAGATTGATTGAGTATCTCGTTAAATTTAGAATGTCTGTCGTAGTTTCATTAATAGTTTGATAAGGAGATATAGCGAAAGTATACATAAATGAAACAAAGCCAGAGGTATAATAGTTTGCTAAATACAGACGCATGTGTACATATCTTCCACACAGTGAAGAATTATGATTTCATTACAATATTCTGAATCATTGGCGATAAACGATTTATGGCAGTTTCCTCTCAAAGCTTCCACTTCCGCAAATATACAGATAATATGGAACATGGTCCATGTTGGACCCTTTCACTTGATGCTGCTTAATAGTTTACTAATAGATAGATGAATTCACAAATTGGGGTTAAAGTGTAAGAATATTTTTAGGCTTTTTAGGTAACACGTATAACATTTTGTATTTCCTAAAAGCTTTGCAAAAGCTTGAAAAACTCACAAGTTTTTTTTTAAAGATCATTCATTGAACAAAAATGATAAAAATATTAAATATTTTTAAATAAAGAAAAACGAATGATTTTGGCGATCGATTGAAAAGAATTTCAATTAGCAATGAAATAGAGAAGCTTTTTGTGGTTTATTTTGATTCTCTTTCAAAATAAATACCCTTTGAAATTAAAGTGGAAAAAGCTCATTGAATGACCTACAATTTCATTCAGAATGTATATTTGTGGTTTTTTTTTGTGCAACAATATTAATTGGGAAAATTAATAAAATGGATTAAACAGTTCTTTCTGTTTTTAATTAAAATTGAAACTCTTTCACCATTCAATAAATTAATTAAAATTGGAAAATTAAATGAAATAAAAGGTCAGATTGGGTGTGTTTTTATTGAGCTTTTAATGATGATGAGAGATCCATAAAATTACTCATAAAAAAACAATTTGTGCTTACTTGTTGATGACTTTTTTTTCATAATCCTCCTATTCAATTTACAAAACTATGATTATGTACATTGAGCATAAATAATAAGAGGGTAAAATTCATGTAATTTTGTCTTTAAAATATTTTTTTTACCCACTTTGTACATGATATTGAGCCCAAAAATAAACATATTACAGAATACACTTTCGACCCTTAAAGTTTTCCCAAACCTTTTGGAACAATATTCGAAATCCACCACACTTTCCTCTTCTTTGGGCCCGTGAGTTACGTCTCCCATATGGAAATGTTTCTTACGTATGGGGTTGAATAAAGTTATGAGAATCATAATATGTGCGGTCTACTGAGGGCAGGTTTTATCAGTTATTAAATCTCATGGTAACTTGAAGTCTCTATATGTATGTATACGATAGGGGTTCGGGGTTATAAATTTCCTCAAGATACACAGATAGGTATATTGCTTTACATGCAGGGTGTATGCATGTAGAGAAGAAGTTTCGTTTTAAAAAAAATCCATTTGCTGGAAAAGTTTTTTTTTATCTGTCTTCTACCTCATTGTTTTTCTCTGAACAGTAAAAATGTTTTCAAAGATTGTTAAAGACATTTTTGTATTAAAATTTTAGAAGAAAAAAAATGAATAGCTCTTAGAACTATAGATCCTAGAGCAATAAGCTTCTGGCTACAATAACGTGTCAGATTATCACAGAAAATTCTCACTTCATTTTACTGTATTATATCAATGGTGATGTGGAAAAAATTACATTTTATCTCACATTATGTGTGTTCGTCTCTTAAGTGCCATAACATAAATTACACCTCATGGATCAAAATCATTGTGAGCCCTTTTGAACTTTTACTTTCTCTACGTCTACTATCTTTTCCTCTCTCGCTCAATGCCATACTTGAGACTAACAATGGCATGATAAATTCACAATGTGGATGATGATGTTATACGCATTCTGATGAACACATAAAATGAAGAGACACTCGAGTGAATTAAAGGGGCTTCTTGAAAATATTTCAATCAACTTGCTCCCATATATGCTCATAGCATAAACATATTTTTCAAACAAAGGCACGCGCTTGTATGAAAATTGAATGATTCGAATTTTTTTTTATGAAAATTTAATATAAACTGGTGCCTTGAACCCACACAATTTTCATAATAGAAATATGCCATTAAATGAAGGGACAAGGGTGAAAAAGAAAACAGATGAAGAAGCACCATCCGTCGATGGGTGATGCCAATAGGAAAAAGAGAAGTAACAAAAAAAATTTAAATTGGATATACAGAACCTTGAACATAGGGAGTGTTGGATGGGGTTTCTGAGATGAATTTTTGTGGGACTTCCCAGCTACATACAAGCATACCCACAGCATTCCATAGTGTTACCACAAAAGATGGTCAATAAAACAATACTCAAGTAAGATGGATCGTAAAAAAGAAGCATAAATATCACGTAATATAAAAAAAGTATCACCGGAAATTCATATTAACTCTGCAACTTTCTATGGAATCCCCTTTACCCCGAGGGGTAGAGTGCAGTAAAAAGGGCGTTGCTGTAAACCTTCTTCGTAATAATATCAAAATACTCCATCAAAAGTCATTTGAGACATTTTTTTTTCCTTTGCGCAAATTGCAATTGAACAGCTGGAAATTGCTGAGGCGTAAATTGGGTATACTGAGGAGGAGGTGGTATCCCCAAGAGTATCGTATTACATTCGTATATTTTATTTTTATCTTTTATTATTTCTTTTTTTTTCCTTTTTTTACGAAGCCTCCAAAAACGAAATCGAATGCCGCACAAACAAAGGAAAGCTCTCACATATGTATGTATGTTGTGTTTGAGATAAAGGCGACAAGTGAATTTAATTAGTTTGTATTTTATGTGTGTTAAAAAATAGCGAGTTTTCGTTTTAAGCGTTTATGTACACTGACTAATCTTTTAATGAAGAATTAAATTAAAGATATATTTTTAAAAATCCATTAAAACAGTTTCAAAAGAAAAGATTTGTTATTAAATAAAACTTGGATAAATTATAAGTCGAATTAAAGCCAAATTAATCGGTCCTAATTTTAATTAGCTTTCCAAGTTTACTCTATTTAGAAAAATAACTGAATAATTTTCGGAAAGCTTAAGACACGTAGACATTTCCTATGCTTTAAAGAGCTTCAAATAGAATTTTCAAAATTTCAGAACATCGAGCTTTTAAATACTTTCAAGTGATTTCTATAAAAAGCACAAAAGCAGTAAAAAGGCATTTGGTACGCTATATCCGCCTACAGAGGCGAGATTAATAAATTTCCAATCCTGAAGTGATGAAAATTGAAAATAAAGGCCACTTTATAAAATCGATATACCGCCCAATAATTATTGGGAAAAGCCCCAAGTCAATGTTGGGGTGAATTTTATGGGATAAATCCATTAGTTTTTATCGAAGGCACTTAATTTTATTATTTTTTGGAAAGTTCCTTTTTGCAACACGAAAGAGTTATTACTTTGCGTTTTATATCTCCTATTAGAAAATATTGCCTGTGTGGTGTTTGATAGAGCTTTCCTCCCACCACCCCTTTCCAACTTTTCTGATGCAATTCAACACTAACCATAGTCACTTGAACTGGGGTTGCTTGCACATGTTTGTTTTAATGGTAGTTATAAACACGCAATACAGTGTGCCTCCCCCTTTATGCTATGTATATTATGTATACTTGAAAAGGGATATGAAAAGAGGAATACAATGGGGTGTGAAGAAGCGAAGGGCCCATATAGTACAGCCAATTGAACGCAAATGTGGTTTACCACAGTCGATACAAACCCCATATATACCGGCCGATGAGGTAGGTTATTAGTTAGTAGAAATTTCTCTGGAATATTGCCCACATAGGGGTTGCACATGTGGAACATCATGTGCGCGCAATTTGTGTAGATACAAATTTAGATAAATACAGCTTAACAGTGTCATTTACTAGAATATTGACCAGTCAGTTAAACCACCACGTTACCCATCGCCACAGCATTGCGATCGTACAACGAATCAAGATATAAATGTTAAAATACAGAGAAAAAAATCAAAATTCCCCAACGGGGAAAACGTGCCGAAAATGTCGAATATTTGTAATGTCTGGCATAGTGTCTGGCAGAAAAAGGAAAAGCACAGACAGAGATTTCAATCACAAGCAATTTAGGTGAAAATTTTACTCAATTCATATTAAATGTTTAATCCAGGAGCTTTTAAGGAGTCTTGACATTCAAAAAAGGAAGAGCTACAAGTATATATGAAATATATATGCAGAGAGATAAAGGAATGTGGAAATGGATCATTTGACTGAGAAGACCGAATTATGTTGAAGGAGATAAGAAAAGTCAATTACACTCGTGTCGGAAAAATCAATTTTCCTTCAAAGATACTTCATTTATCTTATAAATTCTTGAATGTTTCTGAAAGTCATAATAGCTTGCAGCTGGGGTATATAATTTGTAATATAATACAGTAATAGCATCAAAAGGTATATATAAACTTTGGAAAGATGGGCAAACAAAAAAAAATGTGATGAGAAAAATGAATTGAAAATTCTAACAAGAGAATGAGAGGATTCGCTCAATTGCAAAAGTCTGTGCGTGAAACTTTGCAATAAAAGTATTTTATTAAATAAAAAAAGTAAACTTTTGAGTATTTTCAGAAGCTTTTTTTATACATACCAAAGTAAGCTACTCTAGGCAGCTTTTCCTTTTACTTTCCTCAAGTACATTTTTATGTTGAACCTGGAAAAAGAAGAAGCCATAGAAAATTTGTTAGAATTTAATTTTAATACGCTCACCCAGCAGTGTGTAGGAGAGAATACTTCTTTGTAACTTTCTTATTTTTTGTTCCTCATCTATTCCACAGACGTGCACTTTTACAAAAGAAAAGCTTTATACTATTAATTTCACAGTCTGCAAGGAAGATTTATTAGAAGATGGGAGTTTCGAGGTGAAAATAGTCTTCTCTCTGCCTTCCTACGTTTTAAAGAAAAAATCTTTTCATTCGGGGAAACCTTTCAATTTTATGTCCATTCACCTCCTACAGAGCACGTGATAAAATTTTAATTAAAGCTCAACGATTCAGGATTGTGGGTGGGTATAATATAAATTTCGATTGGAAACATTTTGCAATTAACTCAATGGAAATGACATTGGAGGGTGTAATGGGTCCTCTATATCAGATGATATGGGGGTGAATTGGTTCGTAAGGGGCGTCTGTACAAGTTTGTGCAGAATAACAATGATCTAGAGTTGTGCCTTATTTGCATATCACTTTGCCACTTTCTCCTCTAAATCCCTTTTTCGAATTTCTCTGTGTGTTTGTTTCGTGTGAAATACAAACCCCGGAATTCCATAGAGCCCACCAAGGGGATCCCATGACCGTTCAAAAAGTCACACAGCATTTCCCAGAGCAAAAATTGAGTGAACAAGCAGGAAAAGAGGAAAAGGTTAGGCACCATTTGGCCTCATCAGGTGTTGCTTCTCCTGTCTCAAGTTCTCTTCTTTCACAATACATTTCAATATATTGGCGCCAACATAATACTACAACACTTTAGGATATTGATTGAAATATGTTGAGCTGAATGTATGACAATAAAGTTTTTCTTTTCACTCAATTCCACAATCTATTGCATGGATTATATGTTAGTCTATACGAAATAAATTTTATCAAGATGAGGGAAAAGGGTGAAAGGCATGTGGGGAGTAATTGATTTCGAGGATTATTTGAACAGTTTATATCAAGGTTTATATACGGTGCCAAATGGTAGCAGCGAAGAGCATTGACCACACATTCTTTGAGTTCAATTTTGCACCATGTGTTCGTACAGTAGCTACCCTGTAAAACGGACTCATGTACAACAAAGAAGAAGTCATTCCAAAATTTAAAAACTAATTGAAATAAATCATAAATTAATTTAAATTCAACGCTAATTCAGCTACAAAGTTTCCTTAAAAAAATTTCACAAAACCAGCAAACGTTTAGTGTTCTCCATGAATGTGAGAAAACTTTTTATGGTACTCACTGTATGTTTAAAAAATTCAATGTAGAATGTGAAGAAGATATAAATTCCCCATGAAAATCGTAAACTTAAATCAAACAGCTTAAGTGAAAGAGATCCAAATCAATCTTGAAAAATCCCCTTTAGAGGTTGAATTTAATGTTTATAAAAATCACTTTCTTCTCTAAGGGATGTGTGCAAACCATCCATCCCCAATTGATCTTTTTCCGTCGAAAGATTTTTAAAGTAAAAATAAGAAAATGTGAATACATGAGAATTGTGAGGAGAGTTTTCCTTAAATTCATTTTACAGATTTTTTCATTTTCCAAGAAAATATATTTCCTCAATTTTTGATTCAATTGAAGGGAATACAATATTTCTAAGAATTTATCAATTATCATTTTCTTATGATTTTTTTTGTAAAATTCTTCTTTTTTGTCAAGGATATTTTTAGGTGAAACATGAATTATGTATGTAGATAATAAAGTTCCGGGTTCAATTGCTTTCCCAGAGCTTTTCGACTTTAATCAGGTAAAACGCACTGAAATATTTCTTTGAAATTAAAATTAGAAATTCTACACAACGTGCCGGTTTGTTAAAACAGCTATAAACCATATGGAATTTTATTGACTTTTATGTGAACTTTCAGTGCTTTTCAATTTGGGGTTGATTCCTATTTCACGAGTTTGCCTGCCATCTTCATGCGGCAATTTCCACGTCAAACTGGAAGAATTTAGACAGAAAAAATATAGTGATGGCGTTTTAAGCGTTATTTCGCGTTCTGAATTTTAAATATTCTTCTAGCTTTTGGATAAATAGTATAAAAGTCAGTTTATTGTACATTTTGTGCATGCAAGAAGTATTAATCTTAAAAATACTTCAACCACAAATTAGATAAACAAATTGTGCTCACTTGAGTATTTTAACTCCACCTTATTTATCAAAGGTGGTGAAGCGTAGTGTATAAAAAAGCCTTTCCCCAGAATTTACACGCGTTGGCTGTGATTCGATGCGTGAGAAAACCATTCCTAAAAATTTATCCACCTCAATTTTCACCACACTTGGACTGTCATCTGAAGGAAGAATCACAGCCCGTAAGTGAAACTTACCAGTACATTCCCTTTACTCTGCTGGACCATCATTGTACTTATATATGTATATTTATAGGTTTATATTTTTTATGTATAAAAAAGGCGCCCCGCTTCGCGGGGCGCCAATTAGTTTGTTTAAAATATATGTGAATAGGTGAAAGTAATTATTGATGTAGGAAAAAGGCAGAAGGCAGCCATTTTGAATTTTACAATTAGTAAAATCTGATAGGTCATACCCACTATACCTAATGAAACTTCAATTGAAAAGCCTCTATCAAGTACCGTTAAGCCGATATAAGGCAATATTACAACAATCGGTACATATGGAAACCTGTTTTGGTCTATATCTCTGAAACCGCGACATAAATTTTTTTAATTTTTTTTTTATTAAAAGGTGTACCTATCACCTATAACATACTAAAATTTAATCGAAATCTATCGTCCAGTTTTTGAGATAATAATCGAAAACTGGTCGAAAACTCATCGAAACTTTGGTTTTTGATTGTAGGCCCTCTAGCGGTAACTTTTGAAACTTCCTATGTATAGATAATTGTAGACCTTTTTGAGATCTTTCATTCAAAACCGGTTTGGTTAAAATCGGTCAACCGGTTTAGGAGTTATGGCCGACTTTCGATAAAAGTCTATATTTGCTAAACCGCTTGTCCGATTTTTGGAAATGGGGTATCGTTGAAAAGGTCTTAAGGGCCCCTACAACATATTAAAATTTCAGACCTCTAGCTATAATAGAGGCTGAGATATAGCGAAAACAAAATTGAAAAAAATTCAAAATGGCGGATGCAGGGGTGGGGGGTCGAATTTGATATCATAGTTGGACGACTTCCAGTCGATAATTGAACTTTGCCGGTGACCGCAAGTCTCTATCTATTACCGTTCTCTTGTAATTGAGCTTCAAACTACGGCCGGACGGACGGCCGGACGGCCGGACGGACGGCCGGACGGCCGGAAAAGTTTTTCGGCGCATACGTTTTTTGGAATGTGGGGACCCTAATTCGTGCTCATACCAAGTTTGAGCCCGATCCGACGACCTTGAGTTTTAGAGTGGACACAGAAGCTGTGCTATTCTTTTCTTCGAAAGAATCACAGCTAAAATGAAACACGGATATATAATTTGTTGTATGTATAATTTTCTCTGATAACATCTTATACCACGAGGTACTGCAGTGAAGAAGAAGAAAATGTGAAGTGAAAAACAAAACACAAAAAAGACTCGTAGAGGTGTGTTTTAGTAAAATAAATTTTATGTAATCAATCTCTTTGGTGTTTGGATTAATAGTAAATTAAAATACATTCCAGGTATTTTCTCTGCCTTTTCTACCCTCTCAGCAGTGGTTTCGCTTGTGGGCAATTAATCAACCTCACAGAGAGTGAAAGAAGTTAAAATTCAATTAGAACAATTACATAAGAAAAAGGAAAAGTGCGCACCAGACGGTATAAGGACGAGCTTTAAAGCTCATAATTAATTTGCCGTATTTTTCCACATAATTCTACCATTTCCACGCGGATAACATTGCTGTACAATTTACTCCGCACAATACACACACTACCTCGATTTATAATTTATGAAAATTAAATTCATTTTTCAAATCTCTTGCGGCAGCTCCACGCTTCTTCTTCTCCAACATCTTTTGGTGCTTCGCGCCACAACTTCTTTTCCGCTTTGAAGCATGAAAAGGGGTTTCCATCTGCTCACCATTATTTTCTCAGCAATTTCTCAAGAGAGCTGCCTTTTTTCCTGAGGAGCTGGGCAACGCGAATGTACAAGATTTACCAAATAATATAATCATCAATCCATCTTCTTCATATACATTTGATGTGCTATTTATTAAAGTGGAAAATTAAAAAAAAAAAAAGTAAATTCAGAGGAGCTCCCTTTCTCTCTCTCTGGGTTTGTGTTGTTTATCGGAATATGAGCTGATAATACTATATATGGGTTATGTAGGGAGGAAGAAAAATCGGAAAAATCAGACATAAATTCACTAAACAAATTGAATATTCAACATTCATGAAATTTGTGTTATGTCAAAGTCACAAACAATTTCCGTTTCATGAGGGAATTTTATATTCAATTTGTTTTCATTTTCTCACCCCCCACTTATCGTTTCCTGTCAACCCCCTCCCGGTACAATTATGTATCCACAATATTACATCTTCTTAAGCTTTTATAATATATAGAAATTTATTTTATAAAATATTTCCATCAATATTTCAATGAAAAAAAAAAAGATTTGCATATTTAGTTGTTTTGGCAGCATGGTCCGAGAATTGAATTTAAATTTTATTTATGATTCAACAATGCAAAGTCTGGTGAAAATATAAAAGGAAAAAGGAGCAAGGAAAAAGTCATTGACATATTTATTGAATAAAATTCAAAAATATATTCAAAGACGAGTGAGCTTTGCAGAAGTTCTGCAAAAGTTATAAAGATAACCAAAAAGCAATGGATATCGCTGTGAGAAGATATGATATGAAAAATGACACCTCAAGTTTTCCAATTTAACTGAAAATATTACACACACCAAGGAAGATACATACATTTTGGAGTGTGAAAAGACGAGACGTGATGGGGATGGATGGGGGATTGTATGTGACGTGAGTGTTAAAGAGGATGCTGTGCAGACATAAAAATGAAATTAACTCCTCAAGGATGGTATGGTGCTCTTTTGCTTCTATACTCTATGGCTCCGCAAGAAGCCCAATAAAACATATGAGACTCTTCATCTTTTATTAAATCCCACGACAGTTTTAGAGATTCTATCGTTATGCACGTCCCAGTAATCCCTATAAATCCCCCCCCCTCGTTGCACGACATGGTGTGAGGATTGCCAGGGCAAAAATCTAAGTGTGAAAAGTGTGGAAAGGAAAAGGCGAACATGTTGGGGAGGGTTTGGGGGGGGGGGGAGGGGGATAAAACCTCCTCAAGCTGTGCGCGTAAATGTGACTTGATGGAGATGAACTCACAATTTTCACACATGCTGAAGAGATGAGGAACCCGATGGCGATATGGCGAGGACAGAAATGGGTAAAGTATACCTCTCAATCCCTGTGTCACACCGTCAAAATGAAAAATTATTCGTGGATCAAACAGTGTATGGTGACAGATTTGATTTGCATAAATGAATTTAGACACAAAATCTCGCGTCTTGGGGGGAAACTTCCATCCCATTCACTGGCAACAGCAGCGCGTTGTCTTCAGAGCTACACTGTGTGGGGCCCATTGGGGGAGGGTAGTTGAATTTCCCGGGGTGTTATTTTATATACATTTATTATATCTTCAACGGCAGGATACGGGTGGAAGAAGGAAAACTCTCTCTCTCTCTGACTCTATTTTGCCAAAAAAGATGAGAAATTCTCCAACCACATCAACAATTATCCACCCATCCACTTGCCATTTCCTCCCGTGACGGAGTTTATATTACTTGAAACTTGGTACTTTAATACTTCACATCCTCCTTTGCGCCATCCAACGATATGCTTGAATGAAGACTACGCGGTGAGAGTGCTTTCAAATTGGACATAAAAAGACGAAGAGGCATTTGTCAGACGTGGAAGGAAAAACGTGGTCGTCACACCAATGCGAATAAAGGGAAATTCTCTTCAAAATATACGGACAGAGTTGCAAAAGAATCACGTGAACAAATTAAATTTATACACCCAGGTGTGCTTCACAATACGCCATATATATAACAATACACAAAGGTGTAAAGTTTTCTGTGAAAAGCCTCTTTGCGCCAATAATGTATATCCTTGAATGTATCATGGCAATAGAAGAAATTAGCTTATTAGACAACGAGACCTTTTCCTTGATGGAACAATATAAATTCCTCCTTCGACTTCACAGGTAATGGTAAAAAAATTGATAGGCATAAAAATTGTTAATTTTTATGAAAATTTTATGATATATTTTAATTTTAAGGTAAATCAATTTTCTCTTACTTGTTTAATATAGTTTTTAGTTACTTAGTTTTGAATTAAAAAGTATTTTAAATTCAAAAACTCTCTTTATATTTTGACTCCAAGAGCTCTCTCGTTTTCACAAAAGCTCCAACAATAGGACACTCCGAAGTTTTATGAAGGAAAATGTTCCATTTTCTTTGAACACATACGGTATAATGACGATGTAAAAAGCTCTCGTCAGTCTTGTCACTTAGCATAATTGTTCAATAAATTGAATAGACTGAGTCTCCAATTCCTCTTCGATAGATAGCCTCCCCATCCGCCCCCTCATGCCCCTATATCATCCATGGTTGCTTGAGTTACAAAAGAACGAGAAACTATATAAGCTTCAGGTCATTAATCAATCGCTTGGCAAGACAGAGCATACAAATTACCATCCCCATCTTGAGCATCTGGAAGAGATTTTCATCACTTTTCGCACTTCACATAGGAGAACTCCTTTAGAGTAATTACTTAAAATTTTAATCACCGTTGAATTCACGAAACCACCCTCACCCACTATGCCCAAAATTTTTGGGCGGGAGAAAAAGCTCACTCAGTGCTTTCTACTCCTTTTTCCCCAAACATACCCCAACTCTTCCGCAAATTGAGCATAAGAAGGTGGGTATAAGATGAATGCCTCTTCAGCCAGTGAACCCCTAAATATGGGCTGGGGGTGGTGATACTTTTTGGGGTGAAATTTCATCATCGTCAACACGGCAAATTGGCACTGTTTCAAGTATATGTACATAGATTGGTGCGGAAGAAAAGGAGATTTGATAGACCACAAATGGCAACCACCTATAGCAATTTCCGGGTCTCTCTCTCTGTGCGAATGATGAGCAACAATTTCACATAATCACCCAGACACTCCATTATTAGACATTCATAAATGCCACAAAGTTATATCATATTGTTCCACCCACCTTCCATACATTCACTGCAATTTACATCACTCCCTCATATATAATACATTTCTATGTATATGGTATAATATGTAGCAAACCATATATCTTCACATTTCAGAGGATTTAGACTGAATGATAATTTACAGAGGTAAATTAATAAGTAATAGCAATTCATCTTCGACAAGTCTCCACATTATCACTTCCAACCATAAATTTCTCTATGGATTATTGCCCTTCACGTACAACCGACTTACACATTTACTGGATTTTCATCGCTAGAGTTGTAAACTGTTCTCATTGAAGATTTTTCTTGGGAAATTTAAATTTCTTTACACCTTTAAGAATAAAAATTGGGGGGTGATTTTACTTGGCTCCTGCAAAGTGCTCCTTAAAGGTTTTTTATCCAGTTAATTAAATATCTTAAGAGGGTAAATAATTATTAGATTATTCATTTTTTTTTAACTTTCAACGCAATCAATCAATTAATCAATCATTTCTATAAAATATTTTATTTAAAAAGAAAACTTTCCAGAGCAAATTAAAGAAGAAAGTTCAGGGTGAAAATGAGAAGTAATCTTTTTTTTTGCATCTCTGATCATATCCCGGAGATACATACGCAATAGCTCTCGGGCGGAAAAGAACATGAAGGGTATAAGCAATTGAAGGCTTTAGTATTATTAAATATGTTCAGGGGTTTAAGGTGAAATCCTCTTTTCCACATAATTCACATTGTTCCTCAGCAATGCGCAGAACATTCAATAATATAGCACCACCTCTACAATATAATACATGATGCGGTGTGAGCGAGTAACTCTTTAATCAAAACGGATAAGACGAACGAAAAAGATGAATACCAATTGCAAAGTTACACAGATATTGCTGAGTTTGCTCAATTCCCCAAAGCTTTCCCCAACATACAGAAAATGATACATTGCAATTTTATCTGAAGCGGAAGATTGCTCCTAACCTCGATGTCCTTTTGCAGTGTGCGGGTATCACATCAACTATTCATTTCTCCTTAAAGTCTTTTCTACTTCAATTCATTCAACTACACTGGAAAAGCGCATGGACCCCCAGTTGCAATTTAAATCCTTAACCAACTTTATGCCACATGGCATAGCACCATCGTATGTATGAGATTGTATTCAGTTTGTGTTCAAGAATCTCTGCTTGAGAGCTGATATGAATATATTCTCATCTTACAGCTTTGCGCCATTGAAGTTCTGTGGCTTTTGCAATTTTCCTTCATTCCAACATATTAACTTTCACTACAATTCATTGCATTTGATTCTTGTACACATGTTCGTTTAGGAAATTGTGGGAAATTCATAAAATTAATTTGAAAAGCATTTTCCTTCCTTTTTACGTGAAAGAAATGGTCAAACAAAATTCATTGACTGCCAAATGAAAATACATATAGAGAAGGTTAAGAATCGCAACAAAATAGACAATCCCAATAAATTATAGATGGTACTACGAAAAAAAAACTACTGAAAAAAGGATTAAAAAAGTGGAAAATGTTGCATATAAAACGGAAAAGGGTGTAAGGAAATTAAACGCGAATACCCCACTGAGAGCTAATCGCAAATTAAATCTCTCTGTGAGCTAAATTAAAATTTCTAATTATCTTTTCCTTGACAAGCTCATCCGGCTTTTGTGTATTATTGTCTGCACATGATTTCCCATCTTATTTAACTCTCAGATTAGCATAGGAGAGAGGGGTAATTGGATGAATTAAATTTGTTTCATTACTATATTTTTAATATTTCTTATCTCCCCAAACGCCCTTAAAGGGATGGAAAAACGTATGTAATTTTGAACTAATGTATTAATTCAATTAATTAATAAAAATATATTTAATTGACTTGTAATCCTATATTTCAAGTCCTTGAATTGAAAATTCAACAACAAGAAGGAAATGCGATGCTGAAAAGCTTCCATTTAAGATGAGATAATAAAAATTAAATGAAAAAAGATCGTAAACAGGTAAATATTATTCTGTTTTCCGTAAAACATATAATACAAAAATAAATAAATAAGAGGGAGTACAGCAAGAGCTAATAAATACATTCGAATAAATGCCTTTGCAACAAAGAGGAAGAATTCTTTAAAATGTACCTTTGCGTTTATTTAAATTAGATAGTATCTGCTGCGGGGGTAAAACAGATGAAATGGAGATTATTTGAGAAGAATAAAAGATATTTTTACGTATACGGAAAATTCTCTAGGGAAATTCTTGGCGTTTTATACATTGAGATTCACATATTTGCCAGAGAGGTATGAGGACAAGATTGTTAAAAAAAAATCAGCTGAAAAGGGAAGAAAATGACGGAAAAGTACGAGATACTTTGTATGGCAGGATGTTTTCGAATAAAATTTCCCGGAAGTTCCGATGTTTAACTACATATTGCACATATAATAAGGAAGGGCATGAGTTGTACTTTTTACAAAAATATATATATGCGTTCAAATTAATGGCACGTTCTCTTTTTATCACAAATTTTTTGACTTATGTTCTCCCCTTAGAAGCATATTATTTACACCATCATCATTGAAAGTGAAATATGAGAAAGTTTCAATATATATTTTGCCTGTTAGCCGAAAAAGAAATTCAAGATCATTTTCCGCTTAATCCCTTTCCCCAGAGATATTTTTCTGCGAACATTTCGAATATTCGCTAAGTGATATTTCTTCTCAAATATTCCTCTGAAATTGTATTATCCTGAAGAGTTTTTTTCCCGCTGAAAATTCTGTCTTAAGTTCAATTCTATGCACCACGAAATGTTAAAAGGGGGAAGAATGGAAATGTAACAATGCAAGATTGAGAAAACCAGAGAATATTCCGTACCTTTTCGCCATTTCATTTGGAAAGTCGTAAATTTCCACCATCTACAGCATTGGCCATAGATTCCATACAATTACCCTTTCCATTGCAATTCCATTTTATAAAAAAAAAGTTCAATCGATGCGGTCAATGGAATTTCTATGCTTTCATCTCCCGGAGCCATGGGAGAGAGAGAATAAAGTTTGAACTTTATAGCTTTTAGAGTCAATTCAACTACCTTTTTCCCATTTGGTGTGTCAGTGTGTATCTGTAATCTGCATAGGGGATGGAGGAGAAATCCTTCAAAAAACCCCCCCTTTTCCCACCCACATGAATCTGCATATCATTTGTGTGGGTGGATGGGTGTGAATTGTGAACGAAACATACAACTCAAACTAGCATGGGGGGAGGAGGGTACGTGGAGTTGGGAAAAAAACGTGCGCTGAATTACAGACTTCGATTATCATCTTATACAAGTGGAATTTATTGAGCAAGTTGTGCTGTTTGAATTTGCAAAAGCCAAAATTAGATTTCTACCACACCAACCGCATGACGAATTTCTCCATCTACCCACTACCCCCGTGTATTCCTCGCATTTCATGGGAAGCATTTTGTCCATTTATCATTCACTCATTTTATGTGCGCGGTACCTCCTTTTTTCGCCCAAAAACCGCGTCCGTTACTTTGCCCAATTTCTACTCATCAATTCAAATAATTCGTCATTAAGCAGATGTTACGCACCTCCACTCTCTGCGGTGGAGAAGCGCACGAGTTTTCATTTCACATTCTCACATAGCACAGCCCCCCCTCCCCCCCTAACCAACATAATTGGCTAATTTTTCCAAATAATCCCAACGCGAAACATGGGAAACTCATCGTGTTTTTGGTTGGTGAAATGTGAACTGTAACACCATCATTAGATTTATTTCCTTGTACCATTTACACGTTGGAATGTAATTAAATTAATTAAAGTAATTAACTTATGGATTTTGATGAGATTCCATTTAAATTCCTGCACTTTGCTCTTGTGCTTCATCTCATTAGCGCTAATGTTTCTTGATCCTTTGTAAAGACTTTAACTCCCAGCGTGGATATTTGTGGTTTTTTCAATAGAGCTTTCAGAGCTTTTACGATTTAAGTCTCCCGAATAACTTGATGGTTTAAATATTTTGGTGGAGGAGAAAGAGATAATAATCTCTGAAGGAGTTCTCAATCAACGATATACTCAAGGAGATGCCTAAATAACCACCTTCTGGAGATTTTCATTCTTTGGTTTATTATTGCACGGATGGCCACTTCATCTATCAGTCAGTCTCATTCAATTGTGGTTAAGTACTGTGTGGTCGTTTCAAACAGTCTCTATACCCGTACACATCCAGCACAGAAGCACAATAAGGGTAAGTCAATATATTTGAAATATCCAAATGTGTTGAAAATTCTTTCAAAGCTTTTGAAGAAAAATCGTTAATGTTTCTTTTGAATGAAATGCGACATTTTAAGGATTTTTTAAAAGGATTCTTGAGCCTTTTTTCTGACTTTTTGAGGAGGTACGAGAGGAGGAACTATACCATATCCATTTAACACCTATTTATAGGAATAAAGAGCTACCTATCAAATACATATGCCATATCCTTCAAGATATCTCTATTAAATATTCGATTTATAGTTCAATTGAAATTCCCACGAGTGCATTAAATGGGACAGATTGTATTTAAGGAATGTTGTTAACAGCCACACATCAACACCTCAATGAAGGTATTAGAACAACGTGAAATTCTATTAAACAATTTAATATACATAAAGTACAATAATACTCGACATTTGAGAGAAATTTCAAATATTCCGAAGGCAGGTACAATCTCTCTAAATTTCCTTCTCCTCACGCTTAACCTTCGTATGGTTCTGCAGTGTAATTAGACAGTTTACATAGAGCTTTGAGGGATAGAGTAATGTTTGATGTTGAATTAAGAATAACCCTTCGTCCCTCCTTTATTCATTTAGGCCGAAACAAGCACTTTCTGCATACACACCACGTGCAAAATAAATGGGAATTTCTTGTACCTACTTTTAAACATGAATTTTCCCTCTCTTTTCTGTAATATGTTGTACATAGTTGATTTTCGCAATTATGAGTCCTTTCTTTGTGGCTCAAATTCATCAGGCAAAATTAAATAAAAGTATTTTCTTTTCTACGTAATGGTGGAATTACTATTACTGCTCTTAATTAAAAGGTAGAACAGTGGTGCTATGCTTTACGTAGTTTCGTTCAATTTCTTTTTTGAGACAATATTAAGAATCTATGAAGAGGCTTTCTGATAAACCAAAAAAGAAACAGAAGAACACGTAAACCAGAGCTCCACAGTATTGCTGAAGTTTCATTCCCTGTAGATTGAAAGCTTAAGGGTTCTTTTTTTCCTCCAATTTACAGGTGAATAAAAATTCTTAGAACCCTGAAAAATAAACAAAAAGTATTTCAACGTTCATTTTGAATCCTCCAAATCTGTTTCGTTTACTTTAGACTTGAGGTTTGCTTTTAAACTTGACTTCAAGAGTTCTTACGATTTTACAGAAATTCAACAGAGCCGACGCTAAATTTTTTGTTTAAATCCTTTAATAAATTTTATAACTTTTCCCTATTTTTGATTTGAATTTTTTAACTATTTTACACTAAAATTCCTTTTATAATAAAAGAATTATATTAGTTTCAAACACTCTGGGGGTGCATAGTAAATGGAAAGCGAGGACCAAAAGAGAGAGAAAAGATTGAACAAGGATTAAATTGCAAAAGCAACACACGAAATTGGTTACGGTGGTGGAATTAATCAACGTCAGGATGATTTTGGAGTTTGCTTTTAGTTTGTGTGGGCTTTAAAGCGACCAACTCTTGATGAGAAAGTTGATAACGAGTTAGTTCAATATAAGGTAACATATATATTGGTATAGAGTCAGTTATATCCTAATTATTTAATTTTCTTCCACACCGTATGACCCTATTCCGTAAATCTTTCATCCTATCATCTTACGATACCATGAAGGAGAAAAACTTGATGTTCTTTTCTTTCTTTTTTTTTCAACAACAAATTGCCAACCATGTTGCAGAGGAAGGACATGTCAAGTAAAGAAGTTCAAAATGGGGAGAGAGTTAATTGGAAAATGAAGCCTGTAATGTAATAATAATTAACAAGTGCACTCAATTGCATCACCTATCAAGTAACCCATTGACACTCTTTTACCCAGCCTTTCTCGCTTAATTAAGTTATATAAATAGGAACTTTTATGTGTGTATATATGAAAATATCCTGGAAATAGGAGCAGTGAGGAAGCATATAATAGCACATATTATGCATGGAAAATTTTTTTTTTCAGGGAGTTTGTTGTTAATATTTTTATTTAAAAAAAAAGTACTGAAATCACTTAAATTGTAGGTTTAATAAGGCTATAAATTAATTTTCATTTTCAACTCATTTATATCCTTTTTTAAACAAATTATCAAGTTGGATAAAGAAAAGAAATATCTAAAGAATTAATTAAAAATTTATTGCATTAGCCATAATGAATTTAAAAAAAAGAATTTAATTATAACTTTTTCTGCAAATGAAAATGAAGCTTCCAAGAAAAAGTTAAAAAGCAAATAGTTGAAAAACAAGCTAAATAAAACTCTCAAAAGGCGCAAAAGCCTTTTAAATTAATTTTTTTTTATTTATTTATTTTAAGAGGAAAAATATCCCAACTTTAAGATGGGAAATAATGCTAAAGGAGCGCAGAAACATATTTTCCCCGTGAACGTGGATGATGAAGTAAAATTTGTCCCTGGCAATTATCCTATTGCTATTCCATTTAGAAATTCATTAAACTTTTCTCATTAGTTATGTGTGAATATGTGTGTTTTCTTTAGAAATCCCAAATTCAGAAGTTTCATTGCCTCGTCTTTTTTTTCTTCTTCCACTCAATAGCAATTTTCGGTGTTTGTTATTCTTTTATCGTGTTTTTCTTTCTCCATTTATACGCTACTCTTCAGCCTTGCTTCACCCCGCAACACATTCATTGTTGTAAAAGCTTTTACCCTCGCTTTTGCTTAAAGTACCCCCCCACAATGTGAATCAAAGCACTGATGCTCATTGATATGGTGGAATTTTATATGCGCTTCTTGTGGGTGGGTGGTGGCAACAAAAGCTAAAACGATGGGGATTTTATTATTTAAGAATCACACAGTAAACAAATTCCTAAGAAAAACAACAGCCCCCTTAAAAGGAGCTTTAGCCATCCCTTCCCTGACTCTTTGGGGAATTTAATTGCGCGAATAAATGCCGCTCTTTATCAGTTGAAGCACAACTTTGTTTCTTAATGCATAAAATTACGTCGTTGGCTGGCACAGGGTGAAATTGAAGGTACGGCGGGGGTGGTATACACACCGCGCGCGGCAACTTCAGCACCACCCATAAATCACAACTCCTATATCTGTGCTCAGGACTGCTGCAGATGTCTTCGTGAACATTTTCTCTCTCTCCTCCCGCATTTCCCCCCTCTAAAATGCAATGCATTCCATCTTATGGAGCGGAGAAGAATGCATTTATTTTATTTAAGGGACAAAAGGAGTGCGAAACATTAGCATTTTTGATAAAAATGAAAACTTCTTCGTGAAGAAAATGTTCACAAAATGCGATAAAAGTCAACAAATTTGCCCATCATGCTAAACATTTCCCTGTTTTGTGACCATTTTGTGATTTATAAAATAAGGATAATATAACAGAGCATTAAAATTATTACAGTGAAGAAGCTCTGTTATTTGGCATAAAAAAAAATAGGTTTTCCCGGGGATGTTCTCGAATGAATCCATAAAAAAAGAAACGAAACGACTGGAAGATCATAAATTAAAAGGGAGTGTGAATTTTAGAAAATTCACAGCAAAAACACTCGAAGGAAATTCTCCATGAAAATCCTTATTTTTGAGCTCAAAATAATTCAGCATTGTTATCTAAATAATATCCTTAAATCTGAAAATATCTAAGGACCAAAAACATATAGCAACATTTAGGGAAGAGCGCAGGGTTTTTTGAATCTTAATATATAAAGCTGAAAAGTCTGTCTGTCTGTCTGTGGCACATGAACTCCTCCGAAACGGCTGGGCCGATCTTGATGAAATTTGGTATTGGGGTAGGGGGGGTCAATACGAGTTGCAAGCGCTATATGGGATTCCGCCCCAACCCCCCTTTGTAGCGCCCCCACAGAAAAATTGATTTTTCCCCATTTTCTACCTGCTGAAGGGTCAGATAACGGGATTTTTTTATTTTTAGAATTTTTCGGGGTACCGTATTATTCATCCCCCCTACTAATATACGCCCCCTTTTTATAGCTTAAAGTGGAGTTTGCTCACACGTGATTGGGGGCTCGGGTTGACTAGTTGAATTATAATTTGATGAGGAGCGCCCCAGAATAATGTAAAATGCAAGTAAAAGACGAAGTGATTTGCAGACGAGGGAGTATGTTGGCTTTTTAGGCCATACACGATGTGACTTGAAAGGGAAGTATGTCGTTTCCACCCTCTCCCCCTTCCCCATGAGATGGTTTCTACCCTTTTTTTTGTCTCTCTATGCAGTACCTCCTCCGCCATCTAACTCGCTGCTTGGCTACGAATTGAATGAAAAAGTGAACGAAAAGGAGAGCAATTGAATCAGAGAGCTTCCATTTAGGGCAGCAAATCACAATTTTCATTCATTCAATGGGGCAAATTAACTCTTTTAGGAAGCAAACAATGCGTGGGTTGAATAAAAAATCAAATTATAGCAAAAGTATTGAGACATATTACACCATTTTTTTTAAAGTACTGTTGGGGATAAAAAATTTAAATAATTTTGAGTAGATTTTGAAATAAATCTTTTCTTTTCTTACAATTCATCAATTTTATAAGATTTTGGTATTCTGGGAAAAACCTTATAAGATCTTGACATTTCATTTCTTTAAACAGGCTTCTGAAAAAAATAACTTTTCTAGTTTTCTTTAAAGATCTTTCTGTCTGTTTTCTGGAACAACAAAATTCTTTGTTTCATTTGTATAGAACGACAATGGAATGATTTAAAAACACTAACTGTCAAAATTTTACAACAACTTTTAAGTTGTTAGAAAACAAATTAAAAGATTTTTATCAGAATTTACCCTAATGTTCTTAGTCGTTAAAGATTGTGGGTGCTTGAAAAAGAGATCTTACTTTATTCTTGAAAAAGTTTAAAAGCTCTTTGACGAGGAACTTTCTATTAAATTTTTTTTGCGTTTTTTGCAAATGAATTTTGAATTATTTCCAATGTTAAGGTTCATCGAGACTTCTACTGAGAAATACGAAAAATTAAAAAGAAATTCCAAAGAACGTTAGAGAACCCGGAAGTAGTTCCGGAGAACACGATAAATTAAACAATCTTTCACGGAAAAGAAAGAAAAGAAAGTTTACAAGATTTTTTATTATTATTAAAGAATTTATAAAATTAAAGAATAATACTTAGAAGACGTGAAAATAATGACATTGGGTTGTAGATTAGCCAGGATAAATTTTTCAACCATATAACGTCACGTAAAGAATTATTTTCGTAAAAAACCTTTTTAACTGAAATTATTTTTAACTGGGTTTCACTTCATTAACTGTCTAAAAAGGTCAATTTTCAACCAATTCTTTGGAAATTTCTATTAAGAAATTCTAAAACTCTTTCTGTGATCGAATCCACTTGAGTTTTATAAAAATAAAAACTTTTTATTCCATTTTTTTCAACTCAAGTTTTTTGTGAAATCATGGAAAGTTCAAACATCCCTAAAAAAAAGATACCTATCTAAAAAAAGAAGAAAAAAAATTTTTGTAAAGGAAGAAAATCGTTTTTTTTTTCAATCTTAGTTTTCTTTAGTCCTTCCTTGAAAATTATTTGAAGAAGTCTAAATGAAAAAGATTTTCAAGCGATTCAGCAGAATCAGCATGAATTTATCTCTGTTTACCAAACTCCCAATGAGCTAAAGAAATTTATGGCAACCAAAGAGTGGGCGATTGAAGGTTCTTCTAAATTATAGAATTAATATTTCTCTCGACAAAAAGTTGTCTAAATTCCGCAAAACAAGTTCAATTTTGAGTTAAGATGTTCTCTCTTAGAAATAAAAGACAAAAATATTCAAGAGTACATATCTTATTATTCAATATTTTATTAAATCAAAAAAAGAAATGTTGGAAAAAAATGTCAAATTGTGAGTTGAATTCAATATAATCGAGACTGTTTTCAAATTCTAAGTTTCGAATATTAATCTTCTCTTTTTTATCTCATTTCAAATTACATTTTCCAATTGATTTTGCTTTTCTTTCTCACGAAAAGCACTTTTAAGTTCTCTTCTCTATGGATACATTTTCATCGTGATTGAGTTTGGAATTAAATTCTAAGTTGTTGTTTTTTTTATCATTAAAAAGAAAGAATAAAAAAACTGAAAACAGATTTTTATGCTTTTTTTACCATACACACATACGATAGGGATGCCCATCTAGTTCTCGTCAATGGATGGTGTGTGCCAAGTCAGACGCTCCTCGTAGAATTGGATGACAATATGAGGGCACCTCACGTTGGCTTGTTTCGATGGAACTAGGTCTGCTTCATCTGTATCCTTCCACTTCATCAAGAACATCAGCTCACCAGAAGTGTCCGTGGCGCCTAAAATAAATAAAAAAAAAAAAACATTTAGTAATTTTGGGAATAAAACTGGAAGTTCTTCTCACAAAGAGGAGACATACCCAAAATTCTATCAGGTTCTAAGCCCTTTTCGAATCCCTGAAGGTTTGATCCCTTCTTCACGTCCTTTTTCTTCGCGGCTGGCACTTTAGTCTCAGTCGCTGGTGGAGTTGATGTTTTCCTCTTTTTGCTCTCTGATTCTTTGCGGCCACCAGCTACAGACGCAAAAGTGGTAGAAAAAAAATATTATGAAGCTCAAGGCGAGACTCGAATAAAATCAATATGAGCGCTAGTGGCGCCATCTCAGCAAATACGCTCCCGGAAGACAAAATGTCGAGATATTTCACTATTTTCACCAACAAATCTCCATTAAGACACCCCATCCGCCACCGAGGAATATCCTTTGGAGCCCCATGGACCTCACCATGGCGTGCAATGTGGCTCAAATGGGGGGAAATTGCTGAGAAATTGAAAATGTTTTCATCCACAACATACCTTCTTTTTCCTTTTTCTGTCTCTGTTCCTCAAACGCCTGAATTAAGTCTGGGCAGTCGAGATTCTCTTCTGGCTCCCATGTATTATCCTCAGCAGAATATCCTTTCCATTTTAAATAGTACTCCACCTGTGGCCACGTTAAAATAACCATAGAAAAAAACAAGGAAAGTACGCATTAGCCGGGAAGTTAGGAGGAGCCAAGCTGTCACAAACTCACCTTTCCTCCTCGCACTCGACGATCTAATACCTTCTCCACGGAATATTCCTCTACTTCCTGGGGTTCCGGAGAGTCACCTTTCTTGCTCATCTTGCCGCTGGGATGCCTGGAAATGCACAAAATCCCCCAAGATGCACTAAACAATGAAGGCGCTTTCCCAGAATGTTGGGTTATGTGCAAAATTTACAATTTCACGCCAATCTACCGCAATTTCTCTCACCTTCACCTATGCAATGCAGCAATGAGATATGGGGGAGCACAATTGAGCTACTTTTATGCGAAGGGATACTCTTTTACCCAGGAAAATACGCAATATTTTCGATCCGGTCGCACAAAATCTTTAGCGTCTCTTCTTCTTTTTCTTACTTCCCGGCGGGACCATATGAGACAACAAATTGTTCCATCGGTATTTCATGTTTCAAGTGAGTTTCAAAATCTAATATTTACAAAAATCACAAAAATAAATAAAATCCTAAATTAATTTTTCAATTTTATTCAGTAATATTATTTTTTTAAGAGCCGAAAAAGTATTTTAAAAGCGTTAAAAGCATTTAATTTAATTTATGAGGTCATGAATTTTGAACAAAAATACTACTGCCGTGACTTTAGCCCATTAGTTGCGTAAAATTTCAAAATGATGAAACATGTATTTTGCGATTCTTTTATTTGCAATTTTCTCGCGTTTTCTTGTGAATTTTTCGGGGAAATTTGATTTTTTCGGTTCTCAGAAAGCGGCGTCGCATCGAAATGTAACGTAAATATTTATTTTCAAAGAAAAAAAATAGTGCAGAATCCGCGAAAACAATTCCCTAAAATCTTACAAAGTCAGAATATGGAATTGATCTTATAGTAAACATTCTAAACGCTTTAAAGGCATTGTTTTTGTTTTGTGGTGTTCTCAAAGCGAAAAAATATCCTCCCGAAATTAGCGTCCCGAGAGGCCCCAAAATCTCTTCAAGGTCATATAGTTATGAGGAATTAGCGGATGTGACTTTTGATTGTAACAAAGTTCTTTCCCGTTAGACTAAATTGATTTAGCGCTGACTGCAACATCTTTATTTTAGCATAAGACGGATTATAATTGTAACAAAGATTCAGTTGTGTCCTGGTGATCGTCCAATAACCTAACAAAAGTTAATTTAACTCAATACTCACAAAAACATTTCCTCATTCGGCGCAAGTTTCTGCAGTCTCCAAAAGGAAGTTCCTGCTTAAAGTTACCTAATTGGTCCATCGAGCCATCTTTCTTTTACAGCAATAATATAACAAGAAGGAAATCAGCATATTCTTCAGCGGAATTTAATTAATCTACATACTCCCATTGATATTTGTTTATCTTATTGATGTATGAACGCGAATTGTACATACGGCACGTGGATCCAATGCAATTGGTGAGATTCTTGAGGACTAAGGAGTAGATGGCACGTGACGATGGGAGCATCTCGTAGGCTACATTATTCATTTGATATGGATCCGAGAGCAAATCATAGGCTTCCACAAAGTGTTCATTATCCCGGAATTCACAGTACAGGAAGGTCCTCAAGTCTTCTCCGGATTTCCACTCAAGTTCCCGCACACAGGCGTATGTATTGTTCCTGGCATCTTGACAGTGGCAAGCAGCATCCTCGGTACACATCTAATGTCAGAAGAGAGTCAAAGTTAGATTGCGAGGAAATTCAATATAAAAAGGACTTACATAGAGAGACTTGTCGGCATTTTTACATGATGGAGAATGAGTGTTTGGCCCTACTTCACCCCAGTACTCAATTAGGAACTGCCTGCTAATGCTGACTGGTGTCTCCGCCACCAAATCTCCGCGGAAGGAACGTCCATCGAGATTGGCAGGAAGGGACATTTGTGCCCATTCTAGCATCGTTGGCATAAGATCAATGAGGAGCGTAGGTTGCTGAACTAGGAACTTCTTTCTCACTCCCGGACCCCGGACAATCAGTGGAATACGAATATCTGTCTCATAGGGTTGCCGCTTATCGTAGGCTTGGGCAAATTGACCAATGTGGTAGCCATTGTCAGAGGTGAAGACAATGAATGTTTCCTCCAGCAAATCATTCTTTTGGAGACTCTCTACTATCCCTCGGACCATTTCATCCACAGCCAGGAGTGATTGCCATCGTCTTCGAGTGATTTCATCTAATTCCGGGAGGACATCATCGGGCAATGTTGGTGGATCCATTGTTAGGAGCCAGTGTTTGTCCAGACTACCTGAAGGATGATTGAAGTTGGGGGTACGTGCAGCTCGAACTTCCGGAAAAGTTTGTTCATGGCGTGGGGCAGGAGTAGCAGGTGCATGAGGAGCTGGAGGTGCTACCATGAGGAAGAATGGTTTCCCGTGCCTTTGTTCCTCCAGGAATTGTGTGCTCTTCTCAGCCAGGACATCCGTGAGGTATTCAGAAGTATATTGGACTGACTTCCCGTTTTCCGTAAGGGTGTAGTTGTAGTAAATGGAATTGCCATGAAGACCATACCAATGATCCCATCCAGGTGGAACATCCGTTGTGCGGTAATCATTGAGATACTTCCCACCAAAAAATGTCTCATACCCCCTAGCATGGAGCATTACCGGAAGGGTGTATTTCTCAACAACATCCCTCCAGAAGTGCCCGTAGCAGCCTCCGGAAATTGAATTATTTGTTGTTGCATGATTGTGCGCATATCTCCCGGAAAGAATTGATGCTCGTGAGGGGCAGCAAATGGGTGATGAGGTGAAAGCATTAGTGAAGGTAGCTCCGGATTTTGCTAAAAGTTCCTGGACATTTCTCATTGGCATCTGGCGGAGGGAATGTTAACAAAATGACAAAGAAATTCATTCAATTTTCTCCATAAATCACTCACCATTCCATTGAGAACGACATCCTGATCATCGGTAACAATTAAAACAATATTGGGCAGTCTCGTACTCCCCACAAGAGCCCCATATTCCAGAGAGAGCAGACAAAACAGCCACAGTAACACTTTTTCCATTTCGAAATAGCAACAACACCCACTAGCAAGTAGAAATTGCGTCTTTGTTTCTGCTGCCGGTACACACAAATAACAAGTCTCGTCAATCTTCCTCTTTATTGATTTTCTCACATTATTTTTTTTCTACACACTATTTTAACAGAATACCCGGAAATGCTTTTTTCAGGAGACTCCCACGCACTATTTCGGCAATGATGGCATTATTTCCAATCCCTGGACTTCATGGGCAATTCGCACACCGACCAGGAAGAGCGCGTAACTCTTTACAATCGCCCTAAAAAAGTCAGAGAAAAATTGCAAAATCACGACAGCCGGACAGGGAAAATGTGCTTTTGAGGTTAGATTTTTCTGTGGAATCCCAGACACACATCTTTCGGAGATTTGAGTACTCACCAGTGGAATTCATTGTAGTAGATTCCTTTGATTGCATTTAATATGTTATTTCCGCCTTTTTGCACCATTTCCGTGTAAAGTTATCCAATTTTTGTACTCCAAAAAAGCAAAACAATGCGACAGTAGCGCCAGATGCGGTTACAAAAGGAATATTGGGGGTATTCACTTTACGCACTTTACACATGTTTTAAAATTTAATTACGCACTGATATTTTTTGATTTTCTCGCATATTTTTTTTTTTATTTTAAGAAATTCTTTAATCAACAAATCCCAATCTTCGCCTTTTCTCCTTCAAACTATTCCCCAAACTAATTGAATATTTCATCTTTACAATTACAGCCACAGCTTCATCCAGACGTTTCTTATCAAACGCTTTGGAAAGTTCTGCAGAGAGTTCTTCCAGTTCTTTCTTTACCGTCTCTTGCAATCTCTTCAAATCTTCGGGAGTTTCTGCTGCATCAACCTCCTCATTCCTCTCCATCATCTCCATGAGGAACTTCTGATCAAGAGCACTGTTATCCTGCGGCAGCTCCACTCCATTTTGCTCAAGGATGTACTCTCCACGCTTTAAGGGCGCCAGGAGGGTCTTGTATGCCTTATTTACAAGGGAACTCCATTCAAGTGAAATATCCTGCTCTTTCTGACTTCTACTACTGAATTTATCAGGATGCAGGATGCTCTGCATCTCACGGAATTTCTTCGTCAAGGCATTACTGTCGACATTGAAGTTTCTCGGTAAGTCTAGTATTTCAAAGTAATCCTGGAAAATTGAATATTTATTTAAAAACTTTCTTTCATTCAAATAGTTTTTCTTACTTTTTTCTCATCAACTTTTTGTACAAAATTGCACTTTGAACAGAAAATCCCGTTTCCGGATGTAGTGCCGCAGTTCCAACAAGTATTCTGCGAAGAAAAATGTCTTACGAATTTGTTTGAGTGCGGAAAAAAGTTTCTGGGGATTCTCTGGACACTGGAGAGGGACTCCCAGATTAGGGTCCTGGCGAGGACACTCATTTTACAAGGTAAGTAATGTTTATCAAAAAATCACAACAAATTATGTAATGTGAGGTTATGTGTGCTGTTGTACAGAGTGAACAGCTGATTGTGGGCCATTGTGGGGTTTCCCTTTTTCAAGAGGAAATAAAAATTTTCCGTTGAAATTCTTAACGGAAAATTTCTTTTATTTTAATTTTCATAAAAGATTTTTTGGGAAAAATCCATTGCTTTAAAGAAAAATATGATAATTTCCATTGTTTCCACTACTTATTCAAAATAGGGGGAGGGGTGTGTTTTTTCGAAAGAAAAGTTTCTGGGTAGAAATTCCTAAAATCATAGAATTGTGATAAAGAGATGATGAATTCATTTTCCAAATAAGAAAATCAAACTTATAATGTCCGTCACAGATAAAGATTTCATTCCTGAAAAAAAAGCAAGACAAGAAGTGAAATCAGGGAAATCAGAAATGAAAAATATCTCTTGAGGGATCGTTTTTTTTGGTTTGCAAAAGTGGTGAACGTAAGATAAAAAAAAGTGCTTGCGGGGAAAGAAGAGCTTTCGGTGCGATGGAAGAAGATGAATGGACTATGAAGGAGAACAGGATAAATCTTATTGAGGTACGAGATATATCCATTATGGGATATAATTTGTATATTCAGAAACCAATTTAAATGCAAGAAATCACCCTCGAGAGATTTTGCAATCATCACTATATGTATACATAATTTAAATATATAAGTAGGTAGTTAGAGGTAAAGTACTTGATATTCAATTGAACATATCGAACGGATATAAATGGGACTTATTTGCTTTACATTATTAGGGGTTTAAAATATTTAATAAAATATTCCTTTTACAACCCTTTTGAAGGGTTGTAGAAAATAAAATATAAATATAGTCATAATTTTACATTAATTTACTTTTAAAGTTTATTTTCATCCAGTTTTTCCTTCTTGGGAATTCTCCTTTTCCAACATTTAATAATTCAAGCTTGAATTTATTCATTTTTGCCTCATTGTCAATCCTAAATTTTTAATAAGCTCACGTACTTTTTTTTACAACGTGTAAATTATGTTAATGAAAAGTATGACAGAGCAATAAATCATAAAAAAAAATATTACGTAGATTTTATCAATTCGGCAAAATCATTTTAAAAGAGAAATTCAATTGAATCAATAAAAATAATTACTACCATTGTGTGGATGAAGGATCCTTTAAAAAAAAAAGGGAAGCTTTTGAACAAAACCTTAGTGGAAAAGCCAAAAAATAAATTTTTACCTTCAATTGGAAGAAAATCGAAGAAAATAATTGAGATAAAAAATAGAGACAAAGTGAAAAAATTCCATAGCAAAGAACATTAGTATTCAACCTCTGTTGACTTCCATCCTGGTGTTGTATATGTCCATAAACCGTGGGGATTCCTGTGGCTCCCACTGTAGGGCACCCCCTTTTCACATTTTATGGTTCTCCTCTTTTCACCCTCAATTGTTTCACATTTTCATTCCTTCCCTCTGTATGTGTGATGATTTTCACTTTGAAATATTTTGCATTGCATTTCAATGTGTAATTCCTTCGGTGTTGGCACATGGTTTTATTGTCTCCCCCTGAAGAAGATTAGATTCTCTACTTCCGCCTATGCTTTGATTCAATAAATAATAAGGTTGAATGCTTGGGGAAAATTGCGTAAAACAAAGGAGAAGCGAACCACCACATCACCATCTTCCGCACACATTTTCCACCTCACAGTCTCATACCCCACGAAAAATTCTCAAAGTACATTTTCAGGGTGGAATAAATATGAAAAGGTGTCCAAGTCCTATTGTGGGTGAAAGAGATTAAAGCACTTTCTCATGAGGTTTGGGGTATCGTCGTGGTAGGAGGAAGTCGTTGGTAGATGTTGGGCAAGATGAGGAGATTTAAAAATCCATCACGTATACCAAACCCACAAGGGTAGTACAATAGAATTTTTTTGGGGGGTGGGTGCATGCGAAATTACCCTCCCAAGGGGGTAGGTAGATATTCGTGAGATGGGGTTGTAATGATGAGAAAAATGACCACGAATGGTGTTAAATTTCTCTAATTTGATACACCCAGAGATTCTCAGCTCTCCTCCCTCGCCATTCCACAATACGCGATTTGTCCGGTCCGCCGCTTTCTGTGTCAACCACACGGTACGCCCCCGCGTCAGGAACATGAAATCCTATTGTATACAAAATACATACATATATGTGTACACACACAAAACCATACGGAAGCGGAACCACGCGGTGCTCGGGATGGATGAATGAGATGGCAAACAAGGGCAAATCCAATGACGACAAGTCATGCATATTTAAGGCATCCAATAGTTGAGGTGTTTAAATACAAGATATACTCAATTAACCCATCCTTCCATCATGGCTTTTTGGACCCACGCATGGGTGCTTTAATTGAGGAATTAAAGCTCAGGGAGTGACCGCTCTGGATCACAGGGGATTATGACCTTTCCAATGGTGGGCACGTGTTTTATCCGCACTTAAATTAACTCCCCATGCCATCCATTACCAACTAGACTACTCCAAAAATACCCTTTTTCATATCTGATTGCAGTCAATTAGGCTCAAACTTTTGGTAAACATATTTTCTAATGCCAACATACTATCATACATTATATTACGGAAAGAGAGAGAGAGAGAGAGAGCTTTCGTATAATGAATTTAATATGTCAAATTACATGTTATATATAGTATGTAGGTCAAAGAATTGAATTACGTTTCAGGACAATAAATTAAAGCTGTGAGCTTTAATTTTTATTTCGCTGCAAAATTAATTATTTATTTTGAAGAATATGAGAATTTAGGAAACTTTTCAGGATTTAAATAAATAAATAATGAAATCTCTTTATGTTTTAACTCTTCGTATACTATGAGGGGTAGGTGACCGACCCCAGAGATATATTTCGATTAATTGTGTCTTAGTTCTTAGAGGTATAGAACCAAGCTTTAGGAAATAAGTTCCTTAATTATCTGAGTAGATTTTGTAAAAATTTCAGGTCAATCTGACCACCAGAAAAAAAGTTATTAACAAAAATGTAAGAAGAGGGAATTCAAAAATTGGTGTAACGGTCTTTATTCCTTTTTTTTCTTGTCGCTTTGTTACTCTTTGTCTCTTTCTAGACGTTTTTAACCTAAAAAAATCATTACGAAAATCATTAAAAAATTCATTTAAAAATTATCTTTCTGTTCTAAAATGGACAAAAGATTTCTTAGAGAGTACCAAGGAGTCTATTAAAGCTCATTTGACCCAAAGAATTTGCTTTTTTTTGCGAAAAAATCTATGGGATCGGTCACCTACCCCATTAGTAATGCGAGTAAGTGTTTTGGTTACAGTATACGAAGGGTTAAGCTTCAAAACTTGAATCAATTTGATGAGTTTCAAAGGACATAACAAAATTTTGAATTAAAAATTCTTAAAATTTTTTCCCATTAACTAACTTTCAGCATCGTTATCTCTGTGAACAGTTTTACGTAACTTATGTGAAATTTTGTCATAGTTGTGCTTTCTAAAATCGACAATTAGTTTAAACTCATAAAAGCTGATTAGACTTTCACGAAAGTTTGCAAAACCTATTAAAATTATCATATTCGTCAAACTTTTAAACTAAGGGATGGTCACGTTATTTTGGAAACTCTACAGGAACAAAATGGCCAAAATGTGAGAATTTCAAATAATTTTTTTGAGCACAAAAATTATTTTTCAAAATTGAAAATACTGAATTCTTATCAGTTTTTGGCCATTTAACAAGAGTGCAAGCAAATTTCGAATTTTTGCTTTCAAAATTGGCTTGAAAATCGCTCTTGAAAGTCCCCGAGTTTCCAAAATAACGTGACCATCCCTTATATTTAATTTTTTTTCGTACAAGTATTTTTTTAAAATTTATTTTGAACTATATGTGCAGGAGGGGGAATAATATATTTGAAAATTCAAAACATCTCTCCCCTGGTATTTGAAGACATTTTTTCTTGTGTGCCTTCAAAGAAAATCTTTTATAGCGTCGCGAGACGAAAATTGTTGGTGTCGGTGAACTCATAAAAAGGCATAGAAAAAGTCATTTATTCTATGATGAGTCCATGTCTCCCCCGCATCTCCCTCTTATTATTTATTTAATTTAACTGGCAATTCGTAGTCACATAAATTTTTTGGAGGAGTGCAAAGAGGATAGAAAATGGTAAAATTTTCATTTTGGGTCGAGGTGGGGGAGAGAAAAAGGATTACATGGAGGGTTTATACAATTTAATGGTGAATGGATCTACTTGGAGAATTGATATAGTGAAACAATCTCTGACCTCTGAACCCCTTTTTCATCTGCACTCATCTCCTGAATTTTTGGGCAAAGGCGTGGGGGTAATAAGGAGGATTTTGCCGTGAGGGTTTCAGATTAAAAGACATCATCCCTTGTGAGGGGTTCTCTCGTCAGTTGTAGGGGGTATTAGGGAGAGTGAGTGAGTTGTGTGCAAGGGATGAATTGGGGCATACGATACAGAAAAGAAGGTTATTTGGGTGTAACAATGTGTACGTACATATATATTCTCCCTCTGGCCGAATGCCTATACAACACCATTTGAAAATTTAAGGGACCAAAAATCATTAAAACGAAAGTGGGAGGAAAATTAAATAAGAGAATTTCCCACCTCATCCCCATTGCTTCCACCCAACGCGGCAACATTTTCCATACCCCCGTAATGGTTGAACGGGGTTGAATTAATACCATGCCGTAAAATACGGAATTCCAAAACTAAAAGTTAAACTATGTGTAGTGCCACATTGGACACCTGGGTGAGGGTGATGACAATTTTCATGGGTTCGAGCAGAGGTGTGACCCTAGAAATATCACCCAACAATTACTTTAGTGAAACTTTCCTCATTGCCGCACAATTCCAAATGGCTATGGGTTTGTGGAGATTGAAGGTTTCCCTGCAGAGAAGGGAGAGGAAGTCTTCCCATTCCCCCATTGTACAATTTCTTTTTCCCTCCACACCCCCGCCCGCCATATGCCATCCCATGGCTCTTGTGGTGGAATGTGTGAAATGACTTTTTCGCTTTCTTCTATTTTATCAATTTTTTTTCTTCGCCCTCTCACCCACCCATAAGCAATATACCATCTAAATTGAAAAGTGAAAAGTCATATCATTCAAGTGTCACCCATGGAGTGGTGGAACATGTGCGGAGGTTTGGAACTTTCAGCGCGGGGGTGGCAGCGCGCTAAAAGTATTGAGAAGTTTTACATTGGACGCCCCCATTTCTGGCTGTGTGGCGGTTGGGGAGCGTTGGGGGGAAATGTGAGAAAAAATTGCAAATAAATACCCCGACAAATCCACCAGGAGACACGAGAGATACCCTCTCACGCGGAGGAGGTTGCCGGAAGCCCGCGTGGTCGGTGGGCGGAAGTGGGTGGTGCGAAAAAAAATAGCACAAAGTACGAGGGTGCAAAAAAGGAGCACACAGAAGAAAGAGGCATTGCCAGCGTAAAGATTATGAAACAGTGATAAAAATAAGTTTTCCTTATTGATGATGATGGCTCAGCGGGTGGCTGAACGAGAGGGGATGAGCTCCGGTGACTGACATACGGGACTTTCGAGGCATGGAGGGAAAAAAAAGAGTCATTTATCGTCCAGGGACAGCATCAAGAAATATTTTGCCAACAAAGTGGACGGCTCAGCGTGCAAAGGGGAAGTCAGGCATTAGGTGGTGGTGTAAGAATAAGGCGAAAGGAACACTCAGCGAGTGGTGTGGATGTTAAACGAGAAGACAGGCATGAAAATGTATCAAGGAGAAAAAAAAATACATTCACCCCATATCTATCAAAACAGGAAGTTTTGTGGGTAGGTCGGGGAAACCATAGTCAAATTGGTCCCATTTAAGGGAGGCAATATGTTGAGATTCTTCTTCCGTTGCCGTGGATATTATACATATATAGCAGCTATGCTATTCCAAATGGGGAGGTGGGCGCTCTAGATAATAGTTGGTTGTCAGTTTCTCGATAATTTTGAAATATTTCACAAAAGTTCAGGAGTATTCTTCTATGCTTAAATATTAGAATAGGGGAGAATAGCCTAAACTCAATCTTGAATTTAGTTCTTCAAATAATTTTAATTTTTTCTCAATTCTTAATTGAAAATTCTTTCTATTCTAAATCAGCAGAACAAAGAAAGCTTTATTGTAGGCAAAAGCTCGAAAAGGTCCTTCCTTCAAATAATATTTTTTTCTTCTTTTAAATTTAATAAAAACGAGTGGTTTCTCTTACAAAATATTGAGATTAAATTAGAAGGTGTACACACCACAACAAACTAAACAGCTCTGTGGGAGTAACTTGATGATGATACAATACAAAGAAATGGATTTTCTCTATTTATTGTGTTGTCCTTTTTTCCGTTTGGTACGTTTTGAGTAAATAAATTTGGTCGATTGATGGAAGCTTTTTCCCCATCAGGCACACATTTCCATATAGAAGAGCTTTGATTTTTACGAAACCACTATATAGTTTTGGGTGAGGGTTTATCTACCCGTTTTGCCGTTTAGGGGATCGGTGTATGAGCATGAAAAAATATCGGATATGGAAAAGTGAACAGGAACTGTGCTTTAGGGTTGAAGATGGGATTCAACTGCGGTGGCTTTTATGTGTGGTTTTGATTTTCTGTGCGTGAGTGAAGCATGAATAAATTCTCTTTCTGATCTCTCCTTTTGCCCATTTACTTTTCTCTTGTTTTTTTTTTGTTCCACCCTCAAAGTCGTTGTCTGGGGTAGTTGGTGATCTTTTTTTTTTCTTCTTTTTTTTTGCTCCTCTGCAAACCAAAGTGAATTACATAAACATCAAGTTGGTGGGCTTACGAAAGTATTTCTTAACATTACATACAACACACATGACGAAATGGAGGTTCTTTTCATGTGTACTCTATTTAGACAAAAGGGAAAAATCTCTCGTTTTCCCCCCAATTCAACCTCCCCCGTGCCCCCTCAACCTTTGTACTGTGTATAGGGCGGAAAAGAGGCTCAGATGGACTGAGAACTCCTTCATTGTATATTATCAGTACCCTCGGGACTTCTTTTGTGTGTTGAACACTGAACCGCCATCAATTTTTCCAACCCGCGCTCTCGTTCACATTTCAAGCTTGTTCGGGGATTTTGTATTCATGTTCAAAGGATATTACATAAAGCTCCCTTAACAAACAAGAATCCATCAAGGAATGAATTTATAACACTAATAGGGTTAAGTCGGTTAAATTTATATTCATATATATATTGAAATATTGGAAATATTATATAGATTTATTTCCGAGGAATAAATTGCCAATTAAAAGAGAGACACGATGATTAATTTAATTAATAAATTTATCTGTCATGTACCTACTATTTATCTTTTTAATTCAATTAAATAAATAATAATTCAATTAAATACTTACATGTATTTAATAAATTTTATTTAACCACAAAAGTCCGGTATGATGTGTAAATGTGAATCACAATTCCTGTAGCACAATCTTACCTTTATACACTATGTTTTGCCATGCCATTTATGCTCGTGTCGATAGGCTTGAGATGGAACACAAAACTCCTCAACTGAACAATCCCACCCATCAATAATACTGCGCAACCTACTCATACATGCTCTTTTTTTTCTAACCGTAAGAACCGTAATTTATCTTTTCAAATCTCTATTTTTATATAAATTATATATCACCTTTTTTTGGCACTCTCCCGCGCCCCCATATCCACGAATCCACCCCCAACGACCCAAATTTTCCAACACTTTCTCCTGCTCTAAATTTTTGTGATTTTTCTTCAAATTTTTCAAACATTTTTCTCTCAAATTTTGTAGAAGGAATTTTGTTCAGAGGAATATATACCTACCAATTATCCCACCTATTATCCTAAATTGCTCCACAGAAAGGTGAAAGAAAATGTATAACATTATTTGTCGACAATGGTGAATTATAATTAGTATATTTGTTATTCCTCGGATATAAAGGCGACCTAAAAAAAGGGTTTAGAATGTGGGCTATGGGGCTGTTAACTCAATTTACTCCCTCTCACTGTTGGGGGAAATGTATTAATAGCACATCATTAAAATAATGTTCAGGTCATTTAGTATATATTTTAAATTTGAGCATTGCGAAAGTAATTTGTCGTGTCATTCATTGTCCTTTTGTTCCGTCTGCCATTTCTAAGCGGATATGCCTTCTTCCAAATTGGCAAGGGGGGTGGCTACTTCCTGTTGAAGTTACAACTGCTATAAAGAAAAATTTTCACGAAGAAACAAAATTCACCTGTCAAGTAAAAGATGAGCCAATTTGCGATGGGCTAAAGAAACCTGAAAATGAAAGGAAATGTGACTCACAGAGGTTGAAGTTGCGAGATGATGTAATATTTTATCATTGTCAAATGGAAGAATATCCTACCCAGAAAAGAAATTAGGGGGAAGTTTTGGAAATATGCCGGTATATCGCTTTATCTATACACTGAAGACATTTTGCTATATATATGCCTGTGCTATATATAGCATGATAATTAAGATTTTCTTCTTCATTTTCTATTTTAAATCTAAGCTTTTGAAAAGTATTTTAGTAGAAAAAAATACAAAGAAAACCTAATTAATTTCCATAAAATTAATTTGTTATCAGAAAAATTATTTTTTGAAAAACAATTAAATACACCAGATAGATTCTTTTATAGTCTGGTATTATGTGTATGAATTGCAAGGGAATTTTTTTTACATGATAGCAATGAATTGAAGGCAGAGAAGAAAAGACATTCAATTTTATTGCTAATTTTCAGGAAAGAAAAATGACTCAATGCTCATGAGTGGAATTTTAATACATTTTTCCCATTACCCATCGGGAAAAAAAAGTGGCAGAAAAGCATAAAAAGAACTATGCGCCATGGTATATCGTTGTGAGCCTCTCAATTACATATTGGGGAATGAAGTTAAATATTTTTCTTCTTTATGTTGGGAATTTTATTGAATTTCTCCATGGGGTGATTTCTATAGAGAGTCCATTTTATTGATATTTGTCTTGTCTTGCCTTGGCTGGGTGGTGTGATACGGGGCAAGAAAAACGAGAGTGTCAGGAATTGTGGTTTTTTTTCCATGCCACTTCAATATGTCACGCCTTATACTTGGCGGTGTGAGTGGAATTCAATAAAAAGCAAGAATTTGAATCTCTGTGCTTTTCACTACCTTCTTATGATCTTATTACCACTCAAAAGGACCAAAGTTTATCACCAAGCAAGGGATGAACTGAAATAAAAAAAAACTCAACTTACGCCAAAAAATTCTTAAAGGGTGCTTCATGTGAAATTTGTACTTTCTCCAAGCAAAAAAAAAGCTCAGTAAAGACGAAAGTTTGACGAATCTCTATAAATTGCTTTATGACTTTGTTAAAGCTCACTCTTGATGCTTTAATTTTATTTTCGTCCTCCTGTAGAGAGAAAGTTTTTATTTTTTGCTCTCTTACGTGTTTTATAAATGAATTGCAGTATCATGTGGCAAAAAAAAGTTCTTGTACATGTGGGACGATACATAGGTTGGAGGGCAAATAAATGTAAAAAGGTGACAAATATCAAGAGAGCCAATTTCCTTTCCCCACCACACACCATAATGACACTTTAATTCACAGCAATTAAGTTGTATAAGTGAAAAACACTGATGGTGTGTTTACGTCCCACAATTGATTTTTCTCTTGTCACTTTTTACACCATCTCTGACGTTGCTTCTACGTTTGTGGTCTTCCAGCACTTGATAAATTTTCCTCGAGAAAAAATAACATTGGTGGTTATCGCTTTCGAAGCCATTACTAAAAAGGTTGTATATAACCTACGCTCGAGCTCTGAAGAAAAAAATAAGATAAAAAAAAACCTTTTTCTAGCTCAATTGCGTGGGAGCTTTTTTTCCCGCTAAATCTCAAGTATGGAGGCATGTGATTTTCGTTTTTCATTAAATCATAAACGTTATTTTAAAATGAGAATATGTATACATATGACTGCGAGAAAGGTATCCAGCGTTATGGATACCTAAGCCCCCACCCACCCTTACCCATGATTTACTATAGGAAAGTATGTCATTTTTTTTGCTTTTATGTCAATAGATTAAATTGTCTTGAAAATTGATACCCACGAAGGTGTTTGTCAGGGGGTGATGTGTGTGTGTGAAAAGTTGAGGGAACACCTTCCAATTTCTATACCTTCTAGTCTCCTATTTTCCACTCACATCACAGTCTATCAAATACTTTTTTTTTCTTACAATTTTGTCTGTTTCATTTTACATAAGAATATCATATACAAAAGCACACAAAAAATGTACATAAATGGAATTCATTCGATAACTTTCGAGAGTACTTTAAAGACGAAATTTCGTTGAATTATTTTGTGAAATTGATACTGAAAGAATCCCAGTATTGTGCTATAAATAATTTTTGAGAAATAAATTTAATCTTTCTCACGCGAGTGTTTTATACCATCATCCCTTTTTCTCAGGCTTCTAGGGGGTGGGTGATGATAGGGAGGGAAACAGAGGTGATTAGGGGAGAACAGGGAAATAGAAAATACATGGTTTGGTGCTATTTTCTTCGTTTTTTTTTTAATAAATCACATATTGTACTGTCCGATTTGTGCCGGCGATAAAACACGTTTTGTATTGCGGGTGGGAATATAATGTGCGAATTTTGTACGAAGAAGCTGAGGGGGTAACATTGTGGGGAGTAAGATACTGCGAGTGTGAAAAGTTGTGCTGTGTAAAAAAAAAAGGAGTTGGAGATGAAGAAAAAAAAATGTTTTCACACAAATGATCACTTTCGCTATTTTCACAAACTCACATTTTTATTCCACATATGGAGGTGTACAACAATGAAAAACACTCCAAGTTTGGCGCCAATTTATCAAAAAAAGAAAGAAGAAAAGGGCACCCTCAACTACCCCCCTTGCGTTGTAGAAAAATATCGCTTTATCCCCATACGCATTTCTTCGTAAATAAAAAAAAAATATATTGTTAGAGGTTGTTTCTGACACCTTCCGTATTGAATTTCCCTCATATGCGGTAATTTATTCACAATACTAAGCATTGCAAGCATTGATAGGATATCTGTGAATTTCAACTGAGGTTGCAACAAGAAAAATCAAGCTTTTTTTTACATCGTGTTGCATTTTATTAAATATTATATAAATACTATTTATAATACAAACAATAATTTGATTTTATAAATATAAATTTAACATCGTATTTTAGGAAACATTCGTATGTATTTTTTTTTAAATAATTTTACATCAATGAAATTAACAAAAAAAAAAAGAATTTCTAAATTATTTTCAGTTTCTTTCATTAGTTTTTTTTTTGAATGGTGTTGTTTCAAATGTTTTTTTTTAATGTTAATTAGGTAAAATGGTAATTGTTTACCTCCTATTTTTTTTAATTAGGTAATATTTTTGATAGACCTTTTCACTATATTTACAAATCGCTGTATGAATTTCATAACACTTCTCACCACATTTTATGTCAGTTCAAAAAAAGTTTATCTACATGTTTTTTTTTAAAGTAAATTTATTTAAATACACTATGGGGATCGATGATAAATTTGGCACAGATATAATTACACTCTTTTCAATTGTTTTTTTTTTTAATTTTATTTTGAAAAATTCTTCCTAATTAACTTCTTCATATAACACAAAGTATTACCTACTAATATGGTTTTATTTAAATTTTGATTATATTTTTTTTATCTATATATACATTCTAATTTTCCTATTTTATACATTCATTTTTTCTTGGAAAGTTTATTATTTGATGTTTTTCTTGGAGATTTTTTTATTCTTTCTCCACCACTGAATTTAATCTTATACCATTCATCTTCCATCTATAAATCTTTTCTTTTTTGGTCTGGCTTTCCTTATTTAATGCAATCTCCTCAAATTCTTTTCTCATCAGCTGTATAAACATACAATTTTTTTTTATATTTACAATTCAATTGAAAGTTTTTCTAATCTGTTTTTATGCGGATGCTCTAAAATTAAATTAATATATCATTCTCTTTAGCAAAGTTCTCTCACTCTCACTCTCTTTATCAATTTTCGTATCCTGGTACCCCATCTATATGTTATGTTCTAATTTGCGCTGAGAAGATACATAGAAAATGTGGGGGAAATAGGAATCAATATTGAGGATATTTTTCATTCTTAATCAAATTAAAAAATTCTTTTAGAAGGTTTTTCTTGTGACTAATTGCAGTTGATTTTCATGTGAATTTCACACCAAAATGTGCGTAGAAGAATTACAATGAGATTGAATTAATGTGCCTATGGAAATTAATCAGATGGCTAAAGGAGTTAGCTTGAGATATATATTTTCCGTCATCACAAACTTTGTTTCATTTAACACAAAGTTATAACTTCAAAATAATACAAATGTGTAACGAGAGACTCTACCCTTCTTGTCTTACAATGTTCCCATCTATTCCCCGCAAGTCTCCACAAGATGAATGAACATTATATGAACCATGAAACGTGTCTTCATTAATTTCCTGAATCAAATCTATACATATATAGTGCTGTCCCAAGAGCTATGTATGATGCATAATTTGTATCACTATACAGATAGGAGAGACTGGAGTTAAGTGAATGAATTTAAATACTCTGTGTCTTTCATAAATTATTTAGAATAATTTTCTTACATCAATTTATTTAATTGTTTTCCTTCCTTTCTTGTAATATATCCTTTGAAAAATCCTCCACAGATTTTTAATCTGTGACTTTTCTTACTCAAAGAAATCATATAAAACACGTAGAAAGACCACGTTAGGAGAAAAAACGAGAAGGTAATTGCATCTTCCTGTTTACCTATTCGTTTATACGTTTTTATGTGAATTTCCTATGATATTTACGGAGCTCCAATCTCTCCGTATGTTGAAGATTTATTCAAAAACAACTCAATGAAAAATAAAAACTTTTCATTTTCCTTTTTTAATTTCACCAAAAAATTTTATTATGCAAACACCCTAAAAAAAACAGGAAATGCACAACAGTTTGGAACTAATAAAAACCCAAATTATATACATTGTTGGTTTATACGCGACGTATTACGGTAAAGTGCAGTTCATATGTATGTAGGTATTAAAAAAATTAGTGATTGAATGTATTTGGGGAGGTAACGTGAAAAATTTATAGCATGAATGCTACTCACATGGAATCCTAATGATGTTTGAAAGCATCCAATTATTTTTCACAAAAATTTTCCGGCCAACTGTGCAGAAAGCATAGTATGTTATATACGTATATATATAAAAAACATACATACATATATCCCACATATACCTGCACATGTGAAAATGGTAATCAATATTCACGCAGAAGAACGAGTTACATGAGAAATTTCACACACATATGGAGATTGTGTGCGGTTGTTCCCATAATCAAATAATATTCATTCATCATATATTTATAGCACAACCATGCTACCAAATTATTTCTTCCGGCCGTCATATCCGCTCGTACGCTCGTACCAAAAATTCACTCGCAAACCTTACTTCCACACCAGTAAGGGCTCTTTTTTTTTAATGGAGTAATAGCTGGTGAAGGGATGAAAAACGTGTATTCCCGTCACAATTTGCTGATTTTTTTTCGCTCCTAGTAATACCATTCTTTTCCCGATGCATGGCAAATATAAAATAATACTGCACATGAAAGTACATGAATTTGCGAAAAATTGCCAGCAATTCCATGGGTGATTACTTACATATGTATATACCCAGTGATATTGCACTCTGTGTGACTTTTTGTGTTTCAAGTACGATTAAAAAAAATATATATTCACGGGAAAAATCAAAGATCTGACATTGTGATGTAGATGTACATATTAAAACACGCGTAAAAAATGTTGAAATTACACTTTGAATTTGAGAGTGAAATTGAAATCAAATTGATTGATCTTTGGCGTAGGATATTTTGCTATATACCTACAGAGGAGAGTTTTATGGACATTTTTCCAATTATTTCTCCAAAGCGAAAACGTCCAGAATTTATACTTTTGATTTTCAATTTGAAAAATATATCAAAAATATGAAAAGTCTATGTTGGGGGTAAATATATGGAAAATGTAATGCATTTTAAAGCAGTAGGATCATGCAGAAAATGAAGTTGTGCGGAGAAAACCCAAAAAGACGGAAGTCAATTCAATATTTCCAAAGTTCCCCTTTCATTCACATTTTGCTTCATTTTCTTTTCCCCTTGAATGTTCATTTACACACCGGGCTGAAGCTCGATGGGGCGAGGTAATCTGTGTAAGGGGGAATATATTGCACGAATGAATGGGGAGTGGGAAGAAGGTGAAAATGAAATGAAGAAAATATAATTGAATATTATTACGATGTCATTATTTTTGGTTGTGGGGAGAAGAAGAAAAAAAGGTGATAAATGAAAAGGGCATGATGTAGGTGAAAGTAAGTTTATAATACAATGCTAATATTATTGGAAAAAAAAAGATTCACGGACTGTGATAAGGTCCTCTGGGGGATAATTTTTCTCAATGGGCGTAGGATGTTCTCTCTTTTATATGTGTTATTTGTTAGTTGAAAAGCCATGAGCAGAAAATCTCATTTTGGCTATCGTTCAATTAATCTGCGTTGAAACAGCAAAGAGTGTGAAAAAAAAGGCATTCAACAGAGAACCCCCATCCTGCCCTCATAACATTTCACCTTGTGGACCAAATATTGACTCCCACGACACCGCAGCATCCGGGTGTGGTGTCTCTTTTTTTTTCTGTTGGTTCTCTGGTCTCCTTAAGCCACCCACCCGAATGATGATTTATAGATTTTTGAATGAAATTCACGGTTGGTGGAATTTGTAAATGTGAAAATGATGATGGTGAGAATAAATCGTGTGGTGTATGTAAGATTCGCGTGAGATCCATTAAAAAGTTTCAATAATAATTCAAACCATTAAGAGTATGAGTGGGAGCTTCTTCTAATTAATTTCAACCACCCAAACCCCATGAATTTCCACGCTCCCTACCCCCAGTACAGATGTATAGTGCAGGAAAGAAGAGACAAACCAAGAGCATAGCGACAGCGTCGTAATTAGATTTTACTTGGGTATAGGGTAACATCTACTTACTTGACTTAGAAAGGGGATTCCGTCATCTATCTGGGGTGGGAGGAGAACCTTTTTGGAATTTGTGTGGTTATTCTCACTGATATTTTGTGATTTAATCGAGATTTTCATTCACAAAGTCTTAATATATGTATTCTCAGAAGTATCACGTGATTTAAATTAATAAGATAATTTTAAATTTTCTATCTCATCGCTTATTAGTTGAACGTGATATTTTTTTTTTTACTTAAAGAGGGAAAACTTTCTTTCGCCCAATATTTCACTTTCATCATTTAATGCAAATTTACAGGTAGTGCACGAAATTAATTTTCTCTTTTGCAAATACGAAGAGCATGGCTAATTTTACTCTTTTCCACACCTCGTATAGGAAGATTCCATCGCAAACAAGGAAAGGTGCGAAAAGCATCGCAGCCACACTATATCACAAGTGACGATAAGAACATCAAGAAAATTATTTTGGCTCCTTGTAATGTATATTAGCAACACCAACTTAATCCCCTCCCACATTCAATGTTAAAGGTTTCTCTGAAATGGTGCGATGTATTCCCTCATGGAGAAAATTGTGTGATTAATTCGAATTTCATGAGCTTTTGCAGCTCTTTTTATCTTTAGTTCAGATGAAGGGGAAAAAAAGTCAAAATAGTGCGACGCTTTGAAGTTCTAGAGCATCCTATATAATGGGTGTGCTTGATGCTTTTATCTCCCACCAACTTCCACTTTATTTTCACAAAACACAAATCTCTCAATGCAACGCTCCTGTGCACCATCCAATGTACATATATACGTTTTACACTGAATGAAAAGCATTGAGGGAATCATAAGAGAAAAGCTCGAATTTGGTGGTGAGAGGATTATTTGGTGGAAAATTAAATACAAGACATGAAGAAGATTTTAGAAGCGGGAGAAACGATAGAATAGTCAGAGAATACCTTTAGTTTCGGATGACTGTATGCGCTATACAAAATATCCCTTTTGCCAGGAGAGCGGATTCCATTTCCGCAGAAAACATTTACATGCTGTGTGACATCCCCTTAATGTTGCTTCGTATTTCTTCTTGCTTCCCTTCCCCCAAAATGCTCATACAATGTCCATGATTTTGCTACCTTGTGTACAATCATTGTCAACGCAATATTAACAAATATTCAGGTTGTGTTGTTTCTACATGGTGTGGACATATAGAAACACTCGGAGGTAAAAGAGCATCATGATTAAAAGGTGGGGGAGACACAGCATATCACTAAAATGCATCATAGAACAATTTAGCTGCTCGTTTAATGAGAAAATTGCAACATTTTTGAGGTGATGAACTCATAATTTTCATTTTAAAATGTTTCGAAATTGTTCCTTTTCATGAAATTTTGAATATTTTACTTCTTTTCAAGTTAATTTAAGTTTCAAAGAAAAGAAATAAAGGTTCTTGAAAAGGAATTCCCTATCGTTTAACATAAAAAAAAATTCCTCAATTTTCATAAAAAGACAAACTTCAACAATACAGCATACCCAGGATATGTTATAGGGTTAGTTATTTGTCCCTTGTGATGTGTGTCGAGAACAGTTGGTACTCGTAGAGCATCGTTTGTTACAAATTTACCAGCATCAAGAGAATTAAAGTTATGTACAATAGAGGGATCAAGTTTTGTCCATACTGCTGTATGTAGAATATTTCTCACTTCTGGATTCATAAATTGAAATGACAAATTTCCCCTCATTCACAATTTCATCAATAAATTGCCATGTTGACCACGCAGTGAAAAGCTCATGGGTGAATCATCAATCTCGGTGTGACATGCCATTTGTGAAATTTATCCTCGTGAGATATTTTGCAAAAAAAAATCCTCCACCACAATATTATTGCAGAAATGGACACTTGAAAAAAAATCAAAGTGCCAAATAAATATAGGAAGTGGGGATGTGTTTATGAAAGAAAGACAGCCAAAAGAGGAGAATCAAGCGGAGAATTATTTCAAAGTTGAGAGCTTTTGCTTGTATAAATAATTTGGCGCGTGCCTTTTGTGATTTGGGATAATACCAAGGGAAATTATTAAACCGATTAAACTTAAATTGCATTAAAAAATTAATTTTTTATTCATGCGAATGCTTCTTAAAACATAATACTCGCGTATGTAAGATTAATGTGTTTTATCTCTGTCTTTAGTATATTTCACAAGATGACGTCTATGTCTTATAAGGAGTGCGGGATATTATGGTCATTCTGTCGCATTGTTATAATATGGCTAGAAGAGGATATTAGCATTTGATTAACATAAATGTTTACACATAATACACGTCATTTGCTTGTATTCCCAGTCCTAGATATTCAGATTTCGCCACCTTCTAATGTTCTCCACCACTAAGGGTGATTGTTTATTGTAAGTACACTCATGTGACTTTGTAATTACAATATACATTTGCAATGTAGGTACATTATGTATAGCTCAACATACTACCACTACGTGCCGTAGTACACATTCCAACATAGAAAATAATGTCATTAAGTGCATTCAAATGGGAATATCTGCCTAATGATTATTGATTTAATACAAAATATATAATTGTAGTGGATGTAAAATATATATCTAAAGTTTCTCAAAAAGAAAATCCGATTTTTAGGAATTTTATCGAAAGACCATTCATTGCTAAAAGCTCCTTACAGATTTTTTTTCAGTTAATTAAACCCTTAAAAACCTAATAAAAATATTACATTCATTGGAATATTTATGAAAATAATTCCATCCATACATATGTTTATAATAAACATAATTAGCACTATATTAGTGATCCATTTCATAATGATAAAATATTGTTAAATTTTCAATAAGCAATAAATTAAATTTTTGATTGCAAAATGGTTATAATAAAGTTCCTAAAATTTTTTTCTTGAACTGATATGGGTGCATAATGAACTAATTAATCTTAATATATAAAGCTGAAATGTTTGTTTGTCTGTCTGTGGCACATGAACTCCTCCGAAACGGCTGGGCCGATCTTGATGAAATTTGGTAGGAGGGTAGAGGGGGTCATTACGAGTTGCAAGCGCTATGTGGGATTCCGCCCCAGCCCCCCTTTATAGCGCCCCCACAGAAAAATTGATTTTATCCCATTTTCTACCTGTTAAAGGGTCAGATAACGGGATTTTTTTATTTTAAAATTTTTTCGGGGTACCGTATTATTCATTCCACCTACTAATATACGCTCCACTTTTATGGCTTAAAATGGAGTTAGCTCACACGTGATTGGGGGCTCGGGTTGACTAGTGCATAATAAATGTAAAATATTATCAATTGCATTTAGTCACAATTTCCGGTGTGGGATTTTATAAATAAATAATATATTTTGTAGGAAGTAATTCAGGATGACCCAATATGGTGGATAGGTCATGAGGGAAAGAGGATTATGGGGGACTGGGTGGGAGTATTTGGAAGTAAATAGATCTTTTTGTAGTTATCTCAGCTTCAGTCTTAATTGATTAATTCTTGATGATTTTCCAGACACACAATTTCGTCTCTAATTTACTTTGGAATGTCACTTAAATACCACATAATTGAAATTTATACACACTGCCACGCAGGGAGAATGAGAATGATTACAAGAAATATACAGGATATCATTATATGTATACAACATAGGACCCCTGGATACTTCTCATTCCCACAATTCTACGCCCCCAATTGGTGGCATTCTCATATTATGTATTATATAAATATGTGTGTGAATTCCTGCCAAAGGCGTTGGGAATGGTAAATGAAAGGCATAACTGAAGAAGTTACTCAGTGGCGATTCTCTTTGACCAAATGTGGATACATTACATACATATTTGCAAAGTACCTACCATGTTTTCCTACCACCCCCCTCCCCTTCAGAGCACCATCAGCACCGTCATTCGGTGTTACTTCATATATGTTAGGTATGTGTGTATATTTAGCAATGTGGTGGAATTCCACCAACCACCAGAAATGACCATATTCGTGCATATGTATGAGATTAGATGTGATTCCGTGAGATGGGCACATGAGACGTACCGTCGTCGTACCTCCTTCAGTCACTACACCTACCCCATCATCTTGTGACGAAACCGATGCAAATTGTTCGTTCATTAAAATTTGATTGCATTTGAATAATGCATATATTTCCTCCATGGCGACCAGTTGGGGGGCTGGTGTACCACCACATGATGGTTGATTTTGTGGCCATATGGAGAAAATGGAATGGATATCAAATGGTTTGGAAGATCTTAAATTTATGGCATACGCATAAAGTGTGGGATATTTCTCCTGTATATCAATCGACTGAATAAATTTCTTCCCTGGAATTTTCCCATGCACCCGCTCCAGCTCGTAAAACATCACGTGTACTTGTCTTATCAATCACACAGCATCATTTATGCCCCACTTTCACCAGATCTCCACCATCCATCCCCACCCCCCGTGTTAGCCTTCCTTGCCGTGAAAAATTGCAATTCTCCAAATGTATCACGTGGAATGTTATTAAATTTGAGACAATACATTTCAGCTGTCTTACCCCCCTATTGTGCTGAATCAAGTATCAACTGTACGTTACTTACATGCTTGTATATGTCTTGTATCGGGAAAATAAGACAAAAAGCAAAGGATTGATCATGAAAATTTAGAAATAAACTCAAGAAAATCCTTTAAAAAATTTAGGACTCATTTTAACTCTTTAAGGTCCGCGATTAATCTAGCGAGCTGGTTGAACTAAAAATAATTTTTATGGGTTCCTTTGAGCTCAAATAAGACATTGAGCCTTATTCAGCGACCAAGAAACCCTTGAAATTCTCTTGAAATCTTAAAATTTGAGCACAAAATTCAAGGATTTAAAGGGTTTTTTGGTCACTGAAAAAGGCCAATTTTCGGCAAAAAATCCCTACTCAAAAATTTTAGGTTTTTCGTCCTTTCATGATCCTGTGAGTCATTGGGGATGTTCTTTTGTGGTCATAAAATAATCAGGAATTGTAAAGACATAGTATTGTACTAATTTGGACTCAATATTCATAAGATAACTATTCAAAATGAAACATTTTCAAAATCGAGCTTTTGGGTCAGCGTATAACCCAATGGAGCTTATAGGGTTAAATTCACAAAAAAAATCAAAATAATCCAATAGAAAATGCAAATCAAAATTTAGTGCAGTAAAGGACAAAAATAAATCTTTCTTAGATGTATTTTGTCTTGTGGTTGGGACCATCATTTTCATGTGACTGGCACATCCATATATATAGTTGCGGGATCAACCCACAAACAAAATCTAATGTGGCAGAATGTCTCTCGGGTTGGTTTTCTCACAATTGACTGCATTTTTCTCACCAAAAGACATCCATATCTTATTTCTTTGCATTGCGTGACTCAGCGGGTGGCAAGAAAAGATGCGCATCATCATTTATTCGAAGTGCATTCACTTCTGCATTGGATGGCTAAATGGGGAGGGGGTGTGGGGAGAAATATTCAGTGACTAGTGGAAAATGCTTCTTCTGCAATTATCCTTATCATACTGCGGCATGGAATTTTGCTATTTGTGGGAATGGGAGAAATTTACTATATATAGTGGAAGTATGTGTGTATATATAGTGTGTGGAGGCCACATCTTCAAACCTTTATGACATCCCCTGGGTACTGCATCGGTTCGTCTCATCCACCCTCTCGTCACATGAACACATCACCCATAATGGGACCCTTTCGTGGGGTCGTGGGCACACCGTGGGGGCACTTGGATTCATCTTCGAACGTCACCATTTTCTCCCGTGGCTTCACAAGGAGACTCGCCGGTGGGGGTGGAAGGAGTGTAGTGGTTGGTTGTATGTGTGAGACGGGTGATCTCTTGGGCGGTGGTAGTGCTAAGTCACCCACCCCTGAAAGATTAAATTCACTTATACTACGTGGCACAAAGTACTCCACGTGATTCTCCATGACGCCCGTCGATCGGCGTACGGGTGTATTCCTCTGGAAGGAATTACTCGAACGTCTCGGTAGGGAGCTGTAGCTATTGGCAAGGAGATCGTGTTGCCTCTGTCAGGATTTTGGTGTCATTGCCACCGTTACGAGGGCAACCTCCTCATTAATTGGCGACGGTATCTGATCTTGTACGCCAAATTTCCGTAGCCACGCTATAAGCTCACTCTGTATGAGGCTGAAGCACATGGCCACAACGGCCATCCCCACGAGAATATAGCCAGAAGCTATGTACTGTGCCAAGTGACTCTGCGGCGATAGGTCCCCAAAGCCAATTGTGCTGAGAGACGCGAAGCAGAAGTAGAGGCTCTCCAGTACACCCCACTGCTGAATCTTATGGAAGAGAACAGCACCCAGGCTTATGTAGCAAATAAGTATCATGATGCAAACTGATATTGGCACTGTTGGTGATGTATAGGAGGTGCTATGGTGATGATTGTGACTCTTGAACGTACTACCATTGTGGAAGGTGTGCGGTCGTTTTTCAGTGTCAAGGGACGGGAGTCCTTTACCACCGGTCCCACTTGTACTGCTGCTAGCGCTATTCGTACCCGAACTACTCGCTGATGTGGATGGGGAACGAAATCGACGGAAGATACATCGCATCACACTGGATAGACCCTCACCCATTGCCGAGAGGTAGAGTAGCATTAGTGGGATGCCAAAGAGGGCGTAAATTAAGGCAGCTATCCGGCCCCATTGGCTACGTGGTGATACCCCACCGTATCCTGCAATTAAAAGCAAAAGGAAGACACGTTAAAAGGACATAATTTTCATTTTTACACATAAAACCCCCACCCTTCTGCCCTTATAACGTTCATGTTGAAAGTGCGTGAGGAGCATTAGCATTTAGAGAAGAAGAAGTCGAAAAAAAAACATCCCTCATTCCCCATTATTGCTCCACGCATAGACCGGAAAGTATAATAAATCTTCAGTCTTGTTTGATAATTACGCGCGTTGTATTAAATTGGAAAAGTTTCATTGTTCTTTTTTGTCAATTTTCTTTTTATTTTTATGTTCCATTGTTTGGTGGTTAATGTGCAAACAACCTACAAAATACAAGAAATATTTTAATGCTTAATAACTAGGTACTTAGATCCTAAAACTAACCTTAATCTACAATTGTGAAAATGAGATTTATTAGCAAAAAAAAAAAAGATTTAAATTCCTAAATTAATTTTAAAACATTATATCCCACACTTTGCTATAAAATTACCTATGTAGGTATTTCTCCAGCAACGTTAGGTATTTTAGAAACGATTCTCCCCCACAAAGCTTCGAGCTTTCTAAATCGTGAGGGATGTGTAATTAGTGTGGAATTTTCTTCCTTTTTGGTGTGGGAATGTGGAATTTTGTAATATCTCCTTCTCAACACCTCTACTTTCGTCCAAAAAGTACCCCATAAATGTATTAAAGAAATTTAACCTGTCTGAGGTCAAGCTATATGGATGTGCGCACAGCATATATGTAGCATACTGTGCAACATCCACTTTACAACAGACGTGCTAAATGCTTCAAAAACAACATAAACATGGAAAGTGTAGTATAAAAGAAATTTAATTACACTCTAAAAGCATCCCACGGTGAATTTATGAGTCTAGAATGTGGTTTATCTGGCGCTGTATCGTCTACCGCCTTTTAAATGCATCACCTCATGTGTGTAAAATGCTAAAATTACACGTTCACGGTTCACAAGGGATACCACCAGAGGAAAAACATCTAATTACATCTAGATTTTCAATGCTTTCCCCCAAACACTGGGGGTCATTGCAGAGAGAATTCTAACTTTCAAAATATTTGGCATTTATTGATGAAAGCTTTGGTTGTAATTAATTAGAATTCCAAAATGAATAATTGCACTTTGTAATTAAAATACCTTCTCAGAAGGATTTCATTAAATTTAATAAAGAATTATTAGTTAGGGAAAATTAGAGTAGATTTAGTTATTCAATCATACTGAAAAAGCTTGGGAAATATATATTTCCTTTTCTTGTAAAGTTTAGTATATTGTGAAAATTGACGAAAAAGTATTTTTTTTAAATGTTGAAAAATGATCAAAATTTATTTTTAATTACATTTTTCAACAAAGCTTTTTCTTCTGCGCAGAACTTATTTCTCACAAGAAAAAAAACTTTGATTATCCAGAGTCATTAAGCTTTAAGAGTAAGATGTGATGAAAGTGGAAGAAGGTGTTTGTAGTCACTTTCTTGGTTCATTAAGTGTAAAACAATATAAAATTCTGTGAGACAGAAACGTGTGGAATTTTAAAAATCCCATCCAATTGAAGTCTTCAAGCTTTCTTCGTATTTTATTGAGACAATACACATCTCATGGGTGAGATGCAGGAGTTTATCGACCAGTAAGTTCAATGTCTAGACTTTAGCCAAAAAATATATCTATTTATGGAAAATTGTTATTTTCTCTTAGGTCCTCATGACAGAAAAGTCAAGAAAGTCAATACGAAGCATATGAAAGGTGTTTCTTAGAAATTACGCAGCACCTTTCAAAGCAAATAAAGCATAAATATAAACTATTGATCAGTTCACAAGCAATGTAGAGAGAAGAGCGAGAACGTGGTAAAGGGGAAGCCAGAAGGATGAGCCAAATTGTTAAATATAAAAAAATCATAAATAATGATTTTGGTTTAACAGTTCCCATCATATCATGCCATATCACTGATCTCTCCTTCATCGTTCTCAGAGTTTCTTTTCCCAACACATAGGATTTCGATTTCGTGTACGCAATCATAATATGTCGCATGGGTGAGTGTGAAAAACGAAAATTCATTCTATAAATAAATAATAAGTTTACACCAAACACAATTCGACCCTTGTTTTTCCAGGAACAGATTCCCGTACATTTTCCACCTACCACACAGGTGCTTAAGGTGCGAGTTAAATCGAGGGAGCAAAGAATGTCTTTCCGCACGTAAAATGGCATTGAAGACGAAAGTCAAATTAAGCAAAACGACACATTTCTTCGTATAGGGAATATGGAGAATATATCGCAAGATCATCCAATTTTAATACATTTTTTTTGCCTCATCCCACCCACCCTGCGTTGGTATATATTCTGTATCCACCCTCTTAAAACCCTTACCGCGGTAATTCACTTGAGATACAAATTCAATTTTCCCATTTTTTATCACTTGAGTGTTCCTCGTAAGCTATTAAAATTACATCAAAGATTTTAAATCATCTATTCATATCCATTTTAATTTTTAACATCGATTCAGGAACATTGCTTCGGTGTATATACCCTTAAATATTAATTTTTAAACGAAACATATACAATCTCAATAAAATTATGAATTTATATTGCATGCGCCGGGTAAGCTATGTATATTAATTTATTACATATACATTTCCGGTCCTTTTATTTATTCATAGTAACTTGAGAAAGTGAATGTGTGGGCGGAGATAAAATTAGAACGAAAAGAAAATTTCTACTCCCACGATACTTAGCGAGTAAAGGAAAGAGCATTCCTTCGCTAAAGTATAAGTCCAATTCACTTAAATGGCAATGGGACAATTCATGAAAAGTTACCTTTTACTGCAAAGGGGGTGAGGGGAAGAGAAGTCAAAGTTCAACGGTGTAGGATACCAGTGAAGCGGGAAAAAAGTACCTAATTACTCTGTTGGGAGGTATAAACAGAGTTGTAATAAATTGGAGATGGTTCAAATAGCCTACGTTTCCCATTTAGAATTCTTACACCGAAATTAAGAAGTGCTTTTGGCAATCACATATTGCACGAAATGGACAAACAAGAGAGAAAATGTTCTCACAGGTTAGGTAACTAAACCACTTATATCCATCCCTATACTATGTATGTATGTTTTTACGAGAAGGTATTATACATTCATTAGTAACGTTGGAATGTTTCTTTTTTTTAACATCACCAAGAGCAAATTTAATCCCTTTACGAGCTAAACAAACACTAAGCTAGTTTTTTTTTTTTAATTTTTTAACATTTTAATTATTTTTACAAAACGTGACGAATCTAGTGTAGGGAAATAGTGAAAGACAGCTTTAAGGCTCCAACAGATGGACGAGAAATTCCTCGTGCGGTGCGGTGCGGCGAGGATTTCGTGGCCCTTCGTCGCTTCTGATTGGCCGAAAAATGTTCTCGTACGGTGCGGTGAGAGTCTGTGAGCAATCTCCCGCTTCTGATTGGCCGAAAACCTCGCCGCGCCGCACCGCACGAGGAATTTCTCGTCCATCTGTTGGAGCCTTTAGTAATAAAAAAAATGTCTTTCAAATTAATTATTCACTGTCAGAGAATAATGTGCTTAGAGGGGTTTGATTTACAAATGTGACAAAGAGCAAAATGAAAAATTCTGCATTAACCATAAAAATCAGTGAATGGATTTCCTTCACTGTTTAATTTATTTAGGGAGAGAGGTACATGACTCCGTAAGAAGTTTATATCTTGGTCAACTCTATCTCTCTTAACCCTTTCATGTTCATTGGGAAATTTAAAAAAAATATATTTTTCAGTTTTTTCTCTATTTTTCAAGAATTTCCCCCAAATTTTTTTTGTTTTAAAAATAAAATATGTCGTCATTGTGCTATGATTGAAAAAAAAAGGATTTTCTGTGTGGTCATAAAAGGACTAAATAAAGTGGAAGATCATGTAATTTTCAACAGCAGGTGGACAAGCAAGGTGGTGGTAAATGAAAAGTGATAGCGCATTGGCACATTAATTCAATTTTCAGTGAAAGTTCAAGAGGGTGATTCAACTCCAAGGTGATGGGGCTAAATATTTATACCTTTGAGATTATTTTACTCACATGTGCTGTTGTAAGCAGTACACACAAGTTAAATTTGCCGTCGTAAAATATTTATCAAACCTTTCCGTGTTCAACAGTTTTATAGTCATTTTGTGGGTTACACACACACTGGTATGTTTTAGGGGGGTGGTTGCACCCCAAACCACCCTCACACCCCCCAACGATGTATAGATGCGGTTGCAAGATCTGTGGCGGAGCTTTTTTCCATCTCCAACTTTTCTCTCTCCCCCCCCCCCCATTCCCCACAAAAGCCTTGTGTGGATTGTGTTTCTTTGTCACGTGTCGACATAACAATTTTTCTTCTCTTCTTATTTGGGTTACTGTTTTTTTAATAGGTTACACGTTGCTGAATATAAAGCATGATCGTCTTTTTCGTATTCATGAAAATTTAGCACAGCAAAAGCAACCAACACTAACCATTTATAAGGAATTTATAAAACGTAGAATGTATTGTACAATTTGTATTTTGCTTTTTATCTCACATACCTATATTGTAGGTATAGTTCACTTTATGCAGAGAAAAGTTCTTTTCAGTGGAAAAATTCCATCTTACCCAAAAATAGTTCATGGAGTCTTGTGTACTAAAACCTAATATAGTGACTTTCCGTATGTGACTTGTGAGGTATAAGAATCTTCTTTTGGATTTTTCATTTTTCACACAGAAAAATTTCAACAATACCCAGCCAAGTGATGGAAGTGGAAGTTGGTAAAGAAATTTCCTCGTGCATCTCTAATGCAATATTATTTTCTATTTTGCATAAAAGTCAACTATATATATGTTGCGCTGTGAGACATCCCATTGCATATAAACACGCGAGCGGGTTGAAGTTATGTATAGAGCAGAATTTACCAGGAAAGCTCCCAGGCGATTGTATGTAGTAACACGTGTGCAAGGTCACTGGGGAAATTATTCTTGTTTTGGTGTGAAAATGTGGAAAATACTGTTATGAAAAAAAAAACAAAAACCCATGGAATTATGCAAAAACCCCACTTCATATGCTAAATACTTCTCATGAAAGAAGAAGAAATGAAAAAAAAAAAAAAAGATATAGAAACATGCAATTTTTCTATTACTTTACTGCACTGGTCGCTGTGTAAATAAATCTCTTAATTTAGACTACATAGTGCAGCTACATTTGGGAACTTTGGGAAGGATTAAATGTAGGGGTGGATTTCCTTATCGGATATTTTACACTCGACTCTATTTTCTTAATAAATTCATTTATTACTTACAGAATTTTTTTTCATTTTTTGAATATTCTTTTAAAAACTATTTATTGAATAAAATATGTATCTCTGAAGTTTTTATTCTATTCACAAACGCTTTAAGGATTAGAAGAATACATAACTTATGCTACAGCATTTGTTTGTTTTTTTTTCCAATTCTCGGAATGAAATGGTGAGCTTTTTTTTTATATTAAAAACCGCTTGAGAGCTTTTATTGAATATCTGCAATTGAAAATTGTTTTACAGATTAAATTATTTTCGTGGTAATCGGTCGTTAATGATTGACTTGTCACATAACGTAAATATTTTGTAGTTTATGGTCTGTTGATGTGACATTAACCTGATTATTTGATAGTATACCCACTGCCAATTTAGCAAGGGTTTGTGATTGAGATTAACTCCATGAAATATAGATTTTTAATGAATATAATTCTACGTATTTATTGGTATTTAAATAAAATTGTTTTATGCTGTTCTCCTTACGTATCCTACAGTAATAAACTCTTGTTAAACATTTAATGAAAATTTTATCGTGTATAATTACAAAATTTCCAGGGATTGTATGCTTGTTTGACTCTTTTTTTTGTTCATTAACTTATTAGTTTTGTTAGTACATACTTACTTTGTATACACAAACTATGCATAAGTACACATGCATAATCCATTATAATTGTGAAGAATGATGCAGAGAAAATGTTTTTAGTTCAAAAATTTCCATTTTCATCCTCTTGTGAACTAAAATGCTAAAAGAGACTTGTTAAGACGATGTCTTCTATGGTCGAGAAGAGAATGAAAATGATTGAGAATTTATAACTGCAAATTTAACAAGAATGCTCTCATTTATCATGTCGTCAAGGCTAAATCCAACAATAATTTCCTGAGTGTATTTTGGCAAGTACACATTTTCTAATTTGCATATTTCCCAACTGTGCCAATATTTGCACATTTGCATAGACATGGATGAAAACTTCGTTGATCCTTATTCTACATCGACTCCACATATATATGTATGTGCCGTGTTGTAAAACGAATATGTAACTGCAGATGGATATTATATTTCATGTAGCAGAGATGAAATCTTTGCATATTCACCAAGCATGGGGGTACAAGGTGAATTGCTCCATAGTAAATATGGCCAAGAGAAAATCAATTCAATCACCACAATAAGGGCACATGATGTAATATTTATAGCATTGCATAGGGGTGTGGGGAATTTTCATCAAAACCCTCGCACAAGAGGGCAAAAAAAAATCTCTTCATATTGAAATGGGGAATTTATGATTTATTGTAGTTTGAGATATTTAGTGTGAGATAAAAGGAAAACATTTTCACAGTAGAGTGGATAAATTTTTGTCCTATATCGGTATGACCATAGATGCTTAAAGCTAGGGTCAAGATATCTTTCCCTAATCTTTCAATAAATACCAAATTTTCCTGGATTCAACGATAAATGGGTCTATTATAAATTCTCTAAAAAAAAATCCTATTTTAGGGATAGATTTCTAAACGTATTTAGGTACTGATAACCCAACAACGTAAATAATACAGGAAATGTTGAAGAAAGTGTGCACACGACTGTGCCTTTTCAACATAAATAAATTCAAGAAAGATAATTCGACTCTCTGTGCTATTTTATCCTATATGAACCATCCCTATATACATTGCTGTATGAATGAAACGTTATGCTAAAAGAATCTACTCCACAGTAAGTCTGTTTATCTAATGTTAGCAACGTTCTGTATGTACGGGATGTGTAAAGGGGGTGTATGGGTGTATATATAGAACAAGTACATATTCACGAGAAGTATGGGCGATGAATAAAGAGCAAAAGGCTACTATCCCGGAAAATGGTACACACAATCCAAATGCACATCTCACGATAATATGATAAAATATTGTAAATGGAGGGGTTCAAAAAATTATTCAACTGTAAAACGGGCTTATTCGAATGAGAGAGGTCCATACTGGGTGATTCAGGCATGGAAAAACCATGGGAAAAAACATGATGGCAGTTGACAGGGTTATACTGCTGAAGAGGGAAAAGAAAACTGTCGTATGATGGAATGAAATTGCATAATAATCATATATAGGAATATACCTACATATGTATAGAGATTTATTCTTACATTGCATATAAGCCATCCAGACGAAAAGAAGCTTTCCCTCAATTTTCTCAAACGTCTGAATTATTCACACTTAAAATACATAGCATAGCTTCATGAATTCACTTCTTATATATGTTATATATTTGTTTTTCCTCCCTTTGACTTGACTTCTTCATCAACTATGCAATTTACTGTTTGATGTTGAATTGATGTGGTGTGCCGAAATAAACATAAAAAAATGAATCAAATAAATAAAAATGTTGGGAAATCGAATTTCGATATTGATACGTCTCAATATATCTACTTATTCTTCGGGGCTTTTTCCGCTTTTCACAATAACGACGATATTACAATATTTCTGCAGAGAGAGAGAGAGTGGGCAGAAAAGATTGCCATACATTGCAAAAATCCCATAAACCAAATGATAAGGGTTGTCTGTCTTGGATGTCAAGTGTGTAAAAACCCATTTTGATCAGTTTGGGCCTCGTTAAGATATCCACTCCACTGTAAATTCACAATCTATTCAAACCACACCCCATTTCCCCAGCCCCAGTGCCACTTTTAGGCTTTATCATGGCTTGGTCTTTGACATTCACCACATACCACAGTTATTCGTGAAATTTGTACAAAATTTCCCACGATCCACGGAAAATTCACGCTTTTGATTTGAAATTTTTCTTGCACAGAACTTTAATTACCTATGTTGAAAGTTTTCTTATACTTTTGCTTTTCCTGACCGCTTGCAAATTAGCTATGTTAATCACTTTCTTTCTATGCAATTTTCAAATTTTATTCTTTAATCTTAAATTCGTATAAATGATACGCACGCAAAATGTATTCAGGAGCTCATTAAATGAAGCTTTTTCAAAAAAGAAAAAAGCTCACCTGACCTTTGTTTCTCATTTATCATTAATTTTTCAAATTAAAACAATTAAAATGGCATTCAAATTGCAAAGAGCAGAATGTGTAAATTTTCACAATATAAACACATCCACCCACAAAGTACCTCCGGTAACCAGGCGTCTCCATCGACATGAGCATTAGATTTAATTGGTAAATTCATTAAAAGTCACGCACTGGAGGGAAAATATTCCCAGTAATCGTTCCTCGGTTGTTGATTTATTGAACGTGAGTCAGCCTAAATAAAATTACATCATATCTGTTTACATTCAAATAGGCAATTAACAGTCACTTTACAATACATTATTCATGACATTTTAGTCACTTGCCAAATACACGTAAATTTGCTTTTACTTTATCATCACCCCTTTGCCCTATGAGCAGTGATAGATACCACCACTCCCCCCCCCACCAGCCCCTTTATTCAAAGAAAATCAATAGTGGAAGTTTAACTGAAAATTTTTCAGCTCAAGTCCCACGAGATTTTACATTCCTTTTCACAAATCTTTCCATTTTGGGTCACTGCTCTCGAGAGTGCTGAGAAATTTTCTTCTTCGTTTCCCGCGCAATACTACGGAGAGTCCTCTCTGTCTGTAGCCTTAATATAGCAAAGTCAATCATAACGCGTCCAGTTATAAGAGTTGGTGTCCCACAACGTGCAAAAGTTTGTTTATGCGTTGTAATTTAATTTATGAGTTGTATTAGTAGGCAAAATTGATTTTTTTTGTGAAAATGAGTAATTTGATGCATAAAAATGGTCATATCTCTGGTTCTATAACACCTACAGAAATTTCTTGACTAGTTTTGGAAAGGTATTGAATCGATCTATAATTTGACATATAATATGGTACATTTCAAGGTCACCTCTAGAACACAAAATGGCGGATTTTAGTTTTATCAAAACAGTTTTTGGCATTTTTTGTCCCGAAGGAATGGTTCTAGAGGTTTCTAATGTTCTAGAAAGTTGTAGAGTTTTGCAAAACCTTTAATTTGATACCAAGTTGAACAAAATCGGTCAAGCAGTGCTGGAGATATGGCTATTAGAACTTTTCAAATTCAAGAATTTTTCAAATGGCTATATCTTCTAAACGGCGACATAGATTTTCTTCATTTTTGGACTGGTGCAAGATTATTAGTTCTACTACAACATATCAAAATTTAAAAGATTTGCCTAATGGGGATTCTGAGATATTGCCTCTTAAAGTTAGGCAATTTTTGTTTTTGATTTTAGCGCCTCTTGCGGTCATTTTTGGAACTTGAAATGTTTTAGACAGTTATAGGGCTTCTTGAAACCTTTCATTTGATACTAAGATGATCAAAATCGGTCAAGCCGTTCTCGAGTTATATCGAAAAAACACTTTTTGCTTTAGACCGCCATATTTGCTAAACCGCTTGACCGATTTTCAAGTATGAATTATAGATGAAAATGTTTCACTGAGCTCTACAACATACTAAAATTTCAGACCTCTAGCTATAAAGGAAGTGGTAGACGGTATTTCAAAATGGCGGACGGCGGCCATCTTGGATTTTGAAAATGCGAAAAAATGAAATTTTACACCCACATTTCTATAGAAAACTTCAAACCCGAAGTCTCTATCTGTTATCGTTCTCGAACTATAAGGCAAAATATATCGCACCGGCCGGCAGGACGGCAGGCCGGCCGGATCAAAAATTTTCCACCACCATTTTCGTAATGTGGGATGTCTAAAACGTGCTTATATCAAGTTTGGGCCCGATCTGAGGTGGTCGGTTTTTCCGACGATTACAATACTTGGTGTTGGCCACGAAGTGGAACACCAACTAATTGTAAGCGGTAAGTTGAGGAATAAGAATGAAAAAATAAAAGTGAGCAAAGACGATAGAGAATCTTCTGAACAATAAAACACTTTAGTGGAGAACAAAAGGGGTGAATATAAATTTATTTGAAAAGTTTTAGTCACAAAATAAAGTTGAATTTGCTTACCATGGGATAACATAGAGTTTTGAGGAACAACTGCAAAGTATATGGTGGTGGTAGAGGTAAAAGGTGAAACTATGTACGTATCACATTGGAAATCCCATCTTATAGTTGTATGAGCTTGCTATGTATGTATATATGACACTATTTTGAATTTCATGATAAAATCACTCATGGTTGATGCATTTTGTATTTTATTCTAGCACCACATTAAGTGGTGTGATGAATGAAATTCCAAAATGATGAAGACCTTATCGGATTTTCAAATGCCATTTCAATTACAATTCAAAGCACGTTAGTGAATTTCTCACTACTGCGGTGGTGTCTTCCCAAATTTCTCTCGCATCAGTTTTCACACCCATCTTTATTCTTGGTATAAAGTACTACAATTCTGCCACTGGCAACCACTACACACCGCACATACAACCCAATATTGTAAACCTCATCATTATCATTTTGTGATGGCATTGCTGCAATTTATCAAGCATACATTGTGGGAATGGAGATATGATACTGCATTGAATTAACATATAACACTTTGGTTACCCTCCTACCCAAAGTTCCGGAAGAGGATACTTGAATATCGCGCATGTGAAGGAATTGCAGATGCAATGTAAAATGTAACGAATATGACTGTGACAGATCAAAGGAAATCAACTTTCAACCGTCATACTCGTGCCACAGTTTTCAATGCTGAGCAAGTTGAAGTTTATTCACAATGGAAAATTTGAAAAGAAAGTAATGCAAATTTCACGTTAATTATCACATTTTATTAAATTATTTTAACGAGTATTCCTATGGCTAAAGAAGAATTTTATTCAATTTAAAATGAGTTCAAAGACAAAAGCATAAATAGTTCTGTGAAATTAAATGCGTATTTGGGCTTTGCTGTAAGAGTCTACCTGATATTTCAATGCAATGTATTTTGAAGGGAGAGAAGAGAGAGAATTTGAATTTAGTATTGTGGGCAGTGTTAGCTGAGTACAAAGAGAAATTCTGTTATGGTTTGCGGCATCAGAGGGTCGAGAAATGTTGAAAGTTCGCGGTTCTGCAGTGTGGTATGATATTGAATATGTAGCACTTTCCATACCACACCCCCATATATATATATATATATATATATATATGTAAGGCTTGAGTTTTCAGTAAATTGTGGCATCTCAATTATGCACAAGGGCTAAAGGGAAATTACATGCGGCTTAATTATTAATAGACGTAATTGTTATGTATTTTCGAAAAGCATTCACTATGCTCGTTCAATTGAATTTTATGAGGGAAAGAGCTGTAAAACTTTTTTGATAATGTTTATTTTAAAATATATTCTATAATAAAAATTTATTACAATACAATTTTTGATTGTAACGATCCCATATAAGCTATAAAATTTATTGAATATTGATTGGAACAGAGGTATAGTCTCAAAATGCGGGTTAATATAAAAGCAAATTTACAATTTGATACTATATACACGTGCATACATACATATAGAGGGGTCTCGAGGGCATTGATGATGGCAATTTGTGCTATGTATGAATCATTGTGGTCTAACTAGAAAATCGCTATATTTCATTTTGCTGTAATCATTCTCTCCTGTCAACATCCATGTACAAAATGAAATAGAATTTAGATAACTCACGGTAATCCCATTGAAATGATCGAGAAATCCCTGTAGTTATCTCGTATGAGGATATAATTTTGTTATCTACTATAATAAAATAATTAAATTTACTTGAACACAGGTATGAAATTTATGTACAAATCTATTTTCTTAGCATTGGATGAAAGTTACTTTTGCTCTGTATGACAAAATCTCTGACAGAAAACCATTTCTTGTTTGTAAATTCAAAATCTTCGTTGGTGGTAAATTTATTTTCCTATTCGAAATTTAAATTAACACACCTGTGCATAAGGGGGTTCTTATGTTGTTTGGAAATGGACAAGAAATGTAATCATGAAAATTTTGATTACATTTTCTTATATGAATCTACTTTAGTATAACACGTACGTGTGCACCAAGAAAGTGAAAGTTTTTTCTCCCCATCTTAAGGGTGTGTTTTCATCTAGTCGAAAATTAACTTTTGATTAATATTTTGTACTACGAAATTAGTATAAAAGTTTCTTGCATTTGTAAGATAAAAGAAAGATCTTATTGTGGTGTATTTCAATAAATTCACATCACGATTTACGATCAAAAGCCACTAGCTAACATAATACATAATGTGAAGAAAAAGCTGGATGTTAGTCTTATGTTGTCTACGTTTACTTCTGTATACTTATATGTACATATACATACATCATACATCATTCTATATATATTTTTAAAGTTTCCTTGGAGTAGTGCAATGAAGACAAAGTAAAATTTCAATCTCCATAATCCATCAAAATCAATATCTTTCTATCAAACTCCTTCTTTCCAATTTAATATGGGTTATTCCATGGACCATTGGGGGGCGTATGCAGGGGGTGGGAACTTTTGAAGGAACTTTTCTTTATTCAACATAGAAGCTCACTCACATCATACTATGTAGTATACGTACTGTACATTCATCCGCAGAATTTTATAAAATTTCACTTGAAGAGTGAAATTTTAAAAGCTTCAATAAATCAATCCTGAAAGCTTTGCACGCACACCTTTTTATTTTTATTCACTTATCTCTATTTCGTGTTCAACTCTCACGCTTCAATTCCTCCTTCATCTCACTTTCTTGTTCCTTCCTGTTTGTTACTCTCTTCAAATGGTGAATTGTGATATACAAATATTTGGTAGGGCTTTTTTGTTACTAATATTCACAACCACGGCAATTGCCGAAGCACATTGAGGTGAGAATTTACAGAGGATGCGTGAGTGAAGAAATTGCTAACAATTGGATATATGAGAGAATTCTATATTTTCTCTACGTTTGTGGGGAAAAATAGATATTGCGGGAATAAGGTATATAACGTACAAACAAAACGTGGTTTATTGGTGTGTTCACTTTGAGGAATTTTCGCATCCTTATTCATCCTTCCTTCCTTTCCGAATTTTGTCATCTCACGCGACATCACAAAATGTTACGACTGTAAGTGAATCCCAAGACAAGTATAAAATACTCAAACCACCCTCCCCTCCAAACACAACTTAACATTGTGGAATCTTTTGTATCACTTATATTGTCACATTTGTGAACTGAAATCCTTCTGGGATTCTGAATACCACCACTGCATATATGTTTTACGTTTACCATACACCCCGTGCTCCCTCCCGTAAGTCACTTACCCCTTTTCCACACAAACATCTCAAGAGAACTCTCACGTCAATTCCATAAATTTATTATATTGCAGACATTTTGGTAGCTAAAGGTTGAATCAATGATTAATTTGTATATAGTCTTATGGAAAATTTATACGAAAATGAAGAGCGATATAGAGAAGAATTTGTGTATATGTATGAAAGTTCATGACTAAAATAACATTCTACTAGATGCTTGATTAGCAGCAAAATCAATTGAACTAAAAACCGCATCAATCAGATGTGTTCAGATTTATATACATACATCACTCTACATTCAATATTTGATGGCTTAACATTTGCATGAGAATTTCTCTTGGACGTTCAGTAGGGGTATTCCATACGTTACTCTATACAATCCTCAATTTATGCCATATACACAAATTGTAAAGCATTGCAGCCACAAATCTTCCGGTACTTGAAATTGTTTTCATGAATTTCGTTATACCCATTTTATTGATTTAAAAAAAACATATTTAAGAGAAATCGTTCTTTTGCTTATCTTTTAAGATAAAATTATATGTAGTTCTTCTCATATATAGAATTTTAACGTATCATCAATACATTATGTAGCAGTATATATGTAGATACAAATTCCTGCTATATAGATATATTTAATACTTAAGCTAGCAATAGATGCAATTAACCCAGATTCCCCATAATCTCAAAGCCCTCGTGCTTCTTTTTATTTGATGCACAGACAGCGAATTCTAAATAGAATCATTAGCTCATTGAAATGTGCCAAATGATCTCTTTATATCCTCAACGTGCCTTTAAAGAATTTTGCAATGAAAAGTACTCTTCAGTTTGTACCCTCCACACCACTTCTTCATCATTTTCTATGACGCTGCAGACTTTCATTTTTGCATGCTTGTGTTTTCTCATATCATTGTGAGAATTTTATTTTGTTTTCTTTTTTTTTTTGCTAACATAACAATTTTCTCTTTAGTTGAAAATGCATTCTGTGAAAATACAAAATAGGATTTTATCTAAAAAAAAATAGGTTAATTTTTAATGTTTCTACGGAACTTATGCTAACCAATTTGGTTAAAAAGTTAGGTATCTGTTTACCAAATTGGCCTTCCCTGGAAATTCATTTTTTATATTAAAAAAAATGCAATTTCGCCAGAAAAAAAGGAAATATTTTAATCTTGTAATATATGCAGGTAACATTCATGCATATTCCTATAAAATAATGGTGGAAAAATAAATGGCCCCACGTTTCCGTATATAAATTCTCCTGAATTTCCATAGTTCTCGAAATGTATTTCACGAATGAATGGCAGAAGGACAATTTATTTAAATGTTGAGGGGTGCAAAAGCCAAATTTGAAATTTAAATTGCTTAGTCTTATTCTTCTCCCATGGTGTGATATCACATTCAGCAAAACAAAAAAGGAATGGATCACTTTTTGGTGCTGCCACATTTCTCTGCAAGAGAAGATGATGGAAGATGGTGCTTTCATTGTGAAAATATGTATGTGTACTGTACATATAAAGGGTAGAGAAACTTTTAATGATTGACGCACAGCACAACCTAACATTTCTATATTTTAAAATATATTTTCAAGAGTTTGCGGTATTTTGCATTACTTTTCACTGCTTCATGCTTGATTTAATGGTTAAATTATGTATATTTTTCCTTCACGATCTATCCCGAGATTGTAAAAGCTATTTTTTAAAAATATTTATTTAAAAAAATCTCATTCGAGAAGATATTTTGATCAAGCAGAAACAGCCAGGAAGTTTTCGGGATTAGCAAACGTCATTCAAAAGATCCTTTATACATACAAAATGTATGCATATAGTGCTTTTCTTGCTTAGTATCTTACTTGCGCACTAAAGGGGATTTTCCTTCTTATGGGAATATTCGTCAATGCTGGGAAAGAATGACTAATTTCCATAATTATACTACTGAGAGAATTATAAACGAGAAATCTCATCATGGCGGGCGCGATGAGTGAAACTCAGAGTGTGGCAAAGATTTATACAATTTACTCAACTTGAAAATTTAGCTAATTGTGTGCAAAATAATCTAAACTAATTAGTTTTCATTTCTCATCAGTTTAATTTATAGCAATACTATAGAATTCAACGATTTACAATGTTTTCTGCATTTGAATAAAATATTCCAATCATTATTTTCATAAATAATAAATTTAGCTAATTTTCTTGCATTAGAAAAATAATTTTAATTGGTCCAGTTGAAACTACTGAATTCTCTGAAATAACTCTATTTCCATTTTATTGATTTTAAAGTATTTTCTTCACTCATTTTGAGTTGAAATATCTGCGCCTCTTTTGAGAGACGACTCCTGCACATTCAAAGTTGGGAAAACTTTTCGAATTTGTCTCCTTAGGTCTATATATCATGCAAATAGAGTGAATTTCTGTGAAAGTTTGTTCAAGTATTTCAAATAATTGCTAACTTTTCTACACACTAACCACGATTAACTTACTTAAGCAGAAAAATGTGTAACTTTCCCTATGGAATCTACCATTCCCACTTCAAGTCTCCCTATATCTTTTCTCTGCCGGTATTTTATTTTCCCACACTCATACAAAAAATATGTTCCGCAACATTCATTAATCAATTAACCCCATTCAAGGGAAAATGTCAGAATACTACAAACATATATGGAGAGGAAAGAGAGCAAAAAACATACACTACAAGGGAAGGATTCTTTTTAATTAAAAATTTACTCAATACCAACGATAAAGATGAAATGTTATTCCATCTTCAACAAGTTTCCCCCTCGAGGTTTTTCATGTTTTTTTGTGTGTGTTTGTCATCCATTTACCTGATTATGTTTTTTCATTTTTTATACACATTATTATTCCTTTTTTTCTGTTTTCCTTAGAGTAACACCGTGTTAGCAACTGTTTGCGTTATTTGGCGCTTCTTGTGTTTTATATGATGTATTTTTGCTATATATGTATATAGCTCCCCCCCAAACAACAGCGGGAAACAAAAGTCTATGGATTGAAGTATAGCAGAGAGAGGGAAAAAAAAGAAATTGTTCAAACAAGACTGAAAATTATTATCTGTTCTACCACCCTCACAAGCAGTGTCAATTTGTATATAGAAGCAAGGGAAGGATGTACACAAGTACTTTAGCAGTACAATGTGCTTCTCTTTGACATTTTGACCCAGAGAGAGAGAAAGAGAGAGTCTTTATCCCATTTTGTACATTTTGGGAGCTTTCAGGGAGTTAAAGTAACTAACAAATACAGCACATATAAGTTAATGATTTCACTCTATATCTTACCAACTGTTGTGATTAAGGCCAGGGAGTATCTGTAAAAGAGAATGAGTTACATAGTAGAAATTGATTTGAGGGCTTATGGGGGGGAATTGTTGAATATTTCAGTCGCACTTACAAGAAGCCGGAAGCGTAATCCCACCTATAAGCCTTTATCACTGGCTGAAGTCCAGGTTGTTGCAACTTTGAGGACTGTACTGCTCTCAATAGTGTATCCTGGAAGATATTTGTAGAGAACCAATTTGAATACCACATTGCATAAATCCGTCAAAATGGCATCACATGAGAAGAGATTTTGCCATTGATTGAAATTTGTGTTTACACAAACGATCAAGGAAACGATATAAAGTTTGATGGAATTGTGTGTGGGAACAAATAAATCCCAAGAATTCAATTTCAATGCTGATTGATGAATTTTATACACAGAACATTTTGCCCGGAGGCAACAATGCAAATACTCTTCTCTATAGCTAAAATATTTAATGAAAAATCTTTTATCTTCTGTGAAAAGGAGCTTCAGGAAAATCTTTTTAATTTTTTACAAGGCAAATCAGATTATATACATCTCGTCTATGCTAAACACGCGCAAACTAACTAATAGGAGTGTTTTGTTTTGCAATGATTTTTTTATAAGCTTCAGCATTGCTGAAGTGAACCGTTGTGGGGGAAATTCAATTGAAAATCCATGTGGAAAGCTGCCCTATGTCTATTCACGTAGTGTTGTGAATTTTTGCCAAATCATTGTAATGGAAATTGATTTTTCTCTATTGTCTATGCATATAATAAGGATAGAAAAGTGAACGCATTCGACCAAATCCCTTTTGCGAGCAGCACTTTCATTTGCCACTTTTTTTCCCCATCAACTCTCTCTCGCGGGGATCTTCCTGATACAATCATCCCCACAATGGTCGTCCATCATGCAATATCCCATATATAACAAAGCTCACCATGGCAGATGGGCGAAAAGAGTAAATTGTGAGGGAAAACCTTTGTTTTTCACCCATTTCACCGCATCATCACGCCTCTTCGTTCAATTTGTGAAATTTTATTCCCAGTGTTTTCATATGGTGTACCCAATTCGATATAGTCACACACACGAGGGGTACCCCGTCTTGGTCGCTTTCCCCAAATTATATATTTGGGGAGAGTACGTTATGTATACACATAGTGCATGTGGAAGACCATGAAGTACAATATTGAAAATGTTTGAGAGACCCACTACTGTACGTACATACATACATCGGGGGTGGAAATGTGTGAGAATGAATTGGATGGAATCGTGATTTGTGTGACTATCAATATATAAATGTCCGTGGTACACATAGAACGATGCGGGGGATGTAATGAAAAGCAATGTGCAACATATTGGTTTTGCTCCGCAGCTTTTCCTCCAAATTCATTTGCCTCACATAGTAAAATGCTTTGAGACCCAAAATATTTCATTTGGGAAGCAAATAATATGGATCACGCGATATAGACAAAAGGCCATCCGTGACAATTTGTCTGCATATGAAACAAATAATATTTAGCAAAGCTAAAAGTCAATGAAAATGTCAAAACATCATAAATCAAAATGAAAATCATACCTGAGCATAAATTTTGGAACTACATGCGATGACATGGTCTCCAAATCAATCAAATAATATATCAAACTTTGACCAATTTTGCTATGATTTTTCGAATATACATCATATTACAATGACCTTTTTTCCGCAAAAATATTTAGTAAATTGATAGATAATTAAACTTTAGCTTTGTTGTGGGAAACATTGTGAATGACACTAAATAATTCTACCTGTTCCACTCTCGTCCCAGAGTTCTCAGCAAGAATTATGTTTCTGATAATTTAAATATAAAATTTATTTGTTTTATGATTTTACATGAGCATAAAATCTAACAAAAATCCCAAGACAAGAGAGAGAGCAAACGAATATAGAAAAAAAAAGCTTTCTACTTATCAGCTTTTGCTATATACATACATATGCGGATATGATAGAGAGACAAATGCAGAGAAATGTTGTATTGTGTTGTGATGGGACAATTGTACTGGGTGGTTTCACGGATGTCGGGAAATGCACAAAATTTTCTTTTTGCTCAACTTAAATCCTTTTACACTGTTATATCGTCGTCTTCTCAATTTTCCCCATTCAAAGACTTTGTCCCTTTGCCATCAGTACACAGTGGTCGGTCGAGGTATAAGCTTTTGTCACTGACTTGTGTTATAAAAGTTGTGCTGTTGCTCAAAAAGAAAAACTTTTATTTATGATTTTCGTGGTGTTCCTTTTTTCCATTTTTAGCTCATACACTTTTTTCCGCCTTTTGTTCACTATTTTCCCCATATATAGGTATTATGTTTGATAAAAAAAAATATAAAAGAAGGAAGATGCTCTACTGAATGTCATAGACAAACCCACTAACGCCAAAAACTACTCAAAACTTTATAGAGCTTTCAGACTTTGCAAAGAAGGTAAAGATGTGACCACACTTGAGAATTACCTGAAAGTGCTGAACTTCTTGAGCAGCTAGTCTTGTCCAATTTTCTTTATACAAAATATTTAAGTCCTCCGTTATCGACCACAATCGATCCACAGTTCTGAAAAGAAAGAAAGGTGGGGGAAAGGGGGTTATTAAATTTAGAAAAAAAAATTCACAAAATTTATTCTTACAACGAAGCAAAGTACTGTAATGCATTGAGATCCTCCATGATCTATTCAACATAAGCAAGTGACATAATCTCCCCTTGAAATCATAATGCGTTTAATTAACATAAAATTTCTCCTTATTTTTTTTCTCTCGAGAGAATAATACGAGGTAGAGAGAGAAGCTCCTGTCTTACGCATATTATTTAAATATATAAAGGTAAGTTCGTAAAAAAAAGTTTAAATGGGATGATAAATATTTATAAAGTGAAATGCTCAAAATGAAATCCACATCTCTTTAATTTAAATATATTTTTGCAAATTAAGTATTTTCACGTCTACCGTCACTTTCATGCTTTTTCCCTCTGACTAAATATACGCGCAGACAAGAACTTCCTTGAAGTATTGAAAAAGCAAATAAAATTGAAGAAAGTTATGTGGGTGTGTCAGCTTTTCTGTATCATGATGAACAGATCTCTATATTCACAAAAACTCCTTTTATATACCTTTTGTTTCAAAATTTACTCTCAAATATCTTCTGTGTACATCAATTCCAGCCCTTTGATTTTCCCATCAAATAATTAACACGAGTTTTGAGAACTTTTAGTTACTTATACTCGAGAAATTGAGAAAAATTAAATATCATAAAATTATTACAATTTACTTAAAAAAAAAAAAGTTAAAGCTGTTGACTGAGAAAAGAATCGAGTGTCGTGGGAAAGAAAAACAGAGAAATCTCTCTTCTTAAATCCTCACCCAACAAACCATTGATAGTTGCCTAAACGTTGCGCGGAGTTACATTTACTACAATGCAACCATGCCTAACGGTATATATCTGCGTTGTCTCGCAGTAGATGGTCAATAGATATCTGCGTTGCCGCAACTAGTAATCTCAACGTTGCAAAACTCTGAAATATCCTTTCCCGTATACCGTCTCGCAACTAAAATTTTTTGAAACAAAAATGTTTCAAAAAATATTTCAAAACATTCCGCTGTCATAAATGGAGGGAAATATGGTACACACTCATAATAATCATATGGCGTCCATATTCCCATCATAATAAATGACAAACTCTAATGGATAATTTATATTATTTAATAATAGAGTTTTTAGATTTTTTCCAAATGAAAAAAAAATATGCCATGCGGTTCTACCGTCATGAAATCGCCTCAAAGGAACTTAAATGATGCTCCCATCTCAATTTTCTTAATTTTTTTAACCAAAAAATAATTTTTTTTAGGGGTCAAAAATTTAATTTTTTTTAATTAATTATTTAAACACAAGTAATGCACCCAACTATCCCTAAGAAAGCCTTCCCACATCATTTTGGGCTCCCAATTGCTCGGAATAATGAAATAAAAATCAACTTTTTTATGCCGTCGGCCATGTTAGACATTTTTTGCAACTCTGAGGCAACGATGCAGCAACCTTTGCAACAACGTTGTAAAATGATTCGGTAGCAACCCACCAGGGCGGCGCTAGTTTTGCTGTTTGTAAACATAAATGAAAGAGACAGACTCATTTTTTTCTATTCCGCTCTCTGTCTGTTTTGGGTTATTTCTCGCGATAGACGCGCCCCTTGCGGTGAAAGGGGCAACATAGGCACAAAACGTGCTTGGGTTGCGCCGGCATACCCTGATGCAACGTTTAAGCAACTAAATAAATTATATTTAATAAAATTAACAATTTTTGATAAATTATCAATAAAAAATAATTATTTTAGGGATAAGTAATGCATAAAACTCATTTAGAGTCCAAAAAAACTTCAATTTCAAGGAAAATTTATTCTTTTTCGAAATTTTATTGCAACTAGTGCAACGTTGATATATACTTTCCTGCAACTATTTTTAAGGTGATTTTTTCAAAGTTAATTATTTTGCTTAAAATTGAGATTTTAGTGTGTTTTTAGGTAAATTATTCTTTGAGAAGTTGTAGAAAAGACTTTAGAATGCAAAAACACTTAAATTTTTCAAGTTATTGAAATAATAAAGAAAATCTTGCAACTTTGGCAACATCGCGATAAAGTATACTGCATCGTTTTCCATGCAACCATATTCGCAACTTTAGCAACTAAGAAGTAAACTCTCTTGCAACGTTGCTTCAGAGTTTCCAAAGTTAAAGTTGCAAGGTGTTTGTTGGGCAACTTCCAACAGATTGTCCGAGAAGTCTTTTTTATTCCAAGCAGAAGAATAAGCTGCGAATAAAGGCGGTGTTTTTACAAAGAAAAAATTCTTAATACCAGATTTTTTACAATTCATTTTCTTTTTAATTTTTTTATTCAGTCCCTGGTTGTTGGGTCAACTATAGGGGTGGGAGGTTAACTGAGAGGGGAATGGATGAGTTAAACTTTCATTGCACAAACACTAAATACCCGTAACATTTAAATTGTGTCTCTGTTGAACAACATGAAACATCAATGAGAGGTGCAGGCTATTTGTTGATAGAGATTGTATTTTAATTGTTTCTTGAGAGTAAATAAGCCCTTGTCTGCAACACTCTGAAAATCATTTATTTCCATACTAACGAATATCCACCCAAAGCATTGTTTTGCTATATAAACCTTTTGAATGGATGTGTAACCCACAGAGCAAGTGGGCAGGATACACGGAATCATCACAGAGAAATGTAAGTGTGGTACGTGTATTAAATAGCATTCTGGTTGTGAAAAGGATATGCTGCTACTGTGAGGGGATGGATGGGGATGTTATAATATGTTTCGTTGGCTACAGAGAGCAACATAACAAAGGTTGTGTCCCCCCTGCAGGTGATAGTAATTAAATTGGTTGAAATTGTTTCACTCACAGTACCATCAATGGGTACAACGTGCATGATGGCGTGGTGAGATGACCTGAGATAGACAAGAAATAATTCAGGACCACTCATCTATTCATTGTCGAGCCTCTGCGTGAGTGCTTTCCAAAGATCCCCCCAATCAAGGACCATTTTCTCATTTAATAATTTATTATGATGGCTGATGGAAGCGTACAAAGAAACAATTTACCAGCATCCAAAGATCTTGGGGGTGGTATGAAAAAAACGAATATCTACTATATATGTACATATGTATGTGTGACGATGTGTTTGGTTTTCTCAAGTCAAATACAATCGTCACATGTTATATACTGCTCTAAAATTATGAGGTCACAGCAATGATTTAGGATGGTCTTCTTGTACTAAATCAACTTGATTTGCAATACATTGGTGGCTTGTAGGATATCTCGACCAATTGTTGGTAATTTTTCTTTCAATAGAAAATTAAATGCGAGACATGCGTGGAAATGAAAGTTTTTAATTATTTTCTTTCTCATTTTCAAGATAATAAAGTCTTTTAAAATATATCGGAATTTATATTTTTCCCAAAGCTCTTTAGCCGAACTAAATTATCGTTTTTTATTCTCTTTAATCGAATAACACATTTCACCTTGATATCACACCTTGAGAAAGGGGGAAGAAAATTTGTAGATTTACGTAACGAAACCTTTTGAAAGATAAGAAGAAGAAAAAATAACGCTTTAAATGTGGTCACGATGGCCTTCATTCTCAATTCAAACCACCATCTTCCACAACACAATACTATGAGAGGATGAAGATCAATCTATTTGTGTTTATATATATACGAATTGGATGCGGGATGAATTTCAATTTTGTAAAGAGCCTCCATAGAGCTGACTCTGAGCTTAATGGTCTCCCAAACAACACACTACATATAATCTACATGGTACAATAGTTTGTTGAATATTGCAATGGGAACGTGTGGGCGGGGGATTTTCGTGCAGTGTACAATGGAAAGTAAACCCCAATAGCAAAGTGATGGGAGAAGAAGAGACCACCGCACCAGAAAACACCACTAACACCCCTTTATGGGGGTTGCCAAGAGGGCGACGGATGGTGAAGAATACAATCACGGAAAACACAATAGTTTCATTATTGCGCTAGATGGTAAGTGCGGCGTGTGTGTATTACAGCAAAAACAGGAGAAGTTGATCAGTGAAATGGTTATACAGTTCGCCTTTCTCATAAAGTTAACTTTTCTTTCTCTCTACCACACTCTACTTACAAAAATTTGTGTATGTACCCCAGAATATGTGAACATTGCTTTTTTTCTGCCTCTTTGCGCGGCTTTTTTCCTCCATTGTTCCACAAATATACATACATTATTTACCCAAATGGGAACACAGAAAGATTTTTTTTTCAAAACAATTTTCAAGACATTTTTTCCTCCTCCACAGGAGCTTTTTTTTTAGCAAGCTCTCCTCGCCACTGATATTCTGAAAGCATCAGATTGTGCCTGAAAATGGTATGAATGTGAAATTCTTTCTTTTGAACAATGCAATGCACCAGAATGTGATTTTTTTTCATCTATTCGATCATACTTTAATAACATTTGAATTAAAAAAAATTAGTATAATTGAAATTTTATAATGTAAAGAGTAAACTAAAAAATAAACGGCCAATTCATCTCTTTGGAATAATACAGTGAGGAAAATTACTCTTTTTTTAGGGAATAAATAAGGCAAACAAATATATAATGTATTTTGATACCTATATGAGTTGTCCTATATCACTGAATGGTGGTATAGGTAATCTGAGAGCTTTATTACAAAGAACATAAAGCTCTTTTCCCTGATCCATTCGATATTGCACAACTTTGAATTAAGGAATATTACACAATTGAAGTAATTCTATAATATTGAGAATGATAAATCCGACAAGCAATACTTTTTAGAGCCACCCTCAAATAATCTTCGAATTGTCACTCAAGCTAGTGAAAATCATCAATATTGAAGCTAGTTCTTAACTTGTACAGCATCACTGGGTAGATCAGGTCATATTCCGGCGCAATGCACCACCAATAGTACAATTTCTTGAGGAAAAAATTCTTGGGCGAAAGAATATAGAGAAAGAGAAAGATTGGCCGCCTCTTCCATGCAGAGAGACGTTCTTTAATAGCATCTACAAAAGTGCAGGATTTCATAATTTGTTAGTTTTATGGCTTTTATGGTAATGTGGGTTTCATCAATTCTAACGAGTGCCAGGCGTGTGCTACATACTTCCTTTATCTCTCGCAAGGATGAAATAGTGTACCATTATTCTTTTTTTTTCAAAAGAAAAAAATCTACATTGAAATCTCTGAAATCATTTTACAAATCATCTGCGGAGCAAAGAAAAAAAAAGTCTAGAAAATCTGTAGAAATCTATTTCCGCATTATGATGCATTTTTTATTGAACTAAAATAGCAATTGACCTCATTCAATGAGTATGTGAATTGTTGTGATACAAATTACACTCAATGTGATGACCGTAATTTGATACTTGGCAAATTATTCTGCTGAAAATTTTTCGGCAGAAAATGCAAACCAAGTATTTCATTGTTGTGTGTGCCAAGAAGAATTAAGTTTTCACATAAATGTTGTGTGCCAATGTAAATAGGGAGTAAAACATGTCGTCTTGACATTTATTTATAGTTAATATTCTTTTAGTTTTCCAAAAAAAATAGTTCAAGAACATTTTTTTTCTGCGCAAAAGAACATTGTTTTCTCAAAAATTGGATATCTCAAGGACTGAAGGAAAAAAATAGTTTCAAGAATAAATCTTTTTTTTTGTAGTTGGATTTTGATGTTAAATGCGATTTTTCTATACAATTTTCCAATAAAGAGCTTTTCTACATCTGCGTGAATGAAATGTGTAAGAGCATCAACGAAGCTTTTACACACACATATTCACATAAACGTAAAAAAGCTCCTAATAGGAAAATCGTATTTAGAAAAGCTCCGTTTTTCATCAAAACCCAGAGCCAACTACACATTCAAGAATAATTACAAAAATATATATCACTAGTTCTAGAAGTTTTAGGGCCTATAGAACTAATGGTTTAATATATAGATAATATGGATTCCCGTTGTTGTCACAACCATCATAAGCGTTAATATAGAAAAGAAAATGTTTTCAAGATTTATGTATGATACTTTTCTCAATTCAACACATCCTCTAAATACAAATTTACCATGAAAGGAGAAAATGTGAAAATATCTCTCATGTTTCCCTTCGTGCCATCTTCAATCTGTATATAGCATGAAAATGGGTAAATGCGGGTTGTGTGATGCTGCGGTGAAAGCCAAAAAGCGTCGCACAGTTGAAAATTTTTGAGTATTAAATTGGGGTTATGTTTAATTTGAATTTGTAGCACGAAAGAGCTTATTTCTCTATCCCCTCGAGAAAAATTACACTTCATCAACGCTAATAAATTGGAGTGCTGTAGCTTGTATGTAAAATACACCATCCGTATAACTCGGAAAAATGGTAAAAGATTCACAACCACTCCTGGAATGCGTATTCATGTGTGTGTATAGTATGCTTACAAGGTATGAAAAGGAGTCTTTTTGAGGAGGGGGGGGGGGGAGTAGCATGAGGAAGCTTCCATACAGTAAACATACATATACAACGCAGAGGGTTAAAATGAGAGAAAAGCTTTTTAGCGAACTGGCAGGGAATTATTTGAGCAAGAGGAGGAACAAGGAGCACATTCGAGGACTAGTAAATTTTCATGTTAAACACTGTGGAGAATATTAAGCCAATAATCGTTTGTTTTAGTTATACACAGGGATCATCATGCACGGTGTACACACTGACGATGAGAAAACGGGTGAGGGAAGGGGTGGGGTGGTGGCAATGCGGAGAAGGAAGAGCTTGTGGTCGAAGTGGTTTCCTGCCACCTATAGCCCACTAACTTCTTTAACTTTGAGCTTAAGCCAGAGGCAAAAAGCACTATTATCAACATTTTCACCCACATACATATATACATAATGTGTGTACGTACATATATATGTACATACATATAAACTTACTTAAATATTTACAACCTGGTGTGTCACTGCCACCGCATAAGAATCTTAACCAACTCAAAATATACAGCTATTGAAGAGCATCACATTTTCTCCTTCATAACTTTAAATGATGCTTCAAATTCATCCCACACTTAATATGTGAAAGTCCCATTGGATGGCTACACCGCATACAGTACTACGGGGTACATTGTGTAGCATTAGACTGGGTGGGAAAACCCCCAAGTTCTTATATACACCGCAGTAAAATTAATTTTACGGGTTTTCTTTTTTGCTCAAATGAACACAAAGCTTCCTGCCCATTTTAGTACTAATTCCAGAAAATTTTCCCACCGCCACTAATACCATAATAACAGCAAATTGTGTGCTTGATGGTGCAAAAAGACACAAAAAGATCCTTTCCACTCTCTCATCCATAAACAAAGAATGAATCCAATTAAGGGTACAAATCTACGATAATTAACATGTTGGAAGTTAGATTTAGAAGAGTGATTGAATTCTATACGACACAATGTTCGATAGTCTTCAATTAAATGAAGGAAATTATATTGAAATGTTATCATTACACAGAGCACGTATGATTGTTGTGTGTGTACAAGCAGTGCACGAAATCATGAAACATTTCTTTTTTCTTCTTTATTTTTTATGGGTGTTGGATTTCCATCAGAATCCGTTAATTTAAAAAATTTTGTGATATTTTCCAATATTGATATATTAGTTTCGTGTACTGCTAGCACTGGAATACAGGTAGATAGTTTACTTGATATAATTTAATTTAACTAAATTGGTTATACATAATCAACTGCCTATATTTACTAATAAATTTCTTATGTACAGTAGATTGTTTCTCAGAAAATAATTCCCTCAAGAAACATTATATGGTATTTCTGGGAATTTCCAAGAACATTCCCTGCAGATATTCTCTATGCGAAAGTTACAGATGTAATTTCACCAAAATATCAAAGGTATAGGTAGTAATGTTGAAGTGAAAATAAATATGTATAAGAGAAAACTAACCTGGAGCGAATTTCTGAATTTACCAATTCAGTTCTTGGATATGGTTTGGATGCTGCAACAGCTGTTTCCTCTGAATTTCCAGAATCATATGTTTCCAATGTTACAAATAAAACTGAACCAAAAGTCGTGTATGCCAATACGAGAATTAAAGCACCTAGAAGACAGAGAGAGAAAGAATTAAAATACGTAAAATATTTTGGCGAAAAAAAAAGTTTCAACATGAATTTTAATATTTAAATTTTCAATGTTCTATGCAATGTAATTGGTAAAATAAATTAATATTCCAAAATGCATGTAATTACAGGTAGGGAGAATAATTACATGAAATATTTTATTACAATTGCATGGGATATGTTTAGTAATTAATAAATTTTAGAATGAAAAATATAACAATGTGATGAATGTTACAACAGATTGTGTATTGCTTAATGAATATCCTGTTTGGTGAGAGAATGTTAAACACGGGAATGGATGCAAAATGTTTAAATGTTTCATCAAGCTTTTTGCATGAACTTTCAACCCCCATACCCTCTCTCTCTAGCCCACTCGAAAGTTTCACTATACTTTGAAATTAAATGGTAAAAAGTTTTTTTTTGTTTTATTATACGTTGTACATTGAAAATTTAATTACATTTTCGTATATTATATTGTAATTTTTGCAAAATACAATTTTGTTAAAACATTTTGTTGGAAAAAGAAAACATTATAGAGGTAATAAAAAAAATTTGATGTTGAAATTATTTGCAAAATGTTGGTAGGAATCTCAAAATAATTCCACCTCCGTGGTTCATGTAATTCATTTAGTGTAGAGAAAGTGTAATGGAGCATGGGCAATTGCAAAAAGGGTTTATGGGTGTGCAGCAGCAAGTTTAAATTAATTGTGGTGATTGGGGTGTCTCTCATAAAACTCACCAATAGCTGCCAACATTGGTGATCTCCTCTTCGAGGATCTACCACAGAGCCCTGACTTTTCCGATGATTTTTGCTGCTTCGGCGATGGGAAGCATAGCGAGGGACTCCGGGGGCTTGGTGGTGAGCCAACAAATGCTGGAGGTGGTCTATTATTCATTTTCCCTTTATCTGAAACAATAAAGTGAACAAAAGTTTAACAATTAAAGCTCCAACTTTTTTTTTCTTGCTCTCTCCCATCCATCTCATGAAGGTGGCGGATGAGAGACACAATAGTGAAAGGAGTTCTCTTATTATAGAGGAATTTTTTGTTGTTGTTGTTGCTCTGTCTACCCCCAACCCACTCGCGCACTAGATATGTTTATATTGCAAAGAAGAAAAGTTGTGATGTGGATCAGATGGTGAAATATAAAAATCTTTGTATTATGTACTTATGTACTTGGTGTTTTGCGAAGCAGCTTTTCAGTTCCACGCACAAACTATATTGTTTATTTATTTACTTTCGTGAACATTGAAGAAAATACCAGCTTTTGCGGATGAGGCACAGGGAGGTAGTAGTATTGGTTGGTTGGTTAGGAGAAAAAAAAGAAAGGTGAATAAATGGCAAGAACGTGAGTGAAATTCCTTCAGATGTGCCGCCACGAAATATAGGATTGTCATGTTTACCAAGAAATAGAACCGAATAAGCTACTAGACATAGCATGTGTTTTTGGAATGGAATTGAAATCACTTTCAACTTGACATTTGAATAAAACCCCCAAAGAAATTCATAAGATTTCACACAAAGGCATTCTAAGCCCCTCAATGAAATTATTATACTCCGCCCAAGATATCCCGCAGTATTGTTCTATTCTTTACTTTCATTCAATTGTGTAAAAAAGTAGGAAAAATCTCACCCCTTCTGCACTTCTCAAGATGAAAATTTAAAAGCTCTGAAAAAGCTCGTGTAAATATTTGTCTCTCAGCTCTCTCTCTCTCTCTAATATTATTTTCTTAATAAAAACAAACATTTAATGGAATATCTTGTGGTTGGGGATCAAGAGAATTTTTGTCTTGTCACTCTACGGAACACACTCCCATCGACACATTGGACAGTGTGTTGAAAGCCAAAGCAACGCCCAGTGAATACCAAATTATCTACAACAAATCAAGTCACATAATACCTATTACAGCTGACCAAAAAGAAGGAAGCTAAAAAATGTGAAAACAAAAACCATTTAAAGAGATCATCTGATGCGGGGGTGGGATAAATAAATTTTAAATCAATTTAGAGCGGATGGTTCCTGTCATCGCGTTATACTCCACTTTGATTATTTATTGCTTATATTTTAGAGCAATTTTAGTGCAATTTGCCAAAACTAAAGGCATACATAAATATATGTATCATATGTATGTATTAAGGCATGTGCCAAAAATGCTTTGGGGGTGTAGATTTCATTTAAAATGTCATCAAAATACATAGTATATGGTTAATATTTCACAAAATAAGCTTAAACATTTTACATTTCATGGGTATTAAATTTTCTTTGTGTTAATGACGTTTGGTTCAAATCTTCCAAGAGGTTGGGAATAAGTCATTTGTTTTATGTAACATACATCATACATTTCATACAAAATGTATATAACGATGGAGTTACTATACATACATACATATACGTAAATCTCTGCTGAATATGTATACGTAACATGTAAATTTGTATAGATATCTATACATTATATATGAAGGCAGGCACACATCACAACCCTAATGGACTACCAGTCTCATATATTTCCCCCTAATTTAGCAAATATTATAATTTACTCTATAGGATCGTAAAGTGGCTTATAGACTTTACTAAATGTTATAATCGTGCATAGGCAAAAAGGGGGTTGGAAAATCAAATGGGGAGACTTTTTTTTATTTTAAATAAAAGATACTTTTGGCCAGTTATGTGGGAGGATATGGTTGAAAATGTCATTTAAAAATAAAATGATGACAAATGCATTTTATCAGATTGACCAATAAAAAAAATATTGGCAAAATGGTCCTCCAAATCATTTTTAATATGTATTCCAGATAGCACTGTCCGGAATATTGATTTCATTCACTGTGTACAATCTATTACACAATTTAAATTGAAATAACAATTACAAAACTATAATACTATGAAAATCTGCTGTGCATATTTATTCTTTATTTTATAGAGAAAAAAAATTATTGAATTTATTGTTAAAAAAAATCATAATAAAGAAATAAAATTTTGTTTAACAATATTAAGTTATTCAATTGAATTTACGTCAAAATAAATTAATTACTTTTAGAAGAAAAAAAACCATTTTAAAAAGGCTTTTAATTAATCCAATTAGAGTCAGAACATGCAACGATTTCTTTAAAGTGAGCTAATAAATAATCACTTTAAATTTATTGCAGTTTCAATTCAATTAGTCGGATTAAGAGATTTAAAATTACATTTTTATGTCTTCTTTAGTATGTTAAACCGGGGATTTTTATACATACATACATCCTACATAAAAAAAAGTTATTAATGCCTTTACATAGCTCAGCAACGAGGTATTTGCATGCAAAGTGCTGAGGAAGAAGTAATTTTACTAACTTTACTCCCCCAGATATATAATAATCCGTTCAACTACCTATGTTCTTTTCCTGCCATGGATAGCATGAAAATCATAAATATTCTGTTATTTTTTTCTGTATTCTCTTCAGGATGTTAAAGCAATCAAACACATGAGCATGAGAATCTTTGGTGACTTCTTATGGGAATAAAACTTATGATGCGGCAAAGATCATTGAAAATAAAAGTCCCAAAATTAGGTTATTCAATTTAACAATAAAAGAACCAACGAAAGGGGTTCTTGTATGGGAAAATTTTCGGGGAAAATTCATGAGGTGTAAAATTATGTGGGAACCCTCGATTTACTTTAAAAACTTCCATGGTTGATTTACTATCTCCCCCACTTGGTGAGGGCAATTTAATGCTTGTGTATGAGTTGGAGGGGGGGGGGGGGGGGGGTAAAAATTAAATAAGCCATGGGGGTGTCTTATTCATGCGCATTTTCGTCCGAAAAGAAGCTAAATAAAGAATGAGGAGAAGAAAAAAAAAAGAAGGGAATAGCTTTCCCTGTGTGTAAAAAAATATACGCCACGGAAAATCGGCTTAAGCAGACGACAGTTTTTCCCATCCTATGCGATTCTTCCTGTATGTTATTTCAACTTTCATATTTTTTTTTTGCCACACATAGATAACAATACACAAAGAGATGAAGTGAGAAAGAAAATAAAAGCGAATAAACGAAATATTTCAATTTGTTTAGTGCGAATTCAGGGAGAGTTATGTTCGTTATACGGTAGTTGTAGAAAAAAAAATACATAAATAGAGCGAAGATATATACAGTGTCGAGAAAAATAATAGGACCACCAATATAGGTTTTAAATGTACCCATGACTTCAATCGCCAATATCTCAGGCTGTGGGAGACAGATTTTGAAAAGTGGCATAGATTCGGAAAGCTACATTCATCCCCTTTCCAACGATGGTAGATTTTCGAAAATCGGCCCATCCGTTCAATTTTGGTAGATGATTGAACAAAAAGTGGCATTTTTAGTATGGGTCTACTTGAGCGACTGTCAAAAATCAGCCCCTCAACGGATTTTGATCACCCCGGCAGTTTTGGACAGGGGAAGAATGTAGCTTTCAGAGTTTTTTGAAATTTTGAAAATCGGACACCCAGAAAAAAAGTTAGACGGGTTTTTGTGAGTGGTCCTATTTCAATAATTTAAGGGTGAAATTACACAAAATTTCATAACAAGTTTTTGTAAATTTTTATTTTTTTAAGTGTTTATTTGAATTTAATTGAGTAAAGTTAAAAGGCTTATAGCTTGCGAAAATAAATTTTTCCTAAAAAAAAAATAAAAATTTGTTATGAAACTTTGTGTAAATTAGGAAGCATTTTAACCCTTAAATTATTGAAATAGGACCACTCACAAAAACCCGTCTAACTTTTTTTCTGGGTGTCCGATTTTCAAAATTTCAAAAAACTCTGAAAGCTACATTCTTCCCCTGTCCAAAACTGCCGGGGTGATCAAAATCCGTTGAGGGGCTGATTTTTGACAGTCGCTCAAGTAGACCCATACTAAAAATGCCACTTTTTGTTCAATCATCTACCAAAATTGAACGGATGGGCCGATTTTCGAAAATCTACCATCGTTGGAAAGGGGATGAATGTAGCTTTCCGAATCTATGCCACTTTTCAAAATCTGTCTCCCACAGCCTGAGATATTGGCGATTGAAGTCAAGGGTACATTTAAAACCTATATTGGTGGTCCTATTATTTTTCTCGACACTGTATATAGAAGTTGTGTATGGGAACTAAAACGGGAAGTCATAATTTTCTAGAGAATAAATTTTCGTAGAGAATTTATTGCTCTAATGAAAGTTTGCTCGAATTTTTGCTTTAATGTAACATGATTAATAAAGCAAAAAATATAGTAACTTTTTCAATTTATGTATGTGTAAGAATATATATTTATTACTTAATTCTGAGAATTAAGTAATTTATTAAATTTTCAAAGGAGAAGCATATTTTTTGGCTGTGAAATCTTTAAGTTTTTTGCCGAAATTGTTATAATATATTGTGTATCTGGGAAGAAAATGCAAGAGGGAGCTTTTTCAGCTAACTCCCCCATAAAGCTCTATCACTCAGCAACACTTGATGAAAAGTACCTCCCCTCCCCTCGCCTATATATGCTTTATTTGGCATTGCAGGTATTACAAGTGCTGCTGCCCTGCTTTCCTTATTTCATATTATGTATTTCACTAAGCACCAAATCTCAGGCGAGATTCTTCACCGTGAAATACCACAGCTTTACCGTAAGCTAACATCCAACACAGCCCAAAATATGATGAGCTTTGTCATCTACAACAAATTCTATATAGCACTCTATATATGTATGTATATGTAGCACTCTCTATGGCATAATAAAGTGTCGCATATAGAAACGTGGAATATATTTTTCTTTGTCTTCTTCTGTTATAAGCTCTTTTATGCTTTTATACTCTCTGTATGATCTGTTACAAAGCTCTTGCTTGACACAGTGTGGTGTCTGGCTGGAAGTTCAGTGTGAAGTCATTAAGGCAAGGTATCAAAGGGAATATTTTTGCGTTGATAACAAAAAAAAATTAATCATTTTTTTATAATTACAACCATATACTCATAATTTGCATGATAATGTAGATGCATTCTGCGTGAAGAGTAAACTATTGCTTATAGAAGAGCTGAAACTATATCCCTATGAATGTTCATAAAATTGTATATAAGTTAGGAAAAGTTTGTACAACAAGTAAATTGAGCTTTTAAAGGTTTACTCATCTTCATGAGTAAAAGTTTTCATCATTACTCTTGTCGTAAAAGTATCATCAAGTCACATTTATGCATGGAAAACACAACCATGTACGTACCTACCACTATTTTGGGATTCTGGACACTCATGCAAGGGAGGAGAGAAAGGATACCAAAAATGGCTAAAAGTCTTACGGCAAAGTCTTTGCTTTACTTTTCGTTTGTTGAGTTTTCTGTGAATAAATGGTATCATCTGGTCTAACAAAGGATGTGTATGTACATCAAATCAACAACTCCCTGAATCCCAAATGAAGAAATTCCTCACTTTTGTCTCCTCTTGTGTACAGTTTATCTTTTTGGCATTGTTGTCTTGTGTCAAAAGAGCACAAGATGAGGAGAAAGATTGAGACAACATCTCACACAAAACTTTTAGTTTTCCATCCCCCATGTACACACCGAATCTTGAATTCTCTCTTAGGATCTAAATTGAATCAAATGTAAATTATTTTACAACACATGCCTTTGCAAGTCCATTAGGGTACTCACCACACATATAGTACAAAGCTCACAGTCATACGGGTTTTGTAAAGTCTAATCTGGAAAATTCTTACATTAATTAGAAAATATATAGAGAGAGAGCTTTTTTATTCTTTTATGGAAAAATTGATTTATCTTTTTATTGCCACACATCGGAGTATTTTTCCGAATTTTGATTGCAAATGAACACGAGGAAAAAGGGATGAAAGAAAGTTAAAATAACCATATGGGTTCCATTATGAATTTTTCCTAGTGCCGTTTATTTACCAAAAAATTGTACCATTGTGTTGGTATTCGCAGGAATATTTTGTCAAATTGGTATTACTATCACGAACAGCAACCTTCATCCATGCCATGATGAAAAAATACCCAGTGTGGAAGATCATTTTACTCGTTTGATAAATAAGCAGAATATGCCTACCTACTGTTTGTTTTTCACGTGTACTAAACTTTTATTGAAATCACAATTGAGCTCATAGAGAGAGCTCACGCATTCACAGCCAGAATACATACAAATCCATTTTCCACTCTGTATGACAACGAATGAATTTACAAAGAATTTTCCATAACGCAGTGGAAAAAAATGCGGGACAAAAAATTTCAGTTTACTCTCTCAAAGTTTGGAAAAAGTTCTATGACTATATATGAGTGGGTATTCAAAAAAGGCACAAAACAAACGTGCATGGAAGGTGAAATTATTTAAAGGACCCACTATACTATGAAGCTTTTAATACATTAAGTACACTGGATTTTGCAGTTGAATGCAGATACTTTGTTTAAAGAAGTGAAATAAGGATTTATTTTGTAATGTTTCTAAATATATTTAATTTTTATGGAAAAAATACATTAAATGACTCTAAACTTTTAATTAAATATTCTTTTCTTTGCTTTCTTTTTAGTGAAACTACTTTTAGCTGTGATTGTTCTTGCTTCAGCAGAACATATTCTAAAATTGGAACGATATAGAGAAGATTATCATAGTCCCTGCGCAAGGATTAGCTGAGACTCTTTAGAATGGGTGAGTTGAGTATTTAAACATTTCTATTTATATCTAATTATACATAATTATATATAGGGTTTCAATATAGTATATTATATGTATATGTTTCGCAAAACAATTCATTATGTTGCTCATCGGAAATGATGAGAGTTCCGCGTTCTGATTAACCCCTCAGAAACAAGTCAATCATAACGCGTCCAGTTATAAGAGTTGGTGTCCCACAACGTGGAAAAGTTTATTTATGCGTTAAAATTGATTTTTGAGCAGTAACTATTAGGCAAAGTTGAATTTTTTTGTGAAATTCAGCAATTTGATGCATAAAAATAGACATATCTCTAGTTCTATTAGACCTACAGAAATTTCGTGACTAGTTTTGGAAAGATCTTGAAATAAGCTATAATTTGACATATATCTCAATGATTTTCAAGGTCACCTCTAGAACACAAAATGGCGGATTTTTGTTTCACAAAAAGAGTTTTTCGCATTTTTCGTCCTCAAGGAATGGCTTTAGAGGTTTCTGATGTTCTAGAAAGTTGTAGATAATTGCAAAACCTTTAATTTGATACCAAATTGAGCAAAATCGGACAAGCGGTTCAAGAGATATGGCTCTTAGAACTTTTCAAATGTAAGAATTTTTCAAATGGCTATATCTTCTAAACGGCGACATAGAATTTCTTCATTTTCGGACTGATGAAAGATATTGAGTCAGGCTACAACATATCAAAATTTAAAGGAAATCGATGATGGCAATTCGGAGATATAGCCCCTTAAAGTTATGCAATTTTTGTTTTTGATTTTAGCGCCTCTTGCGGATATTTTTGAAACTTGGAATGTTCTAGACAGTTGTAGGGCTTCTCAATACCTTTCATTTGATACCAAGATGGTCAAAATCGGTCAAGCCGTTCTCGAGTTATATCGAAAAAACACTTTTTGCTTTGAGCCGCCATATTTGCTAAACGGCTTGACCGATTTTCAAGTATGAATTATTGATGAAAACGTCTCACTGAGCTCTACATCATACTAAAATTTCAGACCTCTAGCTATAAGGGGACTGGTTGACGGTGTTTCAAAATGGCGGACGGCGGCCATCTTGGATTTTAAAAATGTAAAAATATGAAATTTTACACCTACATTTCTATAGAAAACTTCAAACCTGAAGTCTCTATCTGTTACCGTTCTCGAGCTATAAGGCAAAGTTTGGGCGACCGGCCGGCCGGCCGGCCGGATCAAAAATTTTCCACCACCATTTTTGGAATGTGGGTTGTCTGAAACGTGCTCATACCAAGTTTGAGCCCGATCTGAGGTGGTCGGAAAATCCGACGATTACAATACTTGGTGTTGGCCACGAAGTGGAACACCAACTAATATGCAAAAGAGGATGTTACATGAACTATATATAAGCTCTCACTTTATAACTTACTTTTGCTTTCATAGAATTGATCTAAAATTCATTACAATATATCCATTTTGAGGTGACTAAAACAAATAATTCAAAAGGATTTATATTTTGTATGCATAAAAAATTAACTAGATATTCCAACATCAAAACAAGGTACAAAAAGGGGTTGTATATAACGTGACGGAAATATTCATACTTCTTGATTATACTGAGAATTATCCGAATTTATCCCAAAACATTTTGAAACAAGCTATATATGGGAATTGAGATGAACTCCAAGCCCCATGCGAAATTCATTTTAACTTTGTCTATTTATCATGTTCACCTCTTTTCTCGTTTAACCACCAAACTTGGGTGGGTATAAAGCTTATCATATTCATTCATCTGATATAGTAGCATACATTGCTATATCTCTATAAGCCCAAGTAGCACAAAGCTTTTGTCTACACCGACTCTAATGAGTTTTATGCGAAAAAGTCTAACCACAATGCAAGTAGTCTCAAATAATATGAATTTCAACCAAGCTGAACTTTACATTATTTCATTATTACATTGAGTGGGATTTTTGGAATATATAATATCTACGGAAGTAGAGATTAAATTTGAATATTTATCCCGCTGAATGTAATCAAAAAGTGTATGTTTCAAAAACACTGCTTTGTTGTTGAAAAACTTGTTTGTTAAATAAGAGAATATAATATTTTTCTTTATAATTTTGTGTTTACAAGTTTCACCTAGCCATGATACACTATCTCTCCAAACGCATTTCATGGGTATTAACTATATGTTTTTAAAACAATAGTACAGGGTATGTATGAGCTTTTTCTCATACATATACATATATTTTCTAGAAAATTTCAAAAGCTTCCCCTGGTACACTGTGCAATTTTAGCTACCTTCTCCTTTTCTAACACAAAGCACAATGAAACTTTGTGTTTTGAAAATTATATACATAGCACACATAGATTATTTTATGTAAATATTCCTCTTGTATCATGATACAGCCTTGTACATCGTACATAGAAGTTTAGAAAGTACCTGTGAAGCAGGATCGATTGGAAACTAGCCCCAAAAAAAAGCTTCTCCGTCATTTAATGGGGTAAAATAAATTCTCAATTAAATGAATTTAACATTCTGGTTTCACTCAAATAATTCTTAATTGCATTTTAATCACTCACCCAACTTCCTCATGGTTTTCATACGTAAATCGTTCAATTGGTAATATAGAAGTTTTTAAGTTACAAACTCTAATTAATGTCTGGGGGGTAGCTCAATCCCCTAAATTGCCTGCGTTGAAAGTCGGTAAATGAAAATTATATAATGAAATAGTTTCACTATATCCTTTTAGGGTTGCATTCCTCAGTGATGGAAGAGTAATATAAACTTTGTATAAGTGCACCACTCTGATAGACAATTAAGTTGAATGCTAATCTTTCAGTATTATTATTCAAAGTTTCCAGTAGTGCCATTGCAAGAGTAAAACAATGTCCAGATTTTCTCCTACATTTTATTTTGTGAAGGAGATATTATTCATTTTGTTTATACTGAATTGGGTTAATCCTAATGCGATTTGCAGTATAAGCTTAGAAAGTTAGATAAATAAGATAGAATGTTACGTTAAATATTCTCTACAGCTTACTGTCCATTACAAAAGCAAATAAATGTTGTAAATCCGACCAAGATTTTTGAAAAAGCCAAAAATCCTTAACCACATGACGCATCCACACACTAACAATCCTTTTGCCGGATTTTGCCATTTTAAACCCATTTTTAGTGGGTAGTGCTTCATAAAATTTCCCACAACCACCATTTGGGTTTTATTCAATTTCTCTGGTAGTTAAATTTTATGTAACTTTCCAGAAAAGCTTTGCACGTTATTTAAAAGTTTAGATGAATTTTACGAAATACCTGAAAAATACAACAAATCGTATTATTGATGTGAAACAATAAAAAGAAAGACGTAGAATTAAGCAATATTCATGGAATAAATTTCCAAAGAAGCATGGCATTTGGTTCTCAATCAAATAAAAATGAAAATGATCTGTGGCGTCATAAATATAGAGACACACTTTCGCAAATGTCCCACGTAAGCAACATTTGTAAGTGTCTTGATCTTAGAGGCAGAGACAAGCAAAGAGGGTGGAAGTGAATGCAAAAGGATGGAAGGATGTGGGGCTTTATTACAAAAGCACAAAGGGGTCCTTATGATTCAATGAAGGCATCGGTATGCGTAAAGCTCTCTATTAGTTGGTATACCACAATCGTGGCATACCAAGTATTGTAATCGTCGGAAAAACCGACCACCTCAGATCGGGCTCAAACTTGGTATGAGCACGTTTTAGACATCCCACATTACGAAAATGGTGGTGGAAAATTTTTGATCCGGCCGGCCGGCCTGCCGGCCGGCCGTCCCGCCGGCCGGTGCGCCAAACTTTGCCTTATAGCTCGAGAACGGTAACAGATAGAGACTTCCGGTTTGAAGTTTTTTATAGAAATGTGGGTGTAAAATTTCATTTTTTCGTATTTTCAAAATCCAAGATGGCCGCCGTCCGCCATTTTGAAATACCGTCAACCACTTCCCTTGCAGCTAGAGATCTGAAATTTTAGTATGTTGTAGAGCTCAGTGAAATGTTTTCATCAATAATTTATACTTGACAATCGGTCAAGCGGTTTAGCAAATATGGCGGCCTAAATCAAAAAGTGTTTTTTCGATATAACTCGAGAACGGCTTGACCGATTTTGACCATCTTGGTATCAAATGAAAGGTATTGAGAAGCCCTACAACTGTCTAGAACATTTCAAGTTTCAAAAACATCCGCAAGAGGCGCTAAAAACAAAAACAAAAATTACCTAACTTTAAGGGGCTATATCTCCTAACATCTGTTATCGTTTTCCTTTAAATTTTGATATGTTGTAGCCTGACTCAATATCTTTCATCAGTCCGAAAATGAAGAAATTCTATGTCGCCGTTTAGAAGATATAGCCATTTGAAAAATTTTTGAATTTGAAAAGTTCTAAGAGTCATATCTCTTGAACGGATTGTCCGATTTTGCTCAATTTGGTATCAAATTAAAGGTTTTGCAAAACTCTACAATTTTCTGGAACATCAGAAACCTTTAGAACCATTCCTTGAGGACAAAAAATGCAAAAAACTGTTTTCGTAGAACAAATATCCGCCATTTTGTGTTCTGGAGGTGACCTTGAAATGTATCGAAATATATGTCAGATTATAGCTTATTTCAATACCTTTCCAGAACTAGTCTCGAAATTTTTGTAGGTCTTGTAGAACTTGAGATATAACCATTTTTGTCTTTCGAATTGATGAATTTCATAAAAAAAAAATCAACTTTGCCTACTAATACTACTTAAAAATTAAATTACAACGCATAGACTGACCCATCCGCGTTGTGGTATACCAACTCTAATAACTGGACGCGTTATGATTGACTTATCGACAGTAATACCCATGGATCCTGTCAATAAATTACTCCTTCGTGTAGTCAGCATTTTTTTTCCACCATCCGACATAACACTATGATTTATGTGTTATGTTAACTTCATGAGAAAATCTCTCCTCAAAATGAGATATTTAATTTCAAAAGGACAATTTTCTATTATATATCTGGTTCACCCATCAAGTGTCATCATAGTTATGAGAGAAAAATGATAGTTTGAACTTTGCTACAATGTTAAGGGGCACATGTAAGTGAGATAGTGGCTTCAAAATATGGCACCAAAATCCTGTAAATTCACATTGATGTCATATTTGAGAAATGGGAGATATGAAACATGTCAATTGATCGTCCAGATAATCCTCCAACACTCTACGCTTATTGCTCATCGCATAAATATATACCCAAAGCTAAGAACCGGAATAAATGGATGAAGAATGACATTAAGCATAGATAAAGTCTTTGATCAAAGTTTTAAGTTGTATACTTGTGTATAAATAAATTTATTGCAATATTAAGGAATTTCACAAATATCCAAAAAGATAAGACATCGCCTTTTGTAATGTGATATCATTGGACAGCTAAATCGATTTATTTCTTGGTTTCTTCTACTTCCTTCTCACAAACTTATCAGTCATATTATTTTCCAATTTCTACGTGATTTATCCCTTTTTGCTCATTCGCCTTCACCACAAATTATTACTCTCTTGTCAGGATTCCTACTAATTTATCATTTTCTCCACATCAATGGAGATATATAATGCACAAATGTCACAGGAAATATTTATCTAAGTTCGATACATTAATATCCTTTCTATGGATAGGCGTTAAAAATGTACATATATAGGTAAAGGAAAGGAAATCAACTAATTTTCCTTTAATTATATTTTCTTCTTTCTTTAATAAAAGATTTTTTTTTAATTGAATTTAAAGGAACAATATGTAGGTAGTTAATTAAAAACACAAACAAATGAATAAATACCTTTGTGAGTAATATCCCTGGGAGAAAAAAGGACTAAACAAGGAAATATTTCCCATAACAATTGTACTATTGCTTGTGATTGTGTTAGGTTCTCAATGGCAAGGGGAAATAGGTGTATAAAGGAATGTATTATGAATGGAAAATGCATAAAGCCAAGTAGAGAATCCTCTGGAGGAATTAATTAAAGCTCAGTATGTGGACTAAACTGACATCGTCACTTAAATAGCATGGATATGCATATGAAGAGGTGAGTAGGATTTTCCGTATTAATGAACAGGGATATCTTGGCTGTAAAGTTACACAAATAATCAACACTATTCTATAGCACATACAGCAGGTTGTTTGTGGTGTTGTTGCTGTAATTAATTAATATAGTCATCCTGAAAATCAATTCACTACCACCTCTTCGGTGTATACTTTGCCGCACATCTATAGCCGATTTTCTCCTCTATCTTAAACACTTGTTAGCATATTAGAAGAGAACACAGGTGTCAACATTTGCGCCCAACTTGTGAACATATTCTCACGATATTCTATAGCGTACCTTCTATGTAAGTCACTATGTTGGAAGATTATGTAATGTATGCTACATCGTGATATCTGACTATGAAGTTTAGAAAACTATTATCAAATTTTATGTAATTAAAATCTCATCACACGACAGAACTAAACATACATATAGGTAGGATGTTTAGTGTATGAGAGTGTGCCATATTTCGGATGCGTCATCCATAATCTGGCATCTCTATTTAATCCTTATTAATATTTAAAGCATGCGGTAGTCACGAGCTGCTCTCTCGGGTTATTTCATGAGACTACCATCACGCGGGAATATTTACAAATAAACATATAAGCAAAATCATATAAAATAGTCTATATATTTGGCAAAAATCTATCCCTAAAAGGATCTCATTCCTATCTCCCCATATCTAACGTACTTTTCCTTTAGTGCCCATCGCACCCATGAAATACAATGCAAACGGTGCTCTGTAGAGCATTAATACGATATTATTTATTCCCATTATACTTCATCATCATTTTCCCCACATTTCACTTGTCACAATCCACGTCTCCCGGCTAAGATGACGATGTTGACGTTCCTATTATATATAAATAATAAGAAGACTTGAATACTTATGATTTATTTCACTGTGAATTGTTCATCTCAGTCATCTTATGTTGCCATTGGGTATGTGCTCATGCGGTTTTTAGCACCATGAAAATTTATGATGATTCTCTTTTATAGAAAATTGCTAATTTCACATTTTGCTCAAATTCAAAATTTTAATACAAACACCCAAAGTAAATATAAAATTATTATTTCGAATTTTCGGTTTGTAAGAATGAAAAGCCGCCTCTTTGTTAATTTGAGGAATTTTTGAAAATTTGATTTCTTGGAAATTAACTCCTTTTAGACGAATGTTAGAATGTTTGATTTTATTATTTAATGGGATTTAAGAAAGAAATATTTCCTAAATTAAAATTGAGGGAGTTTCATGTAAAAGGACTCTTTTTTTTCTTCAATATTTTAATAAAAAAAAAAACATTTGAACCCATTTCATTGGTATAGAATATTTCAACATAAAAATGGATTTTTGATTATAAATTCCTTCTTAAAGGACTCTCTCTCGGCAAAATAAGAAAATTTGTGGTGGGATATTATGTAAATGAGGAAATTTTATGCGCCTTTGATGTTCTTCTCTCAGTCAATCTTCACGCATTCATGTTGAAGTGGATTTCATTGATCTTTTATCCGAAGTGGTGTGTATTGGATGTTGTGAAAATTTGAATGTAATTCTCGAGGGTATAACTAATAAATGTACCACCTCATATCAAAACAATTTCACCACCCAAAACGCGTGTACCCCGCGGGGAGGAGTGGCGAGGCATATTGGCCTTCTCTTGCATTTACCCACGTGCCAGTGTAGAGAACCCGCAACCATTAATTGCGGATGAAAGCTTCATATTTTCGCCAGAAGCACATTCAGACTCACATGTTCTCAATCTCGGGAACAAATATAATTAATTTTGCGAACAAGTTGAGCGAAGGAAGGGTGTGGTCTTGGATTATGAAGCACAACTTTCAGCGATGGTAAATTGTTCTCCCATTCATCCTCAATATATCACATTTTCACTTTCCACCAAAGAGAATTAAGCATTATAATTCCACAGTCTATCTGAATAAGCTTTGATAGTGAATATGAGCTTTATTGACTTTTAATTTACTTTAAACTATTTCAAAATTAACAAAAACATTTTTTTACAACTACCTACATTATAAAAAGAATTCGATTTAAAAATCAAGAAAAAAATAAAATTAAGCGAATTATTTATTCCTTTAGCTTCCTCACAAATAAGTCTTATTTACAATTAATTAGTGGAAGTTTTCGAAATTACTCCAAGTATGTACTAAAAGGCATTTTATTCCTTTTGTGTTTAAAAAACAAATATTTATCTCATCCCGACAAAGAAATTTATTTAAACACCACTCATCTCACATTGCGAGTATTGGGTTAATTCAACAAAATGACAAATAGTCTCTGCAGTACATCTCCACCCTTAACTTCCACTGTGTGTACGTACATTGAGAAACATATAAACACATTTGGAATCACTTATTTCCCTCACGAACTTCAACGTGGCTAAATGACATCATCAGGCGTATTCGTAAAATTTGCCAACAACACAGGAAACTTCGGGAGCACACACAACATGCAAACTTTCGGAAGGAAGAAGAGCAGTTAATCTCCATTTATGCTCGCGGTAAAATATAAGACAAAGAAAGTAGTAAATCGCAACGTGAAAAGGTGTTCCATTTTGCTTATCTACACCCAGCATTACATGGAGCTTTTAACCTGGCGCACCGCTCGCTGGCTGTGGAGATGGCGGGAAAAAGCTAAAGAGGGTGTGTGTGTGTGTGTTTACGAAGAGAAGATCCAAAAGAGTGAGTCGACATGTGTGGAATTCAGTTTATTTGCCAAATTAACAGGCGCTTAGAAATTTATGTGTGGGTCTTCCCATGGCGTTCCAGTGGGTGGGTTTAATTTTCTTCCAAGCAAGAAAGCACTCATCCACACACCCCCATAAGCAGGAAGAAAGCTTTTCCGGCAATTATCGTACAAAAATTAATTATCATAACTACCAAACTGATGTATGTTACGTACTACTAATTTTTTAAGTAAAAATTTGGATTTATTTCATTAATTTTATACATAACATAAATTTAAAGATTTTTAGTACCTATTAGGAAAGCTCAATTGTACGTTGTATACGTGAAAATTAAAGAAGAAGTTTAAAAGTCACGAGAAGTGAACAAAACAATTCTGTCTAAAAATAGCCAATTAGAAATTGAAACAATTTCTCTCCTTTTCCTGATGATTCCGATGGATGTGTTTTATACATATAGGTATCTCGGAGAAACATAAGCTCTTTATATATTACACCCATACACAATTCTTGTTATTACCCTTCAAACGTACTCCTACCATTTCTTTTCTTCCTCAATATTCTTAGTAATTTTTCAATTTTTATTTTCCCACTTCATTGCTTCTCTACACTATTGCCAGTGTTCAATCCCACACAACGTGTTAATGTCTATTTGGCTTATGGGATTCCCTGAAATTGATTTCCTTTATAAAGACTTAACTAATAGACTTTAAATGATTTCGTTTTTACTTTTTTTCAATAAATAATTTCACTTTGATAATATTTATTTGAATTTTTGTCACGAAAGACGCAAAACGAAGCAGAGAAATTTTAGATCAGTTTATTCTTAAATTAAATCCTAAAAGCTTTTTGAACTATTATTATTTTTGACATAGTTGTAAGATTGAGGTATTTTATTTAAAAAAAAAAAGGAACAAAAGATTGCCTTAAATTCTTCAAGTTTCATTAAGGTCTAATCTAGGGACCTATAGTAAATTAACATTTAATTTAACATAAACCCCTTTTGGAAAATGAGATTAATTTTTGAGCAAAAACTAATTTAATGTGAAACACTGTGGTTGTTGTTTAGTAAACCTATACGTATCCTAAATATAGAACACTATACTGAACGAACAATACCTCGAAAATTAAATGACTAGGATACATAACAATGTAGTTTTCCCCTCATAGATCCCTCGACTCCTTGTTGTTTACCACCTCCACTGAAATAATGTCCAAAAGCCAAAAGCTTTTCTGGGAGAGGTCGTATTGGAGAATGTTATGTATAGTATATGTATGTAGGTAGATTTATCAATGTGAGAATTTAGCTCCAATATTGTGTTGTAATGATGATTGGGCAAGCGGAAGTGGAACAATGAAAGTAACGACGGAAACGGAGATCAGTTAATTAAATCAGGCGATTGCCTCCCATTATAATATGTGTCACTGCTGGGTAATTACGTGGTAAACGAACCCCAGGACAGGATTAAATGCTCAATGAATTAACCACCGAAAATGAAATAACCGAGATTGATTTCCTCATTCTATTCGAGAAATATTTACGCAAAAGTTTTCTCATTGAAATAGTAAATTGTTTGTTTTTCATGTACATATGAGCTTTTATGTGAACTTTGGGGAGGCTGGAATGCAGCACCTAATCAGTCACGCTTGTCTTCCGTCGACACATCACCGACACGACCCAAATACATCCGCTCATTCGCATAAAGTGCAGTGATCATTAATCCAATTGGCGCCACCAACGCATCCTAATTTATTACAGTCGCTCTCCCAAAATATCATTTAATCAACGTGGTATGGATGCTGCTACAATGAATTCTAACAAATCTATTGAAATTGATAATTGCAATGAAAAGGCATTTTCCATAATTCATTTGTGAAATATCTACAATTAAAAGCTCTTTCTGCATAAGACGTATAAGTTGATTTTGGTGAGTAAATTAAAGCTTAATTTGCACATTTATATTATTACAAATGACGTGAAGCTTTACATGTTCCTAAAAAAAATATTACAATAAAAGTTAACATACTGAATGTCCAAAAAAAACCGAATTATTATGCAGAATATGACCCATAGGTACTTATACAATACATATATGTATACCAGAACTTTACAACTTTTAATTGAAAGACAATGAAGAAAAATACATTAACATACTTTTCCATTAGATCGGACCGGTTTTGACAGGTTTTGTTGAAGCGCGAAAAGTTTGGTGCTCTGATTAAATTAGCCTTTTTATCGGTGAAATAGAGAAAAGTTTGCAGTGAAATTGCGAGTAAGGGTCAGTGGAGGCCGCGGAAAGTGGATAAAGGTGAAATTTTCTTTCCCGAAAGTGGTGGAAACTGTGAAATTGGCCTTTTTGCCGGCAAGTGTATGCAGGGTGGCCGCCCAACCTATCCGTCTCTTTCATACATAAGCGCGTGCGTGACGGAATAATCAGGAAAGGGGGCTCTTTGAGTCGCTTAAGTGCGTGAGTGGACACGTTTATTGTGCACCAACTCTGGGACAAGATAATCAATCTATTCTGTGAGGAATTTGCGAGATAAAGCGTGAGATTCTATAGTGTCACGCATTGCGGAAGGGTAGCCATCTTTGTGTGCCCCACAAAGTGGAAGTGCCGTTTCTTTTTTTTCTCATCGATTTTTCTTCCGGGAAGACACTTTTTGAGCACGTGAAGACAATCTGTGTTGGTGTAAGGTGTTAATTCCCTCCCTTTGGACTGCAGGGAGGGCAGGTGAGTTGCCTATTCCATCTGTTATCCTGCCTCGTAGTGGCACGTGCTAGCCAGTGAACTGAGTTTCCGGTGATTTGCGGAATTACGGTGGTTTCCCATACGGCGCATTTTTGCACAGTAGCAGCCACACACATCGAACTTCAGTGATTGTACGTTAAAGCAATTTCAAGTGAAACAATTCGCGGTGTGCTGCATTTGGCTTATTTTGTTCAAGTGCGCGATTCCCACGTGCAAATCCCTCTCTCTCTCTGGGGTTTTTGAATTTTTGCCAGTGAGATAGTGAGTGTGTGTGTGCGATGGCAAACATTCCGTCCGCCCCTGGCGGGGGAGGCATTTCGGAGGATGAAGAAAACTTTTTATTAAATCCGGAGGGGAGCTCCACGCCCGTTGATGACATTGTGGATGAGAATGTGACGCTTTTGGAGCCCATGGACGTGAATCATGAGCCTGAGCCCGTTGAACGGAAGAGGTGGACAACCGCGCAACGGAAATTCCTGCGTCGTCTGATGTCTGATGGTTTGACGCATGATGAAGCCGTGAAGAGGGTGCTGCAGGAGGTAAAGAAAAGGGAGGAGGGTCAGCCTACATCCCCAGGCAGGCTGGACAAGAGAAGACGGGGGGACGACACGACGTCCTCTCACATCGCCGTCTCTAAGAAGCCGAAAGAATCTCAATCTTTTGTATCCACCAAGGCAAAGGGAATGAAAGTCACACTTGTCAGTGACAACATGGCCTGTCCACTGACGTATGATCAGCTGGAAAATTTGAAGTACTCCCTAACTGGCGAAATCGACAAAACGGTTTCGCAAGGGGGAACAAGGGTCAAGTTCCTAAATTCCTTCATCAGGCAGGGATGCCTGGTGATAGAATGCGCCGATGAGGCAACAAAGTCCTGGCTGATGGAGGTTGCCCTGCTGCTGGAGGAGCCAAAGGTTACGGCGGTGGAGGGCGATGTATCGCCCAAGCCCACCGTCGTGACCATGTGGGTGCCGGAGAGAGAAGTGGACCACCCACGATCCATCTTGAGTCGAATCGCGCACCAGAACAATCTGGACATTCTCAAGTGGAGAATTATTAGGGTCAGTGTCGGGCAGAGAGGCCGCCTCTTTGTCCTGGCAATTGACCAGGACTCCCTTGAGAAATTAAGGAAGGCGGACATGTTCGTCTTTCACGCCCTGGACTGTTACAGGATCAGGGTGAAGGGGGGAGAAGGAAGGACCAGTAATGGACCACCAATCCCTCCTCCCTCCACAGAACAGCGCGCATCCGGAAGGGATGACCCATCCGGCAGCCAGGGGCGAGCGAATGTACCGCAAGCCCAGGATGGCCTAATAAAATCTAATCTGCGGGGCAGGTTAGACGCTGCCCGCACTTCAGGGGACACCGATATGTCCCCATCAAGTTCCCATGGGACGGTTCATCGCTCCAGGAGCACCAACAGAGGAGGGGGCCGGGAGCGCCGTAGAGCTCCCCGAAGTCCCTCATCATGAGCAACGCCTCTAGCTGGAAAGTGCTGCAAGCAAACTTGCAGCATGCACGAGCGGCATCCGCAGTGCTAAATGGCTGCTTCAGCCGTAACAAATTGGATTTTGCGCTAATCCAAGAGCCATGGGCCTTTAGTGGCGCCGTTCGCGGACTGAATTCGAAAGTCAGCGAAATCATCTGTGATGACAGCAGCGATAGACCGCGAGCCTGCATCGTCTACAGGAAAGAGATAGCCGTATGTGCAATTCCTAGCTTCTGCTCGCGAGATATGGTGGCCATTCTTGTACGTCAGGACAAAACGAACAATGGACGCCATATTGTTCTATGCTCGGCCTACCTACCAGGCGATGTTAGAGAGTGTCCTCCACCGCAGTTAGGCAGCCTTATTGACTTCTGCAGAAGTAAGGGGCACGAACTCATCGTCGGATGTGATGCCAACGCACATCATACCAGCTGGGGGAGTACCAACATCAACGATAGAGGTGAGTCACTTTTTGAATTTATTAATCAGCATGGACTTGAAATTGTTAATGTGGGGGATAAACCTACCTTCGTTACTAGAACGCGCAGTGAAGTTCTAGATATTACTTTAACTTCAAACCGCATCTTTAGGAAGGTAAAAAACTGGCAAGTCTCTGACGAGCCATCTCTGTCTGATCACAGGCACATAATTTTTGACATCTATCTGGACAGCATTAACGTCCTAGAGCTCAAAAGGAACCCTAGGAAAACTAATTGGGATGGGTATAGAGTTAGTCTCTCTACACAGATCCGATCCCTAAATATTTTAATCAATAGCCCGAGCGATATTGATCACACCACAACTAATTTTAACAATGCTATCATGGATGCTTACACATCCAATAATAACCCACGACCCTGTCGAACTGATCAATCAGTTCCTTGGTGGACTGCCAACTTAACCAAACTGCGAAAAAGTGCCCGCAGGCTATTTAACAGAGCTAAAACTAATGGTGCTTGGGACGAATATAGAGCCGCCCTAACATCATATAATAAAGCTCTAAGAAAGGCAAAATGCAAATCTTGGCACAAATTCTGTACAGAATTAGAAGAAACATCAACCTGTGCCAGATTACACAAGTGTCTGGCAAAAGGTAAATTAGCAAAATTTGGCCTTCTGGAAAAACCGGACGGCAGTTACACCAATGATCTGGAAGAGAGCACTGATCTCATGATCAGGACTCACTTCCCGGGATCGTCGATTGCTCAGGAGACTGAAGAAGCCTCCGTGCATGTCTTAACTCCTCAGGACTCAGATTTCGAGGATGCAAGAAATTTAATCACGCTAAACAAGGTCACTTGGGCTATTAATTCCTTTAAGCCTTATAAGACTCCAGGGGTGGATGGCATTTTCCCAGCCCTGCTTCAACAGGGGACCGAATTACTGTCCCCAATAATAGTAAAAATACTTCGGGCCAGTCTTGCATGGGCCTATGTGCCTAAACCTTGGAGAACTGTCAAAGTTATCTTCATACCAAAGGCTGGAAAAAGACCAAGGAATAACCCAAAATCTTACCGACCCATCAGCCTCACGTCATTCCTCTTAAAATTAATGGAGAAGATTATAGATAGACATATAAGGGATCATGTTCTGACGGTTCAGCCGGTACACCCCTTCCAACATGCGTATCAAACAGGTAAATCAACTGAAACTGCCCTATTTGATCTGACTAACCGGATCAAAAAAGGCCTGGATCAAAACGAAGTATCCATTGCTGCCTTCATAGATATAGAGGGGGCTTTCGATAATATATCTTATGAGTCGATTGAACAAAGTCTGACTGATAGAGGTGTAAATCGCTCTTCATGCCGTTGGATTTCGAATATGCTGAGAAGCAGAAGAATTGTAGCATCCTCGTCAACTGGAGCAGCAACAAATGTTGTTGCCAGGGGATGTCCTCAGGGAGGAGTTCTGTCACCTCTACTCTGGACACTCGTGGTTGACAATCTCCTGACCACGCTAAACGGTCGGGGGACGTATGCACAGGGATACGCTGATGACATAGTCATCCTTGTGAAAGGAAAATTTGAAAATACAGTTATGGAACTGGTACAATCTTCACTTAGGGCTGCAATGTCCTGGTGCATAGCACATGGTCTGGGAATAAACCCCAAAAAGACCGTGATTGTTCCTTTCACCTATAGGAAGAAATTACATTTTGAATGTAATCCAACCCTCAATGGTGAAAGTGTCAATGTTGCAGTAGAATGCAAATATCTAGGGGTCACTCTGGATAAAAAACTCAAATGGAAATCACATTTGGAAAATTCAATAGTAAAGGCCCGGAATGCCCTGTGGATCTGTAAAAGATACGTGGGGCAGACCTGGGGTCTGAATCCGCATATGATGCGCTGGATATATGGGACGGTTGTACGTCCCATTATCACATACGCGGCGTGTGTATGGTGGCAAATAACGGAAACCAACGAGACTAGAAACAGCCTCGACAAGCTACAAAGAGTCGCCTGCCTGCTAATCACAGGAGCTATGAAAACAGCCCCTACCCGGGCACTAGAAAGACTCCTCAATCTCATGCCCTTGTACCTGTTTATTGAAAAACAGGCCAAAGCCTCCATAATCAGGCTACACTCACATAATAACTGTCAAAGTGGATCTCACATTGACAGTTTAATTAAAGACTCTGGAAACCAAATTTTTTCTATGATAACAGATAGTCTGATACCAGTCTATAACTTCATCAAACAATTTACCGTGTGCATCTCGAATGAGAATGATTGGACACGGATTGACCACAACGCATTAGTTTGGTATACAGACGGTTCTAGATTAAATGATATGTCTGGTGCAGGGGTCTTCAATGAAAGATTAAACTTTCGATTGTCCATCCCTATGGGCTCATATGCCACCGTCTTTCAGACGGAAATTACTGCCATTTGGGCATGTATATTGGAAAACCTACGTCGAAATTATATTAACCGACGTATATACATTTTATCGGACAGTCAGGCTGCTCTCCTAGCGCTGCAATCTGATAAAATTACCTCTAAGTTAGTCCTAGACTGCCTAGAGGCTCTCAAAAACCTAAGCGCACTCAACAGTGTGACCCTAATGTGGGTACCGGGACACAGCGGTGTCCCAGGAAACGAAACCGCAGATGAACTAGCCAGAAATGGCTCCTCTGCTCCTTTCATTGGACCAGAGCCCTTCTGTGGCATTGCAGAGTGCTCCCTCAAAAGGGAACTCAACACATGGTTCGAAACTAGAACATCAAGTCTATGGACCCAGAGTCCTAGAATGAGACAGGCAAAAGAGTTTATGGTAGAATCCTCAAACTCTAAGTCCAAAGAACTCCTATCATTAAATAGGAAAAACCTAAAAATCCTCACAGAGCTGATGACAGGTCATTGTCGTCTAAGAAAGCATCTGTACAACATCAAAATCTCACAGAACTATACCTGCAGATTCTGTGAGATGGAAGACGAAACGTCTAGCCACATTCTGTGCTACTGTGAAGCACTAATGGGCAGAAGACGTAAATTTCTAGGTGCCTATGTGTTAGAACCACATGACATCTGGAAAATTAAGCCAAATGGTATCCTAAGCTTTGTTAATGGCCTGGGACTGTTTGGCTAATTAATTATCAGATTATGATGATATCCGGGGACCCACAATAAGCTTGCTTTAGCTGCAGTGGATTGGAAGCGATCTCAGTCGCGGCCACCCCAAACAAATCTGAATCTGAATCTGACTTTTCCATTAAACAACAATGAAATCTTTGTCTATGTGTTTCTGCTTCCGCTTTTCGCAATTCTATTTGCTATGTTATATTTCGTGTCCTTCCATGTCGCATTCGTATACATAAATCCGCTTTATTTACTGCACAGGCACAAGAGAAATTTTATTTTTTAGCTTCTCTCCCCCAAAGAAAACAATGAAATTGAATTCTTAAAATCTCATTATTCAGCTAATCAAATTATAATTTAAATATATTTTTTTATTTAATGATCAAAGAAGGAAATTCATTCATAAAATGTTACCCATTGAGGATATATTTTACTCTATTGGTTTAATGTTGGTTTAGCTATTATATATCAATAATTTCTCACCGTTCAGTATCCTAATTAAGGCACTAATAGATAAACAGACAAATGCTTGAATTTAAGGGAATTTTCAAATGTAATTTTCATGATAGAATTTTCATCAAAACATTCTTGCAGATGAATTTATTTAAAATATTATGAAAACTGAAAATTTCACACCGTGCTTTCATATTTTGGAAGCTATGAAAATATTTTCACTGCATACATAGCATAGATTACGTAAATACTCAAAAGATTAAGAAGAATTTTCAAAGGTATTTTCCGTTAATAAGTTTTAAAATTTCATTTGCATAACTTTTGTATGAAAAATAACATAATACATGTTTCTCTTTATTTGTACAAGCCAGTCACACAGCAACAAGAAGAAGCAATAATAAAGCGATTTTAGAAGATTTAATATGATAATTTTTTCGTGGTATTGCGAACAATATGGTAGCTGAAGATAGTGAGAATTTCATAAAATTATGTGGGTTGTGCAATATGGTATTGTATACTTATATGGCATTGTTGGATGCAGCAGTAGACGACGACAGAAGGATATTTTAAATTACATTTTGTCATTTGTGATGGGTGCACCAAGTAAAATGCATATAGAACCACCCTCTCTACGTAATAGGAGAAAATGTTATGTATTGCATGGTGTTACAATAGTGATGCCTTGCTGGGGAGCATTATAAAAAGGGAAACATATTAAAATCTATTTTGCAAGAAGGGATGAAGGGATTATATTCCTGGAGATTCCTACTTCATGTACTCTTCTCTTCCTTCATTATACTAATGTTAAAATTCAATTTTTACCCCATTTTTGCAACAATGCGGTTTTCCTGCTCGCGGAAGCTTTAAAAGTGTATAAACTTCCAAAGCTTTGCGGAAAAACTTTCAGCGGAAATCGATTGCTAATTGCCTATAATTTCTAAACAATTTTTTAGGCCCTTACATGCATGGGGTTTTCCACTTTTTTGTCAATTTTTGATGATTAATCTCTGCTCCCTTTCTAACTATCTTTCAAAATACTACATAAAATTGCAGTCAAATTAAATTTACAAAAAAAAACTATCTACAAAATTGATTGAGCAGAATCAAAATTGAAAACATAAAACTACCACTATCCAACAAAAAAAGCTATGAGAGGCCTACAAAAAGTAAATCTACATACATTACATTACACCTCTGTGCAACGCGAAATTACAGCATGAAGTATCAATAAATGCACCGTTTTGTATGCTCACTCACACGCGATACGGATGCTGCGTTAACAAATCCCTCTGTGGACGTCAGATGGTTCGTAGTATGCAAAAAAACCGCATGTTCAAGCCAAAAACCCATTTGGGAAAATGGAAAATCCAATATGGGATTATGTCGCATGAAAAATCAACTCTGGGTGTATTTACTTGCTTTGGTGATCTCATTCCGAATTCCAATTAGAGATACCTTCATTGCACCACCTGAGAACTCGGCAATATAGCAGCCAGTACCCGTGAAATTATGAGGTGATTCTCGGTGGTTCCTCTTGGGGGAACAGGGGGGAGGTAATGTGAAATGGAATAATCTTCAAATACACAAGATTTCCCACCCCCACAACTACTTTGCGAGTGGGTGTGTGAAAAACTTTCAATCCAATATCTGCAGCTCTTTTCCTATTCAATATTCACGTGCAATCTCATCTATATAGCAATTTCTTCTCATGTATATTTTTCGAATTCTGACTTGAAAACTTCCTCACTTTGGGAGACAATGGTGTATAATAAAATGAGAGGAAGAAAATGCTTTTCAACGTAAATATCATGACGAAATCAATTTTGCAGCTGAGATTTTTTTTACATCCACCCCAATGCATATTTTACTGCTTGAGGATATTCCAGTTATCCACTTAAAATTCCATCAGAATATCAATTTAAATTCTCTACATAATGTATATATACAGATTGCTGAACAAATACTTAAGAAAAAATCTCCATTTGATCAATTTTTTATTGAAATTTAATTAAAACAATTTTTTTAAATCTTTCTGTTGTAAACATATAGCTCATCTCACAAGGATTTGTTATTGTAAGTAGTTTAAATGATAAGAAAAATAAGCGAATAGAGTAAATTTTCAATTCGCAGAGTCGTTACATAGAAAATATTAGTGGGGATATAAGTAAAGCAAAAAGCTATATCCTTTCTCCCCTTTCTCCCACATTGAGCTTCTAACCAACTTTATATGGAAACTAAAATGTAAACTTTGACATGATTGAAGATATTGATGGTGAAAATAGAGTAGAATGTACTACCATTTGGCAAAAGGTTTAAATACAATGGCATGAGCACACTCATTCTCAAAAGAGCCTTAATATCTCTACGAGTGGTTTTGTGGTGAACCAATGGTCATTCATTCCGCCACAGTCCTCGCTATATTCCCCTATATATATTTATTAAATACAGAATGTGTGTACTTTCTGTATAGAAAAACCACATACACAAATATACCATAAACTTTAAAAGCTCCGAATTACTCCGTGAGTGTTTTCCGGAAATGGATATTTCGAGTGCTCAACATTTTGCGCTGTAAAATATACATAGAACGTAAGTTTAGGTATATAAAGGGATATACGCAGCAATGTACGATGAAAGCCCCATTGAAGGATGGAGCGAGAGGAAATTTATAAAAGTAACAAATCCCTTGGAGTACCTACATATACTGTATATAATGTAGTACATGTATTAGGGGTACAAGTTTTACTATGTATTAAAATAGGGTGTTTGTGCTGAAAGGGAAAAATTCACAGTTTCATCCCCCCAAACTTTGATTCCTGTGTGTGTACACACGCATTTTTTGGAGCTCCATGCAAATGGAGTCGGCCATCAAGTGAGTAGAGAGGGAGAGAGAGAGAGAGAGCAAAGGAGGTCAAAATGATAAATGACGGTTCAACCGAAATCTCAAATAATATTAACATACGGAGCAAATGACAAAATGGTTCATTTAATTTATATTTATTTACACAAAACATCTACGCACATTTGCAAAATAAGGACACCGGAATGATGGAGAAGAACATATCAGATTTGGAGCAACAAAGATTCCTATACAAGTCATCCGAGACACGGAGTGGGTGGAGTGGAGTGATAAAAAATGAGTGAAGAAAGTGAGAAATAGGGGATGTGTCTTCATTTGCCCCCAAGATGTTGTCTCCATAGATGAAAATTTAATTAAATATCCTTGTTTCGAGAAAATTCTAGAAAACCCTTTTGTCTCCCATATACACCAATCTCACTCAAATGCTTTTTGGGGGTATATCTCATCAGCAAAACCTCCGACACGCTATGGCTTAAAGTTTTCATTCACCCTTGTGTCCTAATAAGCCTCTCTGGGCCCCCTCTATCTGCCATCCTTGTAATTCTCAATAGCGAACTGACCACCAAAACCCTTCCATTTGGAGGTGATAACACTTTTCACGCTTCCAAGTCCGTAATAGCACACCATCCCCCAAAATACCCTCATTTTGTTTCCTTCAAATATACATAAATATATTCATATTTTATCAGTGGAAATGTACAGTATAGGGTTCCAAAAGGCTTGGCACACAAAAGCAGAGTCTTATCTGCCAAAATTAGAATTTAATCACATTATTTCAACTTTTAATTAATTATTTTTAAATTCAACCAAATACGACAAGCACACGAAACCTCACTTTTCCACCAACATCCTACCCACAGAAAAGTTTTTTTTGTGTATCTTCTTTGCCGCGTTTGTATTAGGCCACGGACTGAGAAATTAAAAATCACTTTGTTTTCCTTTTTTTCCCATAATATCAAAGAGGACATTACATAATTGGATCCTCTCTAATGCGTTATACCGTCTCTCTGTGTCTTCTACGTCGTGGGGTTGTGTATTAAAAAGGAACTTCGCTTTGGTGCTCTTAAGCCAATTACAATCGACCCGTCCAGGAAGTGTCGTGTATTTAACATACATACTATATACACCAGCAGAGAGGGGTTAATGCTATTTTAATCCAATGTGAACATCAATTCCGGATTAAGGTTGAGTTTCAGGCAGTACACTGTGAGGGGATAAGTAAAAAATGACAAGGAATAATGTTGGGAACACACATTTAAGATGTTTTCAATTTACAACACGTGCCCTATAGCTTGTCATTTCGATCTTTGCAAGGCACAATGTTGATGTGCTTGTGGCTTAGTCTCTCTCGGGAATGGTTGAATGGGAATTATGTATCATGAAAATTAAGGGAGAGAGCTTTCACGTCTAAAATGAGCTTTTAGAATTCCTAATCAATTTACAAAATACTGCGTGATGTAATTAAATATTACAAATATATAGTAATCCTATTCACCCTGTTTATTTACCAAATAAAATCCTTTTGATGTGTTTAATACCAATTCAATGTCATAAATATGCTTAATTAATTATTATGTACTTAAAGGAAGCAATATAAAATATTTGAAAATTGATACGGTTTATTTTTACTCAATTACTTTTAATTTATTTAATTGATTTTCAATTGGAATCTCTTTGAGTTAAAAAAGCATCAATAGCTCTCTCATTGCACAGCTTCAATTTAAATTATTTTGTAAATAACATGAATGAATTGATTTTTCACAAACATATCTCTTTATATGGCTCTTCCTATTTACATGACATTTTTTTTTACTTTGGGCTTGATTTGTAAATTAAGATGGAACACAGATTCGCGTTTGCAGTGAATAGAATCGTCCATCAGGCAGGTATTCATCCATTTTATTCTATTTCCTCGCTCAAAGTGAGAAAAGTTCATGAAATTGTGTGCAAGAAGCCATGGGTGGAAACTAAAAATTCTAGTTGGAATTCATCACCCAGCATACACTGCTGAGGTGTCCCGGGGAGGTCCTGTGAGTCGATGTATAGAGGATACAGAGTCATAGGTGTGAGAATGTATGTACGGGGAGAAAGGTTTTGTTTTTCATCCGGGCGATTTGAGGGCGGATGGGGGTCGCAATAAATCTTGTTTAGCTTACGACGACCGTCGACGGGAAGCAGATGCTTTAAAAGGTTGAAGAGTTCACCTGAGGTATATTTCATTCAAGGCTCTCATCCACACACACACACAGACTTTCCATTCTGACCATGTGAATTTGATATGGCATCCCATGGGGGGTGAAATGGCTGCGAAAGGATTTCCCAACCATGTGTGTGCCATCAATAAAGCAAAATAATTAATAAGGATTAGGCAGTGTGAGAGGGGTGGAGAAGAGTAAATGGGTATTTTGGTTGTACTCAAATTCGGCACACACTTTTTTCTCGCGAGCTTTCACACCACATGACTTCCTCAGGGCATTGCCACAAAGTACCCGCATACATAAAATCATTTCCCCAAAATAGACAGAACATTTTTTCTCCTTTTTTATACGGTCTATACTCGTATTTTCTACTTCATCCCCTTAATGACTTAATACATCCTTAAGTGGATGTGGTGGAGTAAAAGTTCCCGAAATATTCCTTAAGATGAGTGGATTATCTTGTGCCATAAAGCAACACATACATTTCACATATAATCGCCTTTCTCTATATGAAATTTCGTATAATATTGTATGACTGCGTAGCTGGGGGAGGGATGAAAAAAAAAAGAGACATCAGGGCTGCAAAAGTGGTGTCTTGGGAGTCATTCGCTGGGCTGATTCAATCTGTCGATGAGCATAAATCAACAAGAAAAGCCATCAGCAAATACAGTGTAATGCGTGGTTGTACGACTCCAAGCACCGATGGATGGAGTAATTGAGTTATTTTTGTGCAATGTGTCTTCCATCCGCAAGGGGAGTCCGAGGGACATACAAATCTACCTATACTCTGGCAATATACCCCCATTCAAGAGGTGCTGAAACATCCAATAATGTACCATGTAAGTTCACTTCTTATCCTAATGTTCAACGGTAAATTAGAATCGATTCCAACATCATGCCCTGGAGCTTTACTCATTCACATGACAGCGATGAATTCCTTGTCGTCTTGTTTCCATGGATAAAGTTTCGCCCCATATACTTGAAATCCACCAAGGATAGAGTTTCTTCTACATATACATACATATACGTAACATACATATTACTACACATCATGCTGTATGCTTTAATAGGTATTCTTAGACCTCTTCAAATGCGTATACCCCAGATGCTTCTTGCCAGTTGCACCCAAAGCTATTTTGAAAATTGTTAGTCAAGATACGAATATGATGCATATAACACAGCAATATTCCCTGAACATTGAGAATCTCCCTGGGGAAAATTAAGTTATAAAAGTTTTCGTGGTAGAAGCTTTTATTTTCTTGTAGTGATTCTTCTAAAAAGCTTTTGTGAAATTACATTGTTTTAACAAAGTCTTTATAAGGCTTCAAGATTAAAATACTAGCGAAAAGTAATACAATATAGTTTGTTGTATGTACTCTCACACTCTGAGGTGCTAAGAAATCAGTTATGGATTTCATAGAATTTTTAAGAAATTCTCCTTTAAAAAGCTCTGATGAAAGCACACTGTTCATCAATATAGGGGCGTAGTTAATTTTTTTTTGTATGAGAGAGAATTTTCTTGCCTCTGAATACTTCACAAAACTCTGGCTGGAAAGTCCCCAAAGTTATAACGTAAGAAAATAATGACTCTTATCTATGTTGAAGTTTAAAATTAATTGATTATTATGTATATTATGTAAAATTCTCAAGGGACGGATGTGCCAAAGAAAATTTATGAATATTTAAAGTAACGTTCAAGTGACACGTATTTCGATTAAGGACCTCATGAATTATTAATGGGGCTACATTAGACATTAGATACCCTAATAAAATCCGCTCCCTAATTGATAATTTACACGGAGAATGTTTTTAAGTTTATGATACATAAATATACTTATTATTAAATTTACCACATAATAAGAAAATTTCTAGGCCAAACCATCAACTTCATTAGTCTAATATTCAATTAACACCGCGTGCTGTGAGATGATGATGTATAGTGGTTGTACTACTTTGGGCAATATGTGACCTATAAAGGTTTGTGGGTGACACCGAGAGGTTATATAATTGAGCCACTTTCGAAATCCATCATTCTCTCCTCTATACTGGCTCTGCTGTTGATGTGGGGGGTGGTGTATGTTGGCATAAATAAAACATATTTTTTATTACAACAAAATACACATACGGGGCCAACGGAAGCACAGTATCGCCGGAGTGGTATGACGCAGGCATTAGTGCTGAAGGAAGGAACAGATAATAATATGAGAGGACCATCTTGTTACAATTTACACGATGCGCCATAAAATCCTCGTGTTCGCTCCTTCACTATTTATCATGTGGAATTGCCTGACAAATACTGACAGCCACCTCACACAACATACAGAGTCATGAAAATGTATCACCGAGATAGTCTCATGTGCTTAGAGGGGTGGAAAATGTACGACATCCCTGAACTTGGTCCAATCTTACATTAACATTTCTATTCTCTGTATTTCCCGTCCATGATGTGTGTGTGTAAGGAAATGAAAAATAATTCCACACCACAAATTTAATTTTCTTTCCCCTCACACACTTTTCTTCTTTTTTTTGGGGGTTCTTTTCTTTTTTCCAACATCTCTTCCGTGGATTAAATAAGAGAGTTTAATACACCAGGAAATGCCAAAAAGAAAAAAAAAAAGAAGAAACTTCAAGGAGAAAGACACAAAAAAAACGAACTATACACACACACTTCACAGATGCGAAGAAGGTATAGAAAAGCTCTTGAAGCTATCTTCGAGGAAGTAAGCTTTCTCACCACCCCTCCGGTCTCATACCCCTAATCTTCAACTGACTGGGAAATTAAATGTTCCCCCTGTCAACAATCTTATACATAAATTTGTCATTTTGTCGAGAGGATCGAGAATAATTCTATTTTCACATACATGAAGCAGATGGAGAATAATGACAGAATCTTGTGAGAGTGAATTCTTTCCACTTTTCACCATCATTCACATTAAGTTTTCCTGCTCAGTGAAACATGGGATTTGTCTCACTTCTTTTCATCTTCTCTCTCTCTATATTTTTACATGATTTTCCGGAAACACTTTGTACTTCCCCCCGCTTCGTGTGACATTTCACAACTCATTCTTGAATTTATATTGAATGGCTTTTATACATTCCGCCACGTGTCATGTTGAACATTTTCTTTGATATACATTTTGGCAAGAATGGCTGGGGTGGAGGAAATGGTGAAAAAGTTGCTCAATAAATAACAAGTAAGTAATTGCCCATTTGCCACACTTTGCTATGAATTTCTCCAAGGAGATTCTCTTATACCACGCAAATGTATATAACTCAAAGAAATTGAAATCATATATATTTGAGAAAAGTACTCATTTCGTGGAAAGCTCGATTATATTTTTAACTACCTACATTATGTATTATGCTAGGTACATAAAGAAGAAAATCGTTTTTAGCTTAAAATTTCTTGGAAATCTTAAATTACATTCAAGGATGTTATATTTGCTGAACTATTGAGAGGAAAAAAATTCTAAAAATTTTAAAAACAAAGAATATTGACAAAATTCCAAGAAGGTAATAAAAATTTGAGCAAAAATTCAGCAATAAATGCCACGTTTTTTTTATCACTTTCCATTTGGATGATTGAAGTTGGGAAAAATCCTTTTCTTCCATGCCATTTTATCTCCCACAATTGTGAAAGGTAGCGTTTGTTGCTCTCACCATTACAATATCCCCTCAAGAAATTCCTCCTTCCTGGAGGATATACACACACGAGTCGTTTTGGGTTTCCACCGCCAGGCAGGATAAAGCGATATAGAAGTAAAGTGTGTTCCAGGAGGAGAGACAAATGGCAAAGTGAGTGGGAATAGCAGGTTATAAATTCAATGGAGGGAAGATGCATTAGACGAGGAAGTGGTGTACTGGTATTTGAAAATTCGAAACTTTGAAAAATGACACGGTGACAAGATGACGATATAAATCCACAAAATATACAGCGTGAAATTGCACACAGGTGAGAGATAAATTTAGATAGGATGGACAAACTTTCTACAAGGGTTATATAGCAGGGAAAATTTTGTATTGAACTTTATGTTTGCGTCAGCAGGATAAATTCAAACTTTCTGATCTTTCTGATACACACATAGCTTTTTTTTTAATTTCTTCAAAAATTGAGAAAAGTATTTTAATCTCCAACTAGCATAGGTATATATAACACTACTTCTTTAGTTAAGTATGAATAAAATAAAATTTACAAGATATTTGTTCACAATTCAGAAAAAGCACGTAAAGGTGAAAAGAGTGAAAGTTATTTTTCCCCATTTTTTCCCACCAGAATTGAGTCGCGGAAATTCATAAATTGCTCACTAAAAGTTTCACTACATATATGCGGATAAAAAGATATGTGTAGATCACGTGTATGTGTGTCGAACGTTTCCTTCAACATCCTCGGATATGTTCTTTTTGCGAACTTTCTTGGTGTGGAGGAAATGGAATAAAAAAAAAACCCAGCAGTAGTCTATTGAAATTGATAAATCAAATATAAGAGCGGTTCGTTATGGCTTCACCATGGAAATTCATGGTGCAGCATTGGGATAATATAAGTGGGATTTTGATGATGGGATACATCGAATACAAAATCACTAAATCGATGCCGTTCTACTACACCAAGCATGTCAGCAACGTCTTTTCTCCTGGTTCACCCCCCTCACCCGCACATTCCACCCCAAATCCTCTTATCACCAAACTCTCTCTCTCTTCTTCCTTGTCAATTTCGAATATTGAAAATACTTCGCTCATCCCACGTAGCTTCAGGACACAACAGTTGAACTTTTTTATTATTATGTTGCGGTGACTCCAGCAGAGTCACCAAGTGAACGAGAAAGAATTTCACGTCGTTTTTTTCCCTCCTGAAGAGGAAGATAAATGAGGAAATTTTTCCAATAATTTGGACGTTAAGCTGTATTTTATTGCTAAATGAATACGATGGTGGAAAAAGGGTGGAAAATTTTTGCCTTTCAGCGAAAATTCCCTCAAGTAGCAACTAAATTAAATCATACACGAATTTGCTGATTGATATAATATAAAAGCTCTCCCGCAGGTATTTCCTCTGTAACTTTCGCGTCATTTTAATTATTTCTCCTTCAACTCTTTTCCCTTAAGGGTCTTGCCGATGAAAAACTTGACGGGAAATTCATGGGAAAAAGATCCCCAATATAGCAATTGGCACAACGGGAAACTTCCAAACATAAAATTCACTTTTACATACCTATAGAAGAAAATTATTTACATAGAGCAACAAATTCGATGCAAATCGAAAGACTTTTATGCACTTTAAATTGAAAAGTTTGTGGGACTTGCCTTCCAAGAGTTTGAAGAAAGTGCAAAAGAAAGGGAATAATGGGAAAATGCATACTTATGCAAAGCAGCTATATTATGTACATATATATGTATATATTTTAAGTATTTCTCTCTATGTATATAGCAATCTGATACGTTGTAGTTTTAAGTTTCAATAGAACTGCAATTGTGCCTCTCGATGAAATAAAATTGGTTGAATTGCGTGAAGGAAAAAACCCTTTAAAATTATTTCTCATCCTTAATTTTAAGTTACTCTAAAAAAAATGCAATAAATTTTAATGAAATGAGAAACTTTGAAGCTTTACTTCTTCGTTTACTCCACCAAATAGCCATTTAATTTGAATAAATTAAGGGAAGATGTTGCAAAATTAATAATTAAAAATTACCCACAGAATTTCCCACATAAAAAAGAAAATTAAAATTCTAGAAAAAAATCAATCAAAAAATAATGGAATAAGCAAAGGTACAAAAAGAAAAGTTTTCCTTAAAACAAAATTAGGACACAAACACCTGTAAAAAAGTTTCACCTCGAAATTGCTCATTCAACGGGCTTTCATCAATTGACTTTATGTTTTGCTTTCATTCACAATGCTGTTCCTTTTATGTTATATTACCCACTTTTCTATTTTATATTTTTTACATTTCTATTTTTTTCTTCCGCAATTTTTTTTTCTTTACACATAAAGCTTATTCTAGAAAAGAAAAAGTTCTGTCACACTGATCTCAATACTCGGAATCTTTCAACTGCATTCCTTTTTCATTGATTTTTTCAAAGGTGATTAAATACATATTATACATATTATAAAACAAAACCTACCTTATCAATTGAAATCGAAAATCCATTCAGAGATATCTGAAAGACAAATAGAGAGAAACAAATTTTGTAAGAAATAGAATATTTTATTTCAAAAAAAAGTATTTTTATCAAAGCTCCTCACTTAGCGTTTTATATTTTCTGACTTTATATGTAGTATTAATATTTTGTGGACTTTTTCCATAGATTGCGCATAATATCCATCAAAATTAATTTAACAGAAAGCATTAGAAAACATTGACAATTCTCCATTCAAACAATTGAAAAAAAATGAAAAGGCAGAAAAGCATATTTGTGGGGAGAAATGAAAGAGAACAAAAAAAAAGTTTCTTGCGAGGAAAAAAGTTCTCACAGAATAAATTAATTTTGTTTTAAACAACATAATGAAATAATTTACAACTTGTTTGCATTACACTCGCGGCAATCATTATACATATAGTATTCCGTTTGAAATTCAATGAGTCTATGGACAAAAATTTTACGGGGGATGAGGGTGAGTTTATTAAAAGTGAGTGAATTAAATAAAAGGGAAAGACTTTTCTCGCAAATTGAATCATTTTCAGTTGTTAAGCTTTAGTCTCACACACACACAATGGATCCACCACACGAGCATGATGCGAAGTGTGGGAAAAAAGCCATACAGGAAATTTTATGGCTTTTGAATGATGATTTCAATCCCCCAAAAATTTTGCTTGTAGCACACAAATTTTCGCACCACTTTTTCAACTTTACGAAAATCTCATCTCCCTTTCGTTGGATGTTTAATTTTTTTTCTCTCCATGCTATCCATCGTGTTTTCTCAACCATCAGTGCCAAAGTCATAATACAAAGTCATACATTTCATAAATGTTATTTCAAGGCGAGAAGAGATGGAGGAAAAATCCCACAATGCTATCACCCTTTAAAAGTACTAAATTTCACTTCGTTCTTGAAAGGAGTGTCATATTTGTGAGATTTTTTTTCTCTCACATTTCCATTTTTCATAATCATCCTTCTGTATCTTCTTCATACTTCTACGTATAATACCCATTTCATCAGTGAAAAATTATCCATGACGTTTGCTCAGCCAATTTATTTTCTAAAGTGGATAATTCACACATAAGCTCCGAATATTGTACACAAAATGTTGCTTGAAATTGTCATAGAAGAGGCAATAAAAAGGCAAAAAATATAAATAAAAGGAATTGAATTTAGGGATCTCTAAAATGAATTTTAAGAAGAAGAATAATTAGATTTTAGTTTTGTAATGTGGCGCCCTGCATAGGGGGGCGCCACAAGGGGGCTCTGTTCAACTCCCCTAGTAACCTCCACCCTCGCCTCACGTTAATCTAACAGAGCACTTCACAAGCACAGCCATCCCCGCACAAGGCTGAGCTACAACTAACTCTCTACACTCATCAGCACTCTACTACTCTCATATAATTACTCTCTCAGTGCTCTCCAACATTCTCTTGAGGATTCTTGTATTCTCTCTCGCCTATTTGAGGGTTTTTAAGAGGAGGGCAGAAGACCGTCGCCAAGGGGTGGGCAACCGTTGCAGTTACCGCCAATCTAAGGGTATTCACTCTATGAGCAGGTTAATATTCGCTGGATAGTGAGTCGGGCGCTACAGTAATAAAAAACTTTGATTAAAAAAAATTTTGTGTTCACAAAAAAGCTCAAAGCTCTCAATTTTTGCAATTGGTCAAATGAAAAGCTCAATCTATGACGAATTTTGGAAAATCCACAAATTTTCCGCGGTTGTACGCCACACATATATATAATGTTCTTATTCATCGCATTTTCTGAATGGCAAAGAGAGAATTATTATGAGAGTATACCGATAAAATATTAGTGTGTGGGTTATAAAAATCTCATCATCTCCTGGGTGGAAGTAAGAAATCACGCATTTCGGGTGAAGACGCGGCGAAGGCAAAAAAAGAGGCAATAACGTCGCAATAAAAAATGCATATGAATTCCATGTGATTTATTGCACATTTTATTAGAATTTATTTCTACATCCACTGTCGTGTATTTTCCCATTTCCGTATGGTGCTTTGCTGGCTTATAGCATGGGGCTATGGGGGGTGGATGATTAAAATTGACATCCAGCCACGCACAATGGGGGAGTTTAAATACAACTGAACTGGAGAGAGAAAAAAAATACCTATACCTACTATTTCACCACGCCCCACCTGTATGGAATTTTAACTTTATTGTATGTCGCCTGTGTATTTTACGATGAACAATCCGTTACATAAAATACCCAACAAATGTGACACGTAATCGTGTACATATGAGAAACAATGTGCTCTCACATTGTCAATTGAATGGCCCTTTGATGGTTATTTAGAGCGAAGGATGTGAGAATATTGCACAAAAGTATCCAAAGAGTGTCAAAGGAGGGTTATTTCCATGTTGGGGATGGACAATGTGAACGTGGTAACACCCCTATAAAGTACTACGCTATATTTCACATATGTATATAATGTAAAACATAAATTTATTGTTTGCATGAGAATCACGAACTGAGAAAAGGGACAACCTTGTTATACATAAAAGTGATATTTAATATATAGCGACTTTCCTTTCCAAACCCTCTGAAATCTCAAAAAAAAAACTGCCCCAACACCGGAAAATTTGACAAATTTTTCATCATCCGTCACCAAGTGACCTACAAAGCACCCCCGCTTGTAAATTCATGCAGATGAGGTACTGAAAAATAGCCCCAAGTCTCATTATGCTGAAATATATGTACATATGTATTTATGTATATAGTTTGTGTTTACGAAAACGAAATAACGAAACTTTTGGCTCTAATTCACTATACGACAAATTAATCTCATCATATCGCCCTCGGTTATAGCAAACAAACTAAGCTTGAGGAGGTCAAACTTAATTAATTGCATTTATTATAATATAAAAAAAAATTAAAGAAGTTATGAATAAAAGCTTGATGGAGGAAAAAATAAACAATACAAAATATCTAAAATGAAGAAAATTCTTTGCGTTCTTCTCCTTGTTGAGAAAGATAGAGTTAGTCAGATGTTCCACACTCTTCAATATGAATTCAAAATTTTCAATTTCCCAGGAAAATATACATTTTTATTGGATACTCTGCGTGATATTATCAAATACATAGAAGCCTTGTTCTAACAGGCGCACAGTAGAAAATTTTTCTCTCAATATAAAATACAATTTCTGATTGGTTCTGTGGGGATAGAAACACCAAACAACATTTGAACTTTCTCTCATTATATAGTTTTCCCACAAAAGGAGGTTCAATATTTGTGAAAAGGCTATATAATAAAATTCTATATATTGGCAATTTGCCCGACAATGTCGTTCAATATTTGATCCTGGGAGTTTTTTTTTCTCTAAAAATTCACTTCAGCTTTAAAGTGTTTTTCTCTGAATCACTTTTAGGAAGCTTAGGAAGTAGTCTAGGACCAAATGCTACATCCTGCAACCTGTTCTCTGAGTTTGAGTTTCTTTTCCTTGCTCCCATCACACTTTAAGACAAGAAAAAAAAGAGAGAGAAATTGTAGAGATTAGAGAAGATTACATTTTCATCTTGGATGCATTAATGAGAGATCAAAGGGCTGCTTCAGGCATGACTAGAGATTATTTTGTGTCAAAAGGAAACTTTCCTATCATTTAATGCTATTCAAATGAATTCTTCTATAAAATCTTTTTGAAATTCATGTCCCACCATCCACTTATTGTTGCTTATTGGAACATAAACTCCCTCGTGATTCACCAACCACGAAATTGCAAAACCTTCTCGTTCAAAATCCAATCGATAATGGTGTTGAATAATTTGTATAGGGGGTGGGGGTGAATTTTACCACCCTATATTGGTGCGATACTTGCTGCTATTAACAGACTTTCAGCAGTTAATCCAAGCTGTATAAGTAAACCCAAAGGTGTTGGGGTGCAAGAAAACTTTGGAGTACACTTTAAAAGTCATCTTAGTGGCCTTATTATACTACCTTAATCCGAATTCATCAATTCTGTGTGTGCATAAATTTCATTCATCTCTCTCTGGGTTTTATGTATCCTTATTCATGGTATTAGGATTCGTAATTGCCTTCACCAGAAATATTCCCATATTTTAGGGTGTCAAACTATTTTACACCTAATATTCAGTCATATAAATTTTCCAGTAGTTTGAGGTTTATGTAGTTAATGCATTAAAATGAACTATCCCACAGGAGGGACCATATATACTTGAATAAATTGGATATTGAACATCAATCATAAACTTCACTTGGGTATGAGGTTGAAATTGAAAATAAATACATAAAGCAAATAAATACCTTTTGAAGCATTAAAATATGCTTTTCAATGATCGTTTGTGGGTTTAGAAAAGTTTTTCAAGTATTTAAATTCATTTTTAATTTTATCAAAAGTAAATTTCAGAGAACTATTTATTTATTTATTTACCTAGGGGAGAGCGGGGCAAAAAAAGTTATATAAATTTATATAAAATCATTAGAATTTTTTCAATATTAATTTTTTAAAATAGTTCAAAGTGTTAAAAAATTGCAGGCCTGAGGAAGGAGAAATAAAGCTCCGAAACGTCGCAGAAGTAATAAAAGAGTATTTTCTAAAGGTCAGATCCCGCGTTTTGACTCCCACAACAAAAAAAGTTACTTGAGGGGTTTGGAATAAGCTCAGAATATCATATCTAATAACTAGATAGAACAAAATGATCTTAGAAAGAGTTGTAGGACTAAAAATGTCATAAAGAAATGAGCTAAACATTTCGCTTTATAAATAATTTTAAGTCCGGGTTTTTCGTCGGCAATTGAAACTCCTTACCCAAAGAAACTCAGAATCTTCCCAGAGCTTTCGGCCCCGCTCGGAGCCTTCTTCAGTGGCTAGCATAGAGAGGGGCGCTTTTATTAAAGAAAAGCCGCTGAAGAAGGCTCCGAGCGGGGCCGAAAGCTCTGGGAAGATTCTGAGTTTCTTTGGGTAAGGAGTTTCAACTCCGACGAAGAACCCGGACTTAAAATTATTGATGAAAAACGTCGGAAAAACTGCATTCATTGCGCTTTATCAGTTTGGAAATATGATATTTTGAGCTTTTTCCTAAAGCCCTTAAGTGACTTTTTTTTGCCCCGCTCTCCCCTATATTTTTATTACCTATCGATTTTTTTATAATAGTTTACTAAAAATATATATTGCAATTCAATTTATTTTAATAAAATGTAGTAAATTTGTTTAAAATTAATTGGTATCAATTAATTGATAAAAAAATAACAAAAATAATTAAAACATGTTAAACGATTCTATTAGTAAAATTTAAATTAGTTTCACTTGAAATCTACTAAGCTACATGTTTTAAAAAGAATTAAGAGCTGTCGATGTGATTAAACGCGAAAATCCCCGAAATGGAAGTTTCCTCTCCAATATTCACAATCGTGCAGACTATTCGATTTCCTTATATCCGGAAATCATGTATAGATAGAAATGCAATGGCAATCCTGTAATGGTTTTGCCACTGTGTTAATGATTTCAAAGGCAATGTTATGACAGTTTTGTAGCAGGAAATTGCATTCGCGAGTCTTCGCGGCACCACCAATCTCATTACTGTTTAATATAATTACTCAATGTACTAAATGACATGGGGTGTGTTCAATGTTGGTAGTAGGTACACACATATACTTCACCACGCGATATATATTGCCAATTTGGCGCAGACGATTGGTGAATTTTATATAAATTTACCACATTGATCTTCCAATTTTATAGCATTATACCCAATATAATGATTTTCTCGAGAGGAAATAAGTGCTATATATATACATATATATATGGGGGAAGAAAGTGGGAGATCGTAAAAGCTCCATGTTGCCTCTGCCTGCTGTAATATTTCCCCTGAGGTCAGGTAAATGCAGTTTAACACTCTATCCGCATTCACACTCTAGTCATGTATCATTATTATAGAATCCTGGACTGCAGGAGTATCCTATAAATGGGTCTCTGAAAATTTAGAGATGGGTTGCATATCGGAACATATAGGAAATTGTATGATGTTCAGCGTGTTTTATTGGCTCATCATTTATTTAGTTTAGAACCAACAGGCATATGTAGTACCTTCTGGGTGCATTCTAATATTAGAGAAGTACCTTATCTACATGTGAAAATGATTATTTTATAGAGATTTTGAAACTTTCTCAACATAAACAATGACTAAAGTTCTACAGGATAAATTGAAATTTATTCAATAACTTTTTCCACACATGAAAAGCTCAAAGTACATATTTACCTAACATTTTGAATTTCAATATTGTTTCTATTATGCGTGTGTGTAAAAGGATTTTCTTCCTTGGAAATAGTCCTTTAGTATTCAAAGTAAATACACCAGGTAAAATACCATAACTAAATATATGTAATAAAATTTTATGCTTCACATTATATATATAAAAAAAAGAAACCCCAAAATATTTTACGTTTATATCCTCTGAAATGAATAATTAAATTGTTTTCCGAAAGAAATCTCCTTGGTCCCCCTGAAGGGATGTTCATGAGTTGTTAATATGCTATACACATGACTTTTCGAGATGGCAAACAAATCTCACATAAAATTGTCTTCCTATGGCAACAGGCGAAATGGTAAGGTACAATATATGTACAAGGGAGATTGTGTAGTGTACTCTTTTGGTGGAGAATACTCTGCTTCTTCACAATTTTGCTTCTCTAAAATTTACACTTTCGATACGGGGAAAGTGTGTTCAGTGAGTTGCGAAGAGGTACTTGAAAATGGAATTTATATTTCATTAAGTGCACTCGACTTTGAAAACTTCATTCCTGGCATCAACTTCTTCTGCATATTTACTTGCCAGTCCTTGCAGTACAGCAATTATGGCAATTTCTGGTCAATTGCAAGTTTCAAGAAATTTGAAATATAAATTTAAAAATAAAATTCTTAAAAATCAGAAAAAAATTATCCACAAAAACTCCCAGTATATCTAATTTCAAAATTCCATTCATCATTCCACGTCACATTTTTGTTTCTCAAACTTTTAATTTACAACATAAAATATAAAGCTTATGTGTGGTATCACTATCCCATCTTGAATAAGTTTTATTGCAATTTCAGACATATATAAGACAGTTGGGAAAAGATTAAATTAAATTTGTTGTGAAACTTATTCAATATGAAGTTGAAATGCGGTGCAAAATTCATAGTAAATAAATGTAAATTTAAATTTTGATCATTATACTTACTATTTACTTTGCCATGTAGGTAACTTCTCAAAGTTAGTGCATAAATTACAAAATTCAAAGGTATGAAATTTTACGAGTTACAATATCTGTGTACCTAATTCTTTGGTTTAGAGGAGGATCGACCCTACAAGTTATTTGTAATTTGATTGTAAGGCAGCAATAGGGATGCCCTATACAAAAGAACTTCAACGATAACTTTCATTAAGGCTTCATTACTAATTTCGTATTTACTTAACGTACCTACTAACAAATTCAAAGGCTCTCTAATGGATCCCAGGAATGGATCTTTCTACACCAAAATTTAATTTGGGAAATTTTAAAGGGCGTTACCTCCCTTTTGTGTACTGCATGACAATTCTCATGGTATAATGTTTACATAATCACATTGTACATACTTTATGCTTATATGTGGTGTATTTAAGTACATAAGAGAATAATGTGATAAATTCTACAACAGATTACAAACCTATCAAATTGAAATACGCATTTGGAATTTATCTTTACCACATTCAGTGATAAGAGTCAAACCATTCATTGCTATGTGTAATGTTCATCAAAGTAAGTGGCAATTAGGGTGGGCTCATATCCGATTTTATGGGCGCAAATGGTGCTAGGGGAAAAGAAGAATAGCCCAGTGGAGTCATTTTCACAGTAAAATTTATGATCATCACCAGTTGATTAGACCGAATTTCTTCGGGAAGAATTAATAGACATCCTCTCCTTCATATAGCGAAAGTTAATCTTGCATCAAAGGATAAAAAATATATTGAACTCTTTGCTGTGCAACGGTGCAAAAATTATTTTCCAAAAAAAAGAAGAAAATTTTTAAAGCAACATTCTTTTAATTTCTTGCCATAGGGTGAATGCTTTAATTCGGTTTTAATCCCTTAGATCCCTTAGATCTCATTTCTGAGAGCGTGTTTGTTTAAATCGGCTTAATCACGATGATGAACCAAATTTGGCTCCATTTTAGTGTACCTACACTGTGAGCAACATAAATGGAAAGCTAAAATTCGTTAATACAAACATGTAGTACATACACATGTGCTGTACGTAAAATGACGATGATCTGAGAAAATATTACTACCCTATTACGTACCTATATATCTATGCTTTAATGTAACGTACATAATTTTCTCTTTAGTGGTAAGAGAAATATAAGCAATACATTAATGTTTTACATTGTACATAGCCGAATATTAATTCAAATTTATTATCCCTTGCCAATCATAATGATGCATTGGATAAACTTTAAACTTTTGACCCTAACCATGAGTTGGGGGCTTCTCTGTAAATATTATTTGATTTTTTTACTGGAATATTTTACAACATAAATTCAAACGTGAAGATTTATATCTTGCAAAATACTGCTGCAATTTAATTATGAAGTTAATTCAGAAACTTGTCAATATGTCTAATCCCATAATGTTTTCATTTGATTAAAATTTAAATGGAAATTAAGTTTTAGTTTGATATTTCCACTTCTCTAAACTATATATATGCACGTAGCATGTACCTTCAAAATCCTCTTTATGTTGCATAATATAAAGTTTCAACATTAACAATCCATAAAATCCATACAAATTATTCACACACTGAAATATTATTCGGTGTTCATGCTGTGTTATGTAAATGGAAGCTTTTGAATTGACTGACAATTTGCATTGCATGTACTACTGCATAGTGGAGCTTTACAGCAAAATTTTACTTTGCAATTATTTTGACCCTTAATTGAATTTTCACAACGTTACTTTTGCGCCTTTTTGAAACGAGCAATCAAAATGCACGACGAATCATTTTTAAAAGTATTAAAATTATGATATTGACACCCTGTTTAATACTAAATTTTCTGTTAATGCATGTGGAAAAGCATTTTCATCAATCGTCCACTCTTATTTACCATTTCAACGTACATATAAAGTATTAATATTCGGGAGAATATCTTTCTATCTTTTCACATGTCATTCCATGAAAAATTATTTTAATATTCACATTACTCATATGTGGAACATTTTATGTGAATGGTGTTTGAAGAGGATAAAAAATGTTTTTCATTTTTTTTTCGGTGTGTATTCCTCGTATTTTGTGTGTGTTGTGACAATTTCTGCAATTTCCCCATATGTGTGCTACAGTGGTGAACCAATTTTTTACTTTTACAGCTCTTTCACAACTTCATACGTGTATATATTTTCTTTTTCACTCTGTCAGCACGAGGGGAAGAGATCGTTCTCTCAAGAAAAAAAATTATAATATTTTGTGATTTTTTTTTCTTTGACTTCCCAACTCGAGGGGGCTCATCTGAAATGGTCAAATTTATGTGAATAAAAAGTCCATATTTTTGGTTTGGGGATGAATAGGGAGGGGGAGAACTGGAGGCAAAAAACGAGTGAATATTATTCTTTTGGGTTATAAGAAAAGAGTACCCCGTATATACATATAAATTGATAAGGGCAGAAAGAAAATGTCACCGAGGGTCTGGGTACAATGCATAAATTGTGACCGATTTGTCTGGAATGTATATTTTTATATATATTATAGAGACACCACCCACATGGTACCCAACCACCACACTCGTATTATCACTCAGATATAGTAGGCCCAGACATTACATATACTTGTGGGGATTGGGAGCGAGATGAGGGGAAATCGATTTCCCAGCATCACGTTGCTCATCGTCTTCACATTCGCTTTGGGATCCTTTTGCACCAGCCACATTTTATTCACTCACAGCGCCCCCACCCCTCCAGCTCTTGCCCCACGATACCCGTATGTTTCCGCCTAACCCACCCACACCAGGCTCTCTTTGGCACTTAGTAATCGGAATTGTATATAAATTTCCATATCGTAAGTCTCACAAAATGTTCATTTTATGCTTCCTTCGCATAACCATATTCCCAAAGATTTTTTTTCTTGTCTCAATTGACTAGACCGATAAAATATAATTATTTTCTTCTTTTCCAATAACCATCAACATTGGCGACATCTTTCTTTCTTTTCCTTTTTTTTTGAGTACTTTGGAGGTATTCAAGTTTAAACTTTTGAAACGTGCTTATAATTAATAAAATTTCCTATAAAACTATTATAAATTCTATACCTATACCTAGAAGATTCATGTATACATATTATATTAGATATATAGAAAACAATGGATTTTTTTTTTTGTAAAAAGTATTGTTATTGGGAAATCCGAAAGTGCTTTCGAAGCATGATTTTGCTGTGGTGGTGCTGGGGTTACAAGGAGAGTGAAGAAAAGTTTTCTAAATGGAAACTTTTAAAAATGATTTTCTCTTGGATTAGTTTATCGAATTTGGTGCCTGTGGGTCGGTGGTGTGGTATGTTGAAAAGAAGAAGAAGGAAATATCCATTAGCAGTAATGTCCTGCGGCGATAAATTTCCGGCGCATTGGCTTCATTCGGGTGGCCCTGCCAAAATCACAGAATTCCGCTCAAGAGAGAATGTGGTGGTGTCTAGTTAGTGGGGAAAATGGATATGGATCGACGTCCATTAGAAGCATCTGCTCGCCAAGAACGTTAAACTTATTAGAAAAGTGATGGAAATCGCTCATCCATTTCCCAACTGCGAGGCGTGGGGGGGCGCTTTCGTCCGCAGGCCACACGTATAATACCCCGGCACGATTAAATGGTGGAGTAACATTTGGTGTTAAAATCCCAGCCCCATTCCAACGGAATGAATCCATCTTATGTAGTTAGGACTCTAAAATGGAGAGCATCTTTAAATTTCATGCGTGTCTTAATAGTCCAAGATTATGGTGTCTTCCGTGTCTCATCTTAGTTCATGTTTCTCGTAATTCGATTTTGGGAACGGATGTGCCCAAAGTCTCCAACAAGTGTTGAATAAATGAATATTAAGTCAATGTACATGTACATCATATGCATACATAAGCATGTCTAACGATAAGTGTTTGTTTTTTTTTATAAGAAAGAAACATTTTCACAAATAAAAACTAAATTGCAAAATAATTTGTGAGGAGCTCTCAAGACAAGATCATTGAAAATTAATTGAAATTTTAATAAAATCATTTATATTGCTACTTAAGTCTTCTCTTGCATTTTTTATACGAGATCTTCTCCTTGATTAAATAAAATCCTTATGCTTCTCTTGTATTTAAGGAATCTAAAATAATTCATTAAGAATTTCTTTAAATACAAAAAAATATCAAATAAAAAATTCTCATAACTTTTGTATTTTATGCCAATTTACTTGAGCATCAAGTGACTATGTAGATAGTGAAAAATGTACATTAAATTGTCTGCATAAGGTATACTACCTACGTGAAAAAAAATGAAAACGATGTTTGTCGATTGCCAAGCAACATCATTCGACATGTGCATCTAATAGTTATTTTAGTTTTCTACTAGTACTACCATGTATAGCTATAGATGTACTACACCCAGTATTCTTTGCAATCTCTGTATATACATACATATGTATAGTATATTATCACAGAATGGCGGCAGCCATATGCGAAACGATATAAAATTGTCACAACGCGAGAAATGAACGCGTGTATTGAGTGGTAGTACTTTTATACATTTCCGGAGCTTTTTGGCGCAGCTGCTATTGCAATAAATAACATGAATTATGCTATGCAAATAATTTTCTTTATGCACTCACATCCATGTCAGTTCTTCACATTAAATCTTTCATCAATCTTGTGTGTTTGGTTTTATCTTTCATCGTGTAAATCTCCTCAAAACTTTTGCATAAAAAATGGTTAATTTTTTTTTTTTCAATAAAAATTCTACGTTGTTTTCAATAATGGACAACATTATTGCAAATTGATCGCCTAGGAAAATAGAAAAAAAATAATTCTTTGATTTTATATGAAAGAATTCTCTTCAGAATGAACTTAATAATTCTCTCCTTTTGGCAATATAATAATAACTGAATGTATCTTTTTTTTCTTTCTTTCTTCCATGCTTTTTATTAGAACTTTATCTTGAGATAAAATAAACGAGGAAGGAAGGAAAAAAGAGAACTACAACTTCCTTCATAACTGTGAATTCACAAAATTCCTCCTTGGAAGACTTTTCTTGTCATTGAGAGTTGAGTTTGTATTATAGGTACATATTACTCGCACCGTCTAACTAAGTATATAAAACTTGGAAAATATTTCAACAATGAAAAAGTTGTCCATGGTACATACATATAGGGGTAGGAAAAGTAATATAAAAATTTATTCTATTAAAATTTTTTCTTTTTTTTTTCATGATATATCAAGCTTCCTTTTGTATTCAACCCTGCTATTTCTGACTAAGGTTATTGTTCTTGGTAGCTTTAAATTTGTAGGTAATGCTTGTTCTAATGTTTCGTCATACTATCGGGTTTCCTCTATATAGTCTTCAGACATTTTCAGAAAAATTTTAGAGTTAATTTAGATCAGATGTTGGAGTGGCTTCATTGTACATATTTAAGAAAACAGAAAGAAAACAAAATCAAGTCACAGAGCGACTTCATTGGAGTTTCTGTTGTATTTAAGAGAAGACATAATGTACAGTACATGCTAAAGCGTGTTTGAAATTCCATAATTGAGCAGCGACGGAAATCCTCTTATACTGCGAATTTTCAAGATTCGTTCTTCCGCATTGTTTGTAATCATTGGGTCACAGCTGGTGTCCCGGGAGTCTAACTTTTTTTTTTATATTTGTCATCTCATGAGCCCAAGTTCAAAATTAGAATGGTTCAATTCTGGAAAGATGGATAATAAATCAAGTGGAAATTTCACTCTCAAACATTTTATTAACTCTCCAAAGAAGTAATGGTGTTGCTCTGGTGAAAATTTTCAGAGTTTTTCCCATTTCATTTTCCCCAGAGAGAGACTTCATTGACAAAAAAAAAGTTTTACTCCTTTTTTTCTCATCCAAATTTACATTCTCCTTCCGTCTAACCCCATTAACGGGAGGTGGGGGGGGGGGGAGGCGGAGGTCTTAGTCAAAGGGGAGAGGATGTTTTTATTGTTATTAAAAATTTAAATTATCCCCTGAGACATCTTACCACAAGGAGTTACGTGTTTGCCACAGAAACATTAAGGACAAAGGGGAACACACACACATACCACCCACATATTCTTCCAGTAAACAAATCCTCCAAAGAATGAATGGTGTCATATCCTGAAGCCACTCCAAGGCAGGTAACTTAATAAACGGTAAAATTAATGAACTATGGCGAGAAGAATGACGACAATAATTGTAAAAGATATGGATGGTTAGCCAAGTTCCATATAACCCAAAACGAGACGACACCCCAAGAGTTTGCAACTTTGTAGAAGTTTTACATTAATTTCCCTGCGGTTTGTGCAAAGCAGTAGAAAGGATAAATTACGACACATCCTCATGGCATCATCGCATTTTCCAACGATATTCAAGTTAATTTAGGGAATTTGTTCATTTTTTCCTCATATTTTGCATGTATTGTGCCACTAAGAATATTCCTAAGGACCTACCCTAATTATTAATTCTAATTAAATCCTCTACTGATTTTATTAAAATAAGCGAATAGTTAGATTGTTAAAGTCGATGTTCACGTAAAGGAAATTTCTTATTCAAATTCTCTTCAATTTGCAAACTAAAAATAGAACATTGAAATATATAGCAAAGTTATGTAATCGGCTTTACCTACCTATATACATATGTACAAAGAATTTTCTCAAATTTGTGGTGAATTCAAACACCTATTGCAATATTTTCAATTGAAATAAATCCGCCTTTGTTTAAACGATTGGACAAAAACATTCAACTCAATGGAAATTGGTTTTATGGAATAATAAAAGAATCACAGCGAACAAAAAAAACATCAGAATTTTCCATTTTATACCGCATATCAGAGAAAAGAATTAATAAAAAAAGAATTCAATAGCAATAACCTCAATTTATTTATAACACTGAACCACAAAGTTTTCCTTGGTACTCTTATTACCATCTTTGATGAGAAATTTATATGATAAATGTTAAATGGTGAATGGTGTTGAAAAAAAAGTTTCTTCGCCACTTTTTTTTCTCAAGACGATATAGCTTCTGGGTATTCAACCGGCTGGTTTGCTTTTTATCAGTTTGGCACTGTGGGAGGAAAAAGGCATGAGAGACGAGGCGGAAGCAGTAGAGTATGTCGACAAATGGCTGTGTGAATTTTTACACACAACTTTGGTGTTTGCACCCTAGATGGTGGGCAAAGAAGAAGAAAAAACACGGGAGGATGCCACCTTCGCTCACATAAAATATGTACAACATAGAAATTACGGAAGACTGTGAGGGAAAAAGTTCATCTCTTCTGCACGGCGCAAGGATAAAACTTTGCTCTGGAGATGCCTCTGTACGGGATAATTTTTATGAATTTGTTAGTAGATTTTGTGCATTTTACTCCAAACGCTCTCTTTTCTTCTTACTTTTCTTTTTTGCCTACAATCCCCATGGGTGCACCCCCGAGAAGATTGTTGGGGATTTTTATGTCCCCCTCTGACTTCTAAGCTGTTAATTTAAACACTACGCCGCATGCGGGGGTTAAGTGGGAAAGGGGTTTCAACTTTGACTTTTGTACGAGAGAACACCACAAAGTATTTAAAGTCCAACCCTTTCGTTTTTTGTTCATTCAACTCAATTTTAGTTTTGTATATTCTTTATGTTTGAGAATTTATAAACTCTCGCTCAAGTTATTATAGAGTAATTCTCGCGTATTAAACTTCTTCTAAAGCCCCAAATTTGTTCAAAATTAATTTATTTTGCACAAAAATTAATATTTTTTTTCCAATTATGTTTAATAGTTATAGAATATTATATAGAAAATTCTTTATGAAAAAAATTAAAGATTAAACGGATAAAAAACTTTTATTTTTCAATAATATATCCATATTTTATTACTACTACTACTGTAGTAAGTATCTTTTGCCTTTTTTATTGTTCCTACATTTGCATTACATTCTCACTGAAGATATTCCGCAAAATCAACATTGTGCGCGAAGGCTCTTTTCCACGTAGCATTTTGTGTTATTTTATCAGCTTAAAAGTTTTGAGCTCTTCATCCATCCACGAAAATGCAAAATACTCTTGAATTCTTTTTCTCTTTTCCATTGGATGTGTTACACTTTTTCCTCTTTCGCTGAATTTTCCTCCCCAAATGCTTAAGATAAGATAGATAAGATAAGATAATTTTATTTCTTTTTCCATTTTCTGCGTCTGCCGACGACTTCATTACCAACCTCACCGAGAAAACGGCAGAAAACTCGGATCATTGGTTGTATATGCCAGAGAAATCATATTTACAATTAATTTACAAATTTACATACAAAAGAAGACACTTGAAATTATACAATGCAAAAGTTTTTTCCCCACAATTTAAAGATGAATGAGAGCTTCTCGGCAGAGCTGAAATGGAAAAAGTAAGGGCCAGCAAAATTCCAGTAAAGGAATGTATGGTGCTGGTCCTGGGTTCAGAAGGAGTTCGCCCAGGGTCACGGATAGAAAGAAAAGGGAAAAGAAAGCATTCCTGACGTAAGGTCAGGAAGCAAAGCCGAGCCACCAGGGAACGGCAAAAGAGGAGCAAAAACAAACGCAAAAACAGAAAAGGGGAGAGAGCAAGAGAGGAGCAGTCACAAGGACCGTCGAAGAGAGAGACACCTGATAAAGGACACATCCAAGCGAGCCACGGAAGCGCAAACAGAGGTCGGCGGTAAGGGATGGTCACGTTATTTTGGAAACTCTACAGGAACAAAATGGCCAAAATGTGAGAATTTCAAATGATTTTTTTGAGCACAAAAATTTATTTTCTAAATCAAAAATACTGAATTCTTATCAGTATTTGGCCATTTAACAAGAGTGCAAGCAGATTTCAAAATTTTGGTTTAAAAATTGGCTTGAAAATCGCTCTTGAAAGTCCCCGAGTTTCCAAAATAACGTGACCATCCCTTACATTAAAGTATTTTGCAAGGGGGGTTAAGAGCATCCTCATAAATTTTCTGCATAATATTTTCCTTCCTCGAACCACAACGTGCGAGGTCTATGTATGAAAATCGCATATAAGGGGATGTTCAGAGGTAAATTTTTTGCAACATTGACACAGGTATATGTATGTCTAAAGAGATATAGTATTAATGCTATAAGATAATTATCAAAATTTGTATTTTCTTCTTAATGTCTTCCGCACTTCCTGAAGTGTAATGGCGGCTGGATTATAATTTAATTTAATACTCACGACAAAAGACATTCAATTTATATTGTAATGGTGATTATGGTGATAATTTGTGAGAGAATAGAAAATTAAAAACAATTAAAAGTTTGGAATTACTTTCTTCTCTCGCGTAAAAGTTGAGAAGATTTCTGGGAATCACCTTTCTTTTCAGAAACAGAACATTCCCCACAGAATTCGCAGATTGAGAGGCGCACACACAATCCTTAAATTGAGAGCAAACTATATGCTTCTGAGTATAACTCGATAATCGTGGCTAAAAGAAGTTTTGTTGTATACTTCCAAAATGGAAGTCACACAATGGTGACGTTCGTATTCTGAAAATCATCATCATCAAGAGATATTTTCATACATATATAGAGGGAAATCGACATAATTTCCTTCCTCCCACGCTCTCTGTGTGTCTTCTCATTTACTCGTACTTTCCCGCAATTCAGAGACTTTCTGAAGAATTAAAAGAATTCATCTTGAATGGTGACTCAATGAATGAGGAGTGCGCACTTGAGGGTGATGCGAGAGTATGTCTATGATGAGCGAAATAAAACACTTTCCATTACATATTTGGCTTTCTTGCATGCTAAAGAGTCTACGCATTTTACGTTCCACCAACCATAACTCCCACTAATTTGCCGTATCTTTTTATGATGATCATTTGCACGATTTTAATTAGTCGACTCTGAACATTTTATTCTCATTTTTTTTTAATTGCATCAACTTTTGAAACGGAAAATTCTTTTTCTTCTTCCAGCACATAGGAAACTTCTTCAAAGCTAGAATGGAGATAGGGGGGAAAAAAGGAGAAATTTATTAAAGGGTTCCATTTAGTTATAAGTATTTGCATATAGCTATGCGAAGTCTCAGAAAAATGGGCAAATAGCAAACCTTTTGCTCGTTTTTTTTCCCACCGCCCACAACTTCATGAGGCACAGTACCCGACAAAGTGCTGAAGTATTATAAACTCGATAATACTTTATCAGTTTTCTTCGTAAGCGTCTTTAGGATTTCAACAGAGATCACACATAAACTCATCCTGTGTGGAAAAAAAATTATGCAGAGTAAAGAAAAACACGAAGAAAGTTTTATAGAAATAAAAAAAAGGGTGGCGCTTTTGCAAAATTCTTTAGTCGCGAATACTTGAATATGCTGCGCGCTACTACAATTTTTCTTTTTGTAAAAAAAAACGAAAAGACATTCTCAATGAAAGTTTAGTGTTCTATACGGTAAATTATGTAGAAGGACTTTTCCTTTTTAATGGATCATATACAAGGAGATGGCTCTTTCACACTCAATTAATTCATGTAAAGTTTATGCAAACTTTCTGCTCAAATTTATTGATTGCATTTGAAACTTTAATTAATTTCTTTAATGATATTAGAAGCACAACTTTTGAAAAGAGAAAACTCCAAATGATCTCTCCAATAACAGAAGATATTTGAAATTCCCCATTTTGGCTTATACATTATCCACTTTATTAGTTCCATTCTGAGTTGAATGGATGAAAAATATAGCCATGGGTGGTGCTCGATGGTCGAGGAAAATGAAACTTTCGATATGATTAGAATGGAAAAATGTTCAACGTCTATGCCTTCAGAGGGATATCAAATAAATTGGGTAGTTTCTCAAGAAAAATATCGGGTCATATTTATACATATTTACCCCACACACACACATTATATTTTGAATGATTTGTGGTATAATGTACGAAATGTTTGACCCATTTTGATTTTGTACCACGCAGAGAACAGTGAACAATTATTTCATGCTCGTCTCATTTTGTGAATCGCGTTATTATTAATTCATTTGTCCACCCTCCACACCATAAAATGTGTTTAATAGCCAATTACTGCCTTTTTAAACATCACTCGACCCTACATTTAGCGACCATTTCCTCATTATTTATGGTCAACTATATATGCATGTAAAATTATATAGGAAAAATATCATTCATAAAAAACCCGACTTTATAAAGGATATCCTTCATTTATTTCTATATAGGGGAGGGCGGGGCTAATAAAGTCACTTAAGGGTTTGGAAAAAGCCAAAAATATCATATTTCCTAGCTAGATAGAACAAATTATCTGAGAAAGAGTTGTAGGGCAGTAAATTTCCTAAAGAAATGAGCAATTCATTTCGCTTTATCTATTTGGGAAATATTATATTTTGAGGTTTTTCAAAACCCTTAAGTGACTTTTTTAACCCCGGTCTCCCCTATACAATCGCTTTTTTTATTTCACTAACCAGAATAAAATGCTTTTTTTTAATTACATTGCACAGCACACATATTGAAATACTTTTAAACTTTAAAAGGATCATAAAATCTTTGAAAATAAGGTCGAATATTTTCTGAATATTTCATGCTATATGTATTTTAATACATTAACATCAATATTGAACAGTTAAAAACATCTTGTGATAAAATTGTCATTAAACCTACGATTTATGTGATATTTAATAGATATTGAGCCAATTGAAAGAATATCGAGGACATAAAATTGCAATTTTGCAAACTTTATCTAATCATTTATAGTGCAAAAGTTATAGCACAATTTTTTATCTTTTATGATTACTTCAATTTTATCCTTTTAATTTCACTGAGAACTACAGAGGATTAAAAAAATAAATAAATTGTTATGACTGTTTTCAAGAAAATTGATTAAAAATAACTTAAGGAATAACTCTATACCTATAAATTAATCAGTGTTAGCTATTGAGGATAACAGAATATGCCGTAAGGTATTGTATATAGTACGATTAGTGTCTTGTTTATGCATTTCAAATTGGTAGTCATTAATCTACTGTTTGTTGTACAACATCAAATAATTATGTACTAAACAACACTAACAGTTCATTTGGTTTTAAATATTTGACGATTAGCATACCCTTGCTACCTACATTGCGGTTCAAATGTTCATTAAAATCACATATGATTACATAGAGCTCTACATATATGGGTTATGTATTCTCATATTTCTATGTTCATCGCCAAACATAATACTATATGTATTCCGCAGAGTAGTAAATACTTCAAACGTATAATCTTTATAATATTATCTATTTTAGCCAATCATAGCATGATGGTAAATGGAGTCAATCGTCTGCACTCAATGCACTGTGAGAGAGTAAAATGCTCAATAGAGCGAAATAAGGATAGATAGACGTCAAACGACTGGTACACCGGAAAATGTCGCAAAAATGCATAAACGTGATACACGAATAGTTTTATTCTCATTTCCTCCTCATCTCACTTTTATCAAATTCCTCCATGACATGCGGGAAAAGAGCGGTGAAGAGGGATTTTATCATGAAGCTATCTTTTGCTCATGATGCACACTGTTTGGCATGGTGAAAGGAAATGGATTTACATACATATGGTTGTCGAAATAATGCGAAATTGATGTCTTGCTAGCTTTTATTCACCTGCCATGTACCTCCAATACACACTTGAAAGATTTACCATAAAATACTTCGCTTAGCTTCGTATCCACATTCCCACAATAAAACGTTTTGAATTTATTGGCAAAAGAAATTTGAAGACTGAAAATAAAGTTTGTGATTTCCACCATCGATGAAGTGTCTTAAAATGGAAATTGCAGATGTTTCTATATCAATAAAAATGTTTTATTGTTGTCCTAAATGCATCCCAAAATCTGAATGTTTGAGGATCATGAATATATTAGATTTATTTGATCAGCAAATTCAAAGGGGCAATAATTTTCTCATTCAAATAAATTTATATATGGCTGGGTTTGAGCTGTTTAAGCTTTAAGCTCTAAACTTTTATATATTTATTTATTATTTTAGTAGGTATTAATTATTGCTCTCCTAAATATAACTTTGTTTATTTCTCTACCACTACCAGCCACCCTGGAGCTATGAACATAATTATGAATTAATGCCAAGTATTCCCAACAAATCCTAATCTAAATTAATTCCATTTATATGGCATAATTGAATTGCTTTAGATTGTGTGTATATAAAATAATATATAATATTCAATTTCGAAAAAGCCATTTCGATTTTAGCAGATTTTTGTGAAATTCTCCAATCTGAAAATTTATCGATCCTTTTAAATTAAATTAAAACGCAGCTTTCATTAAAAAAAATTCTAGTGAAAATTTCACTGCATATAAACTTTGTTATTCACATATTTTCTGTATAGGTAGTACAATCAAATTTTTTATAATGGGCAATTTGTCAACACAAAGAGTACGCACACTTCGTGGAAAAAGTTCTTTAGTTGGGAAAAATGTGGTATTGTATTTCCAATTAATACTTTTCTATTAAAAAATGCATTTTATAAAAAAAAAAAACATTTCAACTTTTATGAGCTTGATGATAAAACTTTACATTTTCCCTTGTTCATGAAGTTCTGTAGCAAATCCTACTTCTTTTCCCATTTCCCTATTTTGTCTTGTTCAATTTTCCAACTAATTTTTTTTATTTGAAAAATGTGGATTTTAGACTGAAGCACGTTCACTCTTTCGTTCAGTTTTTTCCTTACACCTTAGTGGAGAAAATATGAATATTGAAAAATAAGATTATGCACAAAAGAATTCTTTCTTTTACCTTTTCAGTCAGTTTTCTTCTAACACGGATAAAATACAATTTCTTCCATTATATAAAGAGGGAAAAGTGTAAGGTGTTATATAATATTTTCCCATTCAACCCTTTATAAAGAAAGAAAAAAAAGTAATGAGTTTTTTACTATTTACTTTAGTTGCAAAAATTTTATTGAATAATAATTATTAAAAACACAAATTATTTTTATACACTTCAATCATTTCAATCAATTTTATTTAAATTCAAGTTCTACCTTCTGTGGTCAGCTATAAAGCTTGTTGTGATGCATGTTGTATACACATAAATCTACCAATATTATTATTTAAATTTAAAATTTAAAAAAAGGATTGATTTCACCAATTAATTAAAAGAATGTTATTTTTGCATTGAACTCAATTTATTTCATTTAAATAATTTAATTAAATTCTACCATTTAGTCAGCAAAAAAGAAAGTTAGTTTGAGTGGGCATTACCTTGGCACAATTGTGTGTAAAAGTATCAAAGTTTAGGAAAGTTTTGGTGAATCTTGTAAAATTAATTTTATTTGGAATCAAAATACAAATTGGTACAAAGAGTTACAACATAGTATCCAAATTATATAACAGGAAAATCAATTCCTAATTAATTTCATCATTGGAACAAAACCGATAAAACTTTTCCTTCTCTCGTTATCTCTTCGCACCCATTCGCATGGGATTGGACTTTTGCGCTTTGGGTTGGAATTGGATACACACAAACCCCCGCACACAGAGACTGGTAATGGCATAAGACGGCAAAAGTACATAAGAAATCACAAAAGCCACGCAGTAAGAATGTATATTATGGATGTCCACAGCATCAAGAATAAAGTACTTTATCCCCTCCTGCTGCACCACCTTCCCCTCTTGTCCACCGTCGGTAACCCCCCAAAAAAAATCCCATTCCACACGGAAACCAAAAGTCATACATATTTCCTTCTATAGCACCCAGTCTAACTCACAACTATGTTGTTGGGTGCTAAAATGGGGCAAAATCAAGCAAACAAATATCCAATAAAAATGGAATAAAGAAATAAACAAAGAAAGAAAAACCGGAACATACATTTTTGTGTAACAGTGTTGCCTGAGTACCCATAGTAGTAGGTGGAGATGAGGAGGAAATAACCCCCAAAAATGAAATTCAAAACGGAACAAAGAAAGATTGGGTGGTTTCTTTAGCATCTGCTCCATACCGTCGGGGAGGCAGGACAGGCAGGGGGAAGGGCACCTTTTTCAATCCCTCCCCGGTCTCAATCTATGTACACAAACACGCACACGTTTGTAGCATAACACACTCCTTATGTATTTGCACATGGAGCATTATGTAAACACACCGCAAACCATAATTAATCGAAGGAGAGGTGAGAGACAAGACGAATCAGAATCTGCAATAACAACACATAAATAATGAATAAGAGAAAATACAGCGACTGTGTATGGTTTCCATTTTCTTATTTTCTTTAAAATCCTTCTTCGAGACTTTAAATAACAAACCAAAGTCAGATAACGGAAAATAATGTACAAGAAATGATTTTCTCTTTTTTTTCTGTACGTATTCATGCTCGAGGTAGCAGATGTGGGTGCAGAATATTGAATATTAGGAGACTGTGAGATTTTAATAAAAGTGTCAGGATTATGGACGCGCTAGTGTATTTGCTGTGAAGGCACGTGCCAGCGGGAAAATTGTCTCGAATTTTCTTTTTTTTTTAAATAATTGACACTACCACGTCTGGAAATAGAATCACATTTAACAGACAGATGAAAAATTGCAATTCAATAGACCTTGATGCTGATTGAACGCTACATTGTATGCTGAAACATATTTTTTTTTTAAATTATCTGAAGCACAAATATTTAGGGGGACGTTGCCTAATTCGGGCCTTCACCAAAGCTCCGCAGAGAATGAGAAAAAATGGTATAAAATAAAAAACAATATTCTTAATTTTTTTCCATTTTAAAGCCCATTTAATGCTCTTTTAACTCCCATAACTTTCTATACATTTAAAGTTTTATCAGGTTTTAAGTAATTAGCGGATTTAAAAAGGCCTTAACATGTCCGAATTGGGCCACGTTCCCCTAAGCATTTAGTCTGTAGATAAATGAAAAGAATGGAAACCTTTAAGAAAATTTATAAACAAATAATTAGAGAAATTGCACGAATTTTTAAAAGCTCTCAAATCTCTTTAAGAAAAAGTTGCACAACATTAAAGAAAGGGAAAAAAATGCCGATTTTCGAGATGTTTTCGAAACATTTGAAACTTATTCTAAAGATGTTTTGCTCGTGGTTAACAAAAGCCATCGTTATATCAGCGCAGCTAACGTGAATAAAAGAAAGAGATTCAAAAGCTCAAAATAGTATGTTTTTCTTCTTCTTCATTCCCTTCAATGCTATATAGCAAGGAGATATTTTAGGGGAGAGAATTACCCCCGAAAGTAACCCCAGGTGAAACACTCAATAAATTTGGAAGCAATAAATTTCATTATGTGTGTCTTTTCTCCGGCTTTTCCACGTGTTGTACATGATGGGAAGCAAATGTCTTTGCTCGGAGCTTTCCGGCCCACCAGGCGCCCCCACAGTCTCGTTATAATTCAATTGTGCACGGGTGTGTGCAAATTATTTATCTTTTATGTTTCATCGCAATTTATTCTTAGAAAAATTCCAGTATTTGTTCTATTCCACCCCCCTCCCTTCCCCCGCAGTCTCTATCCTTGTGGGGGCTCCTTCGAATCCTATCAAAATGTATAATTTGCACACAGAATGGAACAGTCAATGTCGTAAATTATATTATAACGAGATACAAATCGACATCTACCAATAATGCTTTTCCTTTTCGACTTACCGTGTATCTCGGTTGAGGAGGTTATTCCTTATAGTGATTTTGTGCTGCTCTTTTCTTCTTCGTCGTAGAGTGTGGGAGTGTTATCCAATAATGGGACGCATGTGTTTGTATTCACCAATTAATTCAATCGAATATTTGTGTCATTACTGAATTGGGGATAGTATAGCCATATATATTATAGTGTTTTCTATCGCTATTATTAGAGTTATTATTATTATTATGTAGAAGAATGTGAATATAATTTATGTTTTAATTATGATGTTACTCATTGATGACACGTCCACAAATCACCGAATTTTATTTCAACGCACGAAATGCGTTTGCATAAATCATCAACCACATTATCACTCTCTCTATGTAGCTATTTATGTATATTTAATTGCCTCTTATTGCACCACCCCCCGGGGTTTTTTTTTACACCAACCAAATTTTTAAATGTGGTTTGCACCTCAAACTCCTATACCACCTTTTTTTTACTCCCCCTTTCACAGCTCACCGATATGGAAAATTCATTCACCACTTGAGGTTCACTTGGTGGAAAAACTTGATATCTCGATGTGACACAGACTGCGGGGGTGCAAAGGGTATGGCGGTGATGATGGTGGAAGAAATAAAAGCATCAGCCGGCAGAGTTTTACTCTAGGGAAGATTTATTTATCGTACAGTTGATTTTTGAAATGTGTGTCATCTCCGCACTTGCCATCCATCACTCATTCGACGCAAGTGTCAGGATCATGTGAATAATATTTTATTCACAAGCATCCCCCCACGAAATTCTTTTCACCTAAATAACACACACACACCGTTGGTATGATGGGGTGTTGTAAGAAATCCACTGAGAACAATTGTTGTGAATGTCTTGCAGAAGGAGATTTAGGGGGATGCTCTTTTGGCAATTTTCCCCCCGTCAATACTACACACAGTCAATCCCCCTTTTGGAATGAAATCCGGAAATTGATGAGATTTTCCTACAATGTTCAATCAATTGATTCAACGGTGGTTGAGTGCTGCTCTCTCACCCCCAGCACCACTATTTTTTTCTTTCTTTCTCGGAGGCTGGTGAGATTTTTAGGGGTGTTTTCGGGAGTTTTTTTTCTATATCGAATTGCGATTTACGGCTCTGCAATCCATTTCCACTCACACACAAAGCTTATGGAAAAGGAGAGAGCTTTTGGGGGTTGAGAGTATTTTTCTTTTATTTTTTTGGGGAACAAGTAAGTCAAACACACAGTACGGTATTTTGTGCGATGTGAGAAACTTATGTGTGACTTTTCCGTTTAGAGAAATGGCCCGATTAAACCATGGAGGAGTCTCGCGATGAACTGAGTGAAAATTCCCAACTTTCCCTTCGTCACACGGTTTTGTCTCTCACGGAGTACTTTTGCACGTTGCCTGTGTTGGTGTAGAGCAGTGTGTAAATGGATATCTATATATAGGGGGGGATTGCTTACCCCGCCGAGAATATTGGGGTTGACACAGCCGAAGTGGCGGCAACCCGGCAGGGGTGAAAGTTCGGGTGGGGCGCACCCACAGCGCATGACGACATACATAGAAATGTTGAGACTCGCTCATGGGAGAAATTTAGCAATTTTGCCAATGTTACTTGATATATGATGTTCATCTCCGCAAAGCTCTCTCTCTCTCTCTCTCTCGCTCTCTTCTCACCACAGCCGCTCTCCTATTTTCTTGCAAAGAGCTTTCAACGGTTGTAGATGTGTTGTACATAATGGAAAATCTCTCGCAAACACCCAAAACTCATAGATGTGAATGATGGGTGAAAAAGATGGGAGATGCTGTGAGTTTTTAATCATTTGCCGGATTAAATTCACTTCATCGCACCCATGCAGTAATTTTGTGAGGTTTCCCTTCAGCCACACTATATACAATTGTTCCACATGCACCACATATATATTTAAAAAGGTATCTCAGCATAAAACCTCATCAATCTGTTCTCAATATTTACAGAGACTTGTTGTTTTCGTGTGAATTCTCTCAATTACTCTTTAAAAAATTATTTTGCTACTATATACTACCCATACTACCGAATTAGTTCATGCTGTTCACGGGAGAAAATTGATTGCAGCACCAATTTAGTGGTGAAATTCGATTTTTCCCCAAAATTTATTATTATACTCATAATAATTAAAGTTTTCTTAATTAAAGATGAACTTCATTAAATAACTACCTAATTATTAGTTCAAAAACAGTTGATTAGCTAAAATTATACTTGTTATTTCTTCTTAAACTAAAAGCATGGTAATTTATTATATATAACTTGATTGGAGTCTCAAGTTCTTTAATCAGAATGAAAAGTTACTCTACCAACCTCTATATAGGCATATAAAAGTAGGTACCTATACTCTTACCATAATATTTCGTACATACATATGTAGCATTTTTTTGCTAGCAGCAGTGATCTGTATAGGAGAATTTACGTCACATCGAAGGAAAAGTTCAATGGAGCTTTTCGTCACGAAGGTTCAATGGGAGGTGAAAAAATTGTGAAACAATTTTCGAAGTCATCAAAAACTCGTCTATACACGGTCTATTAATTTTCCTCTTGTGGCTGGTACTTTCGCCAGCCCAAGCGTATGCGGAAGGAGGTGAAACTGTTTAGAGAGAAATGTATATAGGGTCGAAGTGGGGTGGAAAAAAAAAACACCCGGATAATTTTGCGGAGACAAGAAAGTGAAAGATCCCTATACCCACATGAAATACGGTATATATGGGTGAATATTGTTGGTGAAATTTGATGTTGCTGACGTCTGCAATCTCATCATCAGTCAGAAAGGGACATAACATGTGTGTGTGTGTATCCTTAAAAACACACATCTCATGCCACAAAGTTCAAACCCTTCAGGACACACCAAACAGGATGAGGGTGGTGAATATTTGGTAAAGTCTCACAAGGCGACAAGAGCGGAAGAAAAGGCCTTAGCTATTTCATGTTGGTCTTCACTCACAGTGCATAGGGCAAAACAGAGAAAACATGTAGGATCCATTAAATATTTAAATTTAATTTACATTGTTTCCATCCCATATATATGTATATAGTACGTAATGTATAGTATAGAAGGTAGACCCACAGAGAGACATAGAAGAGTGAGAGACTTTGTGTTTGGTGGGACATAAAAAACTTTTTTTCCCATCACCCCTCATACACTCAGTCGTGTAATTGTAAATATTTTGATGGGACACATCCACACACATAAAATCTTCAAGGATTTTCCGCTATATCAACATGAAGCATCTTCAAGTCCAGGGTTATTCCGGGCGCTCAGTTCTCATTTTCATATTTTCTTCAGAACACACCACCAGAGTGTGCAAATCCCCACCCCCATGAGTACATAGAGGACATCCAGATTTATGTGGAATGTACATATAACAGTAGGATGGCTGCAACACTCACAAGATACGACACGCCATGTCAATAGAAGCCACAAAGAAAAGTGCATTAGCATAATAACGTAAAGTTAATTTTCCCTCTATCTGTGCATCTAAAGATGACTTTCGCCATAATCACTTGGAGAGAGATTGCTCGGTGGTGGGTGTTGTAAAATTCTAAAAGAGGTGTGTGTATATGGACAACATAGAGAATTTTTTATAAACTTTCTTCAAATTCTTCACCTTCAAGGCTGAGGGTACATTCTCATTTGAAATTTGTATGCAACTCATAAATTAATCACAAGGTTTTCGTTTTAACGTTCTCTGTGCTTCTTGAATAGCTGGATGGATGATACAAATGTGGAGGAATAGGGCTAAGTAAACAGTTAGTGGGGTAAAGGAAATGATCCTTTTTGCAAGATATCTGTCTTCTCTCACCAAACATTATACTACAGGTTGATCCGATATTATTACAACTAAGGTAGATATTTATTTTTAACGTTTTTAAATAATTTTTTATGCAAAGAATTTTGTTCTTAGATTTTTTTTAAAATAGTAAGAAATTATTCTCACAGCATATACCTAGACGTTTTCCTTATTTTTATCTTAAATACTATAAGGAATAAGATAGAATTGTATTTTCCTTTCTAATAAAAATAAAAAGCAAAAATTTATTAACTTTTTTCTCATTAAGGAGAAAGCAAATTTTTTAAGACAAGTTTTTGGGATCATTTGAATGGACTGAGAGACAGCAAAAGCAAATATTTTTAATAAACTTTTCCTCCATAAAAAGAAAGACAAGTAAAGTAGCATTGTCTTAATGACACCCTGTATTTGAAGATGAAACCAGAAAAAAAGAACATTTTCTCAACCTTCCCAAAATCCACAAGTTTTGGGGTAAAATAAAAGATTTCAGGGTAATGTACACACACATACATATAAGAATGACACTGGACTATTTGTGCTAGCTTCTGATGAAGTTGGCAAACAATTTTGCAAATCTGTTGAACCGAAAATACCAAACCTTCTCACACCACCCCTCCCCGTAAAAATCACGAAGGATATCTGTAGTTTGTGTGGCAGAAAAAAATCTCTCAACTCCAAAAGTTTTGCAGAGACTTGCAAATCCGCTAACGTGGTTATGTATTTTGCAAAATCGGAATTTTCTCATCCTATATATGGCAAATTGAATAAAATTTGAAAGATTTTGCAAACAACTTCCCGTACAATCTCATCGTATCTCCCGACCCTTGGCATTAACCCACTCACACAACTTTCAATCATCAGCTCTGGGGCTAAACGACACCCCTCATCCCCATATATTGTTAGCTAACCCCTTTAACTTTAGGGGTTTTGAGGGTGGCACGTGTGTGTGTGTGTGTAGCTATATGTAGCACAGAAGACAACATTGAAAATAATAAGGGGGGCTTCTCACGATTTTACAATATAATTTATTGAAGGTTCGTCTGCGTTTGGGAATGGATGAGGACGAACCATGGTGCTGGGTAATATCAACTTCCATATATGAGATTCTTATCGAAGGTGAAAGACTCTCAATATCTCTGAGAAAATACACCCCTCCCCCCCCCCCCCCCCCATTGCTCTGCACCTAAAAATTGAGCTTGAAAAGCACATAGTAATATGAGGATGGAGTGGAAAAGATTGAAACCGATGGGAAAAAGAAGAGTGAATCTCATGGCAAAGTTGCCCCCCATTCATATTATGTGCAAATTTTATTCTATGTGCCAAAGGCTAAAACAGTAAAAATCTTTTTTCCTTTACACTCAACCATTTTTCTGCAATAATACCGAAAATAAACATTTTTATTTTGCCAAGGGAACTATATACCTACATTATGCTATGTACAGTACATGTAGTGCTGAAATGCATGATTTCTAAATGAAATATGTTACGTGTCAATGTGAATATTTACGAGGGTGTTTGCCTTCATGGGGCCAACATTTTATCGGGATTTTCGTATAAATGCGTGTAATAATTAAATTATCAGGCGCAGGGGATAAAAGAAGGTTTGACAGTAATAGAGTTGAGGAGAGACTGCAAAGTGACAAATTCAATATAACCAGCGGAAATAGATTTATTACTCACAGGGAGGGGTCTTCTCTGCCTCTGAATTTTGCCTCACTTTCCTGTTCATTCTGTACTATATGTATACTACTATCCCTCAATCTATTCTACCCTCATACCCCACCACCCTCCGTATAGAAGTTTGTGTAAATCTGGGGACAGAAAATTTAATATTAGGAACAAAAGGGGGGTGTCTTATATTGGGTGAGATGTGAGGAGCCATATCCAAGAAAATATCTACATGAAAATGTAAGGAAACAGACAAATATGTAGGTGTATAGGTGGGCAAAACTACACAAAATGTCCTGTTAGACATTTGTAGTATGTAGATTGCAAGGATGGAAAACCCCCATATATTCGGGCCGAAATATATTCTCTCAATGAGATTGTTAATTTAATAAGAAATCTCATAAAAGAATCGGTTTTGTAAATTCATTTTCTTTGAATTCATAAAAATATCCTATTGGAAAAATTTCAAGAAAAACCTTTTTGAGTTGTAAGAAAAAGGTTTTCCACACCTGGGTTCGGCTAGTATGTTGGTGTGGGAGGGTAAAACTCTAATTTTGTTCGATTGAAAATTAAGTCAATTAGTTTGGGTATAGTAGACAACAAGGGTGATGAGATAACAAAAGTTGCAAGGACATGTCACATGGAAAATGGAGATTGAGATATGGAGCAAAAAAGCTACACAAGCAACGGAAATTTCATGAAAATTTCATTAAACCGGATTACTCCTAAGTCTGTTTAATCTCATGTTTTCTCCATCTTTACCCACCCACATTTCCACCCCATATACCACCCATACCTTTTACACCACCATCCGCTGACTTTCTTCCTCCTTCGCTATTTATACGTACATACACATTTCATTACAGCACCAAAGGGAAGAGCAATTCAAGTGATACTTCCATGACTTTTAACTCCTTCCTCCTTGTCTTGGAGTGTATATAGACATCTACTCAGGATCAATTATTTCTCGCCATTGTTCTACTTTTACCCATATCTTTCAAAGTACATAAGAGTTGTTAGATGGGAGTTAAATATCAATACTCGTCATGGGATGAAATTGAATTCTTTCCCTTTTATTTAATTAAAAAAAGCTAATTTAATCATCTAGTCCATCCACACAAATTTAAATGGCCTTAATCCAACGCAATTTTTGCATATTTCAACACCATCAGCACTGTGTTGACTACATTTGGTAATTAATGAGCATAAAATGCGATGGAAAGCATAAGCAAAATGCAAACACGACCTTGCCACATAATTACAATAATCACTCAGATTAAGCAGCCCCTAAGAGAGAGAGAGAGAGACTACTTCCCAGCCGGACAAACTGATAAGGCTTGGTATCTTTCATTAGAATCTCCCACAACTAAAGCATAAATCTTATTTCATTCTTCCTTAATTGTATCCTCTGCGTCCACTCCACAGCAAATATACATACACACAATACAATGAGCATCAGGGATATTTGAACCCACACCCTTAATTTCTCTGTGCTTGACTTGGGATACATCTTGCAAAGTCCGGACAATTCAGTTCTGCTTCGGGCGCTTTTGGATTTCGCACAGAGTAAATGGCACCATTTGGGTGGAGCCAATGGCTAAAATATATTGGAGAAGTTGAAGTTTTGCAGATAATTTATGCTTCTCTAAATAAACTTGTTTATGTATAATGCCCATTCCCCGTATCTAGGACTTGGTACAAAATTCCCTTCCATAAAGAAAAAAAATCTCTCTTGTAGAACAATGCTATGTGCCCCGGTAGAGAAACCCTTCTACCGTATTATATGTTGAGCTGTGGCACTATGTGTGTCTAGGGTTGGACAGCTCTGGGTGAAAGAGTGAGATGAGTCGTTAGCTCTATGCCGCTCATCAGGCACTCATAGGTTCAGTAGCCCACTGTTGCTCGTCCGATTCAGTTCGGGACCCGTTAGCTCTTCAAATAAGGGTAGTTATTAGCCCATGTAGGAATATCGTCCTACATATCAGAAGTGGGATAGGGTCCGCGTGTGCCACTGCGTGTGGAAAACCGTGAAAATCACGGCGCGAGTGAAAAAAAAGTGAAAATGCGGAGAGGACAACGCAGAAGAGCAGCGAGAGGCAACATGGCCGCCACCGTGTGGAAGAAAATGTGGCGTAGAAGCAGCGAAAAGCGGCTAGATGGGACTGCGAAGACCATCGAGAAGCGCCCCAGCGACTGTGTGGAGGAACTCCCGGCAATGGAAATACCGCAAGTACCCCTAAGTGCCCCCAGGAAAGAGAAATAAAGAGAGAAAAATTGAGTTTCTTTGAGCTTTGACATTTATCATGAAATTCCAAGAAATTTTTGGCGATTCCAGAAATTTCTATGTGTTAACCCTTTATGTATGCTATGTGTGAATGGTGGCCACCCGCACAAAATAATTGTCTTGTCTTGTCTTGCAATAACATGTCGTAACAGGAATTCCTTTTCAGGCTATTCATGATATTTTTTTGAACATATTTCATGCGAAATCATAGGAAAAAATGCAAAATGTTTTAGAAGTGTTTCATACGAAAGTGAAATTAGCCGTGTTTCATGAAACAAGTTTTGACAAGATTGATGAAACACGAAATGTTTTTGCTGGAATTTGACCACATCGTGACATTTCGGTCGTGCCGATTGAATACTCGGGTATTGCGTCATATTAAATGTCATTTTATATGCGTGTTTGATTGTTTTGAATATTCAAGGTATTTTGTGAGGAAATGCAAGAAAAATTCCATTAAATATCATAAAGAAATTGCTGCAGAGTAAGTAAGAAGATAAAGAAGTGAGACAGGAGAAGCTTATGAAGATAAAAAGTTAAAAATGCTATGTGTAATTTAACTCTTTTAACTGCAGGAAACACAAGTCGAGAAGGCAAAACAACACGGTTGCCATGCCCATGGGAACAAAGAAGCTAAGCGCAATAATACAGCGATTTGATTCAGATTGACCGACTGCATTGACACTGAAGATTGGCTTGTAGAAGTTGAAAAGGCGCGTTGATGTATCATTGGGAAGAGAGAGTGATAATTCTTTAGGCATCTATGTGATTGAGGAGACCAGCAAAAAAAATGGTTCATTGAGCCAAAGCGAGGCTGGATTCGTGGCAAAAATTTCGCGATGAATTGTTGCAATTCTTTCCTACCGTTGTGGATTTAAGGGCATCATTGTTGACACAAACTTTGAATCTCTCACGCAACTTCTCCGCGTGCTAATTGATGCGGAACAAAACACTGAAACATAGACGATTCCAAGCAAGACAGGCGCTATTCCAAGCGCAAATCTGGGTAAAATTCAGGGCGATACCATCCGTACCGCCATGGCAAGAAGAATGACATTGGGAAGCACACAAGGAAGCCAAAAAGGAGAATGAGTAGAAAAGCACCGAAGATCGACGAAGCTCTGAGAACTTTGTTACAGATGCAAGAAGACCGGACATTTGATTGCTCAGTGCCCACAATAATTCCGATGAATTCCAATGTAGGGATAATTAAATTGAATTTCGAGAAATAAAGAAACTTAAGCCTACTGAGTGTAGTCAAGTGTGAAGTCAAATAAAAAGAAATTACAGAAATGCATTGTTATTTATTCGAGATTTTAATTAGTTGTTTTTCAGGACAGAAAAGTGAAATTAAGATCTCAAGGTAAGCCTACTAAATATAAATGGAGAATAATTTCTTTGTCATTTTAGAGAATGGACATACAACGAGGAAGCAACAAAGAAATGTGAAGGATTTAAAATATCAAATATTATATGCCCCACTCAGACACAATCTAGAGGAAATGAAGGAAGAGAATCTTAAGCCTACGACCGGAATTGAGGACTGGATTGATGTTAAGGAAGGCTATGTGCCAAAGTCAAGCAATGGCTATGTGCCGCTTGAAAGCTGAGTGCGCTAAACCAAGATACAAAGAAGGAAAGGAACCCGAAGCGTATAATAGGAATTAAGAATTGGATAGAAGGAAGATAAATCGCTAATCAAGACGAGAGCCGAAGCAAGAAGACTTCGTCTTCACTAGCTGAGCCCCAGGCTTAGTTGCTTCACAGAGCTCATAGTACTATGTGTACTCCATCATGGAAAAAGAAAGAAACAAGAGATTAAAGAAACAGGATGACAACAATGAATTATAGCGGAAGAAATCAGTACACTGGATTGACCATTCACTTCATCAATGAGGACATTGATCATATCAGGAAGGCCGAGATGTAGAACAATGCTATGTGCCCCGGTAGAGAAACCCTTCTACCGTATTATATGTTGAGCTGTGGCACTATGTGTGTCTAGGGTTGGACAGCTCTGGGTGAAAGAGTGAGATGAGTCGTTAGCTCTATGCCGCTCATCAGGCACTCATAGGTTCAGTAGCCCACTGTTGCTCGTCCGATTCAGTTCGGGACCCGTTAGCTCTTCAAATAAGGGTAGTTATTAGCCCATGTAGGAATATCGTCCTACACTCTCAACAAATTAATCTCACCAAATTTTTGCTTCTATTTAGTCTCTAATTATCTCATACATATTCATTTTGGCATCATAAAACACCCCCAGAAATTCCCAATGCTCTTGACATTTTCCATCTAATGTGGTGATGCGTATCCACTAAAAGATACAAGATTGTTAAATCAACACTTATCATATGAGGGACTTCCAAGAATTGAAATTCTAATTATCCTTTCTTTACTTACCTCTAGAATTTAAATTAAATAAAAATATATCTTCGGACAATCTTCTCTAGAAACTACAAGAAAATTATTTTAAAAAAAATTAACAAAAAAAAACGTAAAAAAAATGAAACTTGAACTTCTTCCAAAAATGTTTTAACGCAATGAAATTCACATTACATTTTGGGTGAAGTATTTTGCATTTATTTGAAAAATAAATCAACCTAAATTACGACGGTTGCTGACTGAAGCGGCGGGTATGCCAAATAATAAATTGAGTTTGATGTCCAGCAATAAAGTAGACAAAATTCAAATGGTCTTTATTAATGGAATGTTACTTACACTCTGGGACTGATTTTAATTAAAATTGATTTAATAAAAAATTATATCCCTGAACTCGGTGCGTTCTTCGGGATGCTTTGATGGGGTGAGGAGGAACTTTCTTCTTTGCTTCTCTTCTCTTATCCTCACAGCCCAGAGTGCCCGCCGTAGCAGAGTGTGTGTGGGGGGTGCTGGGGGGGGGGTTGATGAAAAAGACTATTTGAAACGAAGAGCTAATGAATCTTGGCAGTGTCTGCTCTCCATGGTGCCCAAACCCAGAGAGATTCAAAAGCAGAATGCACACAGAGCATTTTGTGGTGACGATGAAAAGAGGTTTAATGGGAGACGAGAATTGTCGCCACGGCTGTGAAACACACGTCACAAGCACATGAACCTCTTTCACGGCTCATTCTGGATTGTTTATTGATGAACCAGGAGCTCCCTTGTTGTCCTCAGCTGTTCATCATCACCTGTCACAGTGGAAGCACCGTCGTACACATCGCCTGAATGTTCGCATCTTGTGCATTACTTGCTCCTGTGTATATAGAAATTTCTCATGTAATAATGGGTACTACATAAAAAAAAATATTATTTACTTAATATCCAATAATAATTCATAATCAACGTATATAAAATAATATCCCTCACAAAATATTATGGGTTTGATTTTATTAAACTAAATGGAAGTAAACATATTGAGAGTCATTTAATAAACAATATACTATATTAAATTATTTAAATAAATATTAATATTGTTTTAAATGTCATTTAAACGTAAATGTATTTAACAAAAAAAAATAAACTGAAAATCAAATTAAGTTAATCAATGATCACGTAAAAACCTTCAAAAAGGGTTCAATTGATGAATCAAAGCTTTTCCATCAAAAAGTTAATTTTTTATCGTTGTGAAAGTTAAATGAGAAAATCAATTGGTTTAATTGCAAAGTCGATCCTCTGTGATTTTCCCTTTTTCCCTTTTTTTTTTCGACTTCCTTTTTTCTGGCAAGCTCTTTTGCCAAGTTATTCACACCACCATGCAGCTATCCTCTGAAAGTTCTATCTTGTGAATAATTCAATGTCAAACTTAATTATTTGCACACAATTTGTAATATGGTGCAGTGAAAAAAAAATTATTCAATTTAGAAAAGTCGAATGAAAGAGAAAATTCATTGAGAAATTAAGTAGCTCTTACCTGCATTAAATTGAAACACATTGCAATTAGGGCCATTCCCAGCAACAAATAAATTGCACAGAGTATAAAACTCAACTCAACACCAGTTCCCTCAAAGCCAGTAATCTGTGGATTTTGAAAAAAAGAAAGAAAATTTTAGCATAGTATTTAGCGTTAATTAAATTAAATTTTTATTTTGTAATTGAGAGATTTTTTTTATCTTAAATTTTTTTTTGTTAGTGGAAATGACATAAAATACAATTTCATTTGCACAAAACTCTTTTCACATATTATTTTCAATAGACAATATCTATGCGTAATAGCATATGACGTATCATATGTGAACATAAAAATCAAATCAATATATATTGACAAATTGGAAGCTCTGATGCAAATAACTTTTTGATGTTAACCAAACATACCGAATTGATACCATTAGATAAATGTGAGACCGAAATGAATATTTTTTGTTTCACACAGGGGTCACGTAGTACAGCCCTTAACAAGAGCTTTGAGAAATTCGTGAAGGTTCTGTTTCTAAATTTGAAAAAAAAATTGCCTTTTTTTTTAATTTATAAAAACGAAAGTTTGGTAGGGATTTAAAAAATAATTTTAAGTTTTTCCTTAAACTATTTTTAAAGAAATTGAAATATTTAAGCCCGAGTTTTCTAAATAATTTTCAGGATTATCCGTTAGATGCTACACCCTTAATGTAAATTGATATTCACAAGAAAAAATCACAAACTTCCATATTTAATCGTTTTAGTTTGAACGACTAAAAGCTACACTATGATACTCCCCTGTATAAATTGTGAATTGTTTAAAATTTTGGCAAATACATACACACACACACACCAATTCACCCCCAAATTAATTTGTCAGTAATTGAATTGACCAACCGAATAGTCATGGTAAAATCTCTCACCTTAGGGAATTTATCACCTGTGAAATATGCAATTCAAACACATAAAACGAACATTCACATTCCCCATCCCTCTCTCTCTCTCTGTCTCTCTCAGTACAACGTCATAAATATGAAGGAATTCCTGACCATAAACCACCAACCAAACTCATCCCAATGGAATCGCTACAATTTTTATATTTTCAGGTGGAGATAACTCGTAAAGCAGGCAAACCCCCTCATGATTATTCAATAAAATACCATATGAGATGGGGGGATAAATGTGTATATTTGGACAAAATACCCACATTAAGCACTACAGTAATTTCCCCATATATATAGCGACATGAATAAATACAAGTGTTCCTTCTTGTTGCACACTGGGAAGACACTGTGAGAATTTATTGGGATGAAGATGGAGACGCCTGGTGGATATTTTATGAGAACTCAAAGAAATGTATTATTATGTGGTGCAATATACGTACATAGCAATGTAAACCCCCAAAACCACTTACTGAGAAAAGGCCAAAATGTGCAGCCAACAACATAATACACCCCATAGTATGTATATGGATCACAGTACGATGCCTCAACTGTAATATGGGATTGAATCTTTTTTCTGTGAGGGAAATAAAGTCACCAGAATTCTTCATAAAACTTACTACACATAGTAAATAAAAAAAGCTCATAGATCTTTCAAATGGCTTTCATATGAACTGTATTTTAGTTCACTGAATGCGAGGGAAAATGGTTTTGGTATTGGCATTCTTTTGTAACTCTCTAAACCGTTATTAGCTTTTCCTAGAAATGATAATTCATTTTCTAAGCTTTTATTTGGGGTTTTTTATTACGTTATGTTCATTATGTATTTGTTGTATGGAAAATCTTCTCATCTATTACACACCCCAATATTGATTAAACTTATTTACTTCGGAAAGGTATCAATTTGAGGTATTTTTCCTTCAATAAAATGAATTAAGGAACCTTACAACCTTTCAATTTCAAATTTCTTTGTACAAATAGTTCCTCTATCGAGAGAGAGAAGAGAACTCCACATAGCTTAAAGGTGCTAGGGATATTTGCTTTCCTGTCAGTGCATTTCAAAATGTTAAACATGCAATGCTTTTCCAAAATCAGATACATATTCAATTGCACGATGGTGCGCACGTCATGAAACAATTTGCAAAGTCGAAAATTGCTAAATCTAATATTGATTAGTTCAAAGTAACATTCGGGGTAAGTTTTATGTAAAATTGCAGTGCTAAAATTGTGTCCAAAAGTCCCCGCAATTTCGCGTTGAAAATATCACATATTTTGGCATTAAGTGTTGGATGGGGAACCACAAAAATATACAAACTGCCTGACACTGCGGCAATTAATTGCCTTCCTCCCATCCATGCGGTATGGGGGGGATTATATGTATGTAATATAGCATGAAGAAGGAACACACATACCTTAAATCCCGGCACCATATCTCCGAAACCGATGCTACTGAGAGATATAAAACAGAAGTAGCTCCCTTCCAGGCTATCCCAATCCTCCCAGTGGCCAAAGAGTGTAGCTCCAAAGAGGATATATCTGCAATTGAGATGTCTTTTATTGCACACTGCGCCGATATTCCGCTGTGTTTCTGCACAAACGGAGTACCATTGATAGCGCCCATGAGCTTTCACGAGCAACCCCCGTTTTATATTACATATGTCCATCGCTGTGTGGGGTATTTTGGTATATGCAAATGCATGGTGAGACGCGAGTGGGTGTTTTTTTTTTAAAGGAGGCTCACCATGTAAAATGTCTGTTTTGGATTTTTTTTTATGTGTGAAAGCTCCAACCCCCCAACAATGTGGGGTGGAAATAATAGTGTTGATGGTGCTTTATTCAATGTTTATAAAGTAATAACATTACATGGGTGTTGGTGAAATGTCGAATAAGGGGAAAGGGATATAAAATAAAACCACTCATTTTATTTTATGCCACTCTCTCAGCCAGAGCATGTGAAATTGAGTTATGAAATCGATTGAGAATTTCCCCTTCAACTCACCCAATCATGATGATGACACAAACTGTTAGGGGCACTATCACAGTTTCTGTATCACCAGCAATTTCTTCCTCATCAATCGATTCATGTACATCCACAGATGAGTTTGATAGTGTCTCCAGGTCTCCGCCTTCGATAAAATATCCTTCCTGTTGGTAGTATAAACAGATGCAAAAGGCGAACTTAACGAATTTTATGTGATAGAAATAATATGTGCATAAGATATGATTTTAATCCACTTCATCAAGAGTTTGTGTGTAATATGCAAATATACAAACTGGTAGATTATCTCGTTCAGCTGTCAAAGCTCTTGCTTTTCGACGTTGCCTCGCTGCTCTACGTCGAGTAACTCCGGGACAAATTCTGCATAGACACACTTTAGCATAAATCCATTTGAATGACTTGGCAAGAATGTCTCCTTTCAATAAATACATATGAATTAATTACAAAATAGATAATATGTTCAATTTGGTAGCTTCTATTCGTACATATATTGCCCAAACATACCTATGTTGGAGAGATAGAGGAGAAAGAGTGGCATACCAATAATTGCATAGAAAATTGTTGCTACTTTTCCCCATTTTGTGCGAGGAATTAAATTTCCATAGCCTGCAACCAATGAAAGAAGAATGTTCTTTTAATCTTAATCTCTAAGCTTTTCTTACGTGATTGCTGTGTGGTGGAAAATTGAATTGTTTTGTGAGAAAAGGACCTCATAATTTTTCGTTTAATTTTTTTTTGTAAAAATTCTTAGGTAAACTTTGCGATTTCAGAATTAAACTTAAAAAGCTTATAAAGCTTCTAAAGAATTACGTGAAAATTCAGAGGAGAAAACGTCTGCAATTCTTAATCATTTTTTGCATTTCTTTATCGATATAATTCTCAATAAATCATGACATATAGTTCTCAAAGTAATGCACCATTTTGAAACAAAAGACACTGAAAGCTTTGTGATAATTTTAGGATTAATAAATGAATCCTTTTTCCCAAAAGACAATTCAATTCCTCTTTATTCTCTCAATCCCCCATTCAAGGAGATTTTTATGTTCATTAGTATAGGTACCTATACTCTTTAATTAAAATAAAATTTAAATGCCATTAACAGAATTCAAAATGCTTCAATCTCCCTTTGCTTTAGCCGCCCTAAGGGATATCTTTTCCATCACCAAAGAGAAAGCATTTTGTTTTAGTAAGAAACAACTCAGCAGTTACGTTTGAAAGCATTAGGATTTCGTGTGAAAACTCTCTTAGACAGAGGATTATATTTAAAATATATCCCATCGTCCCATTTCATTGTTGATAGCTTTTAAATCCAAATTGTATTAAAAGAAACATTGCGTGAGTATTTTTTCTTCATGCATTAAATTGTGTGTGGAGGAAAAATATTTCCACCATTAATTATATACCATTTTGAGGAAAAAAGGTTTTCATTAACCACAGTGCCAATGCCAATAATTGGCTCATGGGTGGTAAGTAGCGGAAATGGTGCCAGAAATGGAGAAAATTGTGAAATGAAGAAAAAGGAAGTAAGATATTCTCGTGCAGAAAATGATAAATATGATTTTAATTAGCTTACGACGAAGACTCTTTGCAAATTAACTTTCAATTAACCAGTATACGGAAGCCAGTGCGGGGAGGAATGCACATAGAGGGTGAAGTGAGAAGAAGAAGAAGCAGAAAAAAAATTAGTAATGAAAGGGGAGGACATTTGTATGACAAAATGGATATAATTCTTTTCTTACCAATTGTCGTGATTACGGTCAAGGAGTAGAGAAATGCTCCGGAAAATGTCCATTTATTGCTTGTCTTTGTCTTACCGGATTCGGTCATACCACCCTTGGCAGCTCTTACAATATTGTACTGATGATTCAGAACCTGCTGACTCACCCTGTATGTTGCAATTGGGAAGAGATAACAAATAAAATTATTCTACATTGCCCAAAATTTTAGATTGTATCACAACTGTATGTGTACTAACAACTCCATAAATGCTGACTTATTGAAAATGTTTGCCTCGCAACACGATATATTCCACAGTTTTGCCGCCACGGACACTCGGTGCCTCGCTAATTCGGCAGATCTCTCCAAATCACCATCACCCTCAATTGCTATGAACATAAAGGCACCTATATAGATACGAAGAACAACAGAGAAATTAATTAACTTTATCCGTTGTTTGTTGTCACTCCTGCGCTTTTCACCCCTCTAACTTTCACTCCCTACCCCCCCCCCCACCCTTAGATGGCTTAAGTTGCACAAACTTTCAAACTCTATCCCCCTCTTAAGGAAACTTTCTATAAAGTTATCATACCAACATTCAACATCGTCACTCTTGTGGCATATATACTCATCATACAAAAACTTTAAATCTCAAATGACAATCAATCACTATAATTGTATAAAAGATGCAACCATCATCATTAGCATTGATGCTACAAACAAATTGATGACATGAGTACTCAAACATTACAGCTTTCCTTACCAAAACATATACATAGAGAAAGAGCTTTAGATGTGAATTAGCATGAAATACTTGCGGTATGATTTTATTAATTACATTTCCTTGTGCATCTCAAAATGAATTTATTTTCACAACTTTTCCGCGTCTATATTTTCTCTCTTTCTGTGTGTAAGCCTTTGGAGATGTCTATATGCTATAAAACTTTGAGCAAACATAAAATTCCCCAACATTAACTTTCACATTATATATAAATTCCAGGCAACCGCAAATCCATGTGAGTCCCCGTGCACATGTCCAAGAAAGTTCATTATATTAGAAAACACATAAAAATCATTTTGAAAGCACAAGAGAAAATTTTATGAAAACATTCAATGTTGGAGCTTTTCCGAAAGAATTTAATATGAATGCAAAGTGCTCATAAAATTCTTTCAATTTTTTCCAAATTTAATTTTCTTCATTTTGATCATTTTTATAGGAGGTAGTAGTACGTTTAAATTGCTACTATATAGCTTTTTATTTTTTCAAAGAATCAATATCTTAATTTAAAGTATTTTAAATGGGAGAAATTAATTGATTTCTCTCAAATTTATTGTTACATTAATTATGAGCATAATATCTATATTTTAAATAGTAGGAATTAAATTGTTATTTTATATAACTACAAAATAGAAGAGATAACGAGTTACTAAGTGCTCTTAAAAATATTATAAAATCTCTATATACGGCAGTCATATTCCGCATTTACAAAAACAACTTTATACGTAAATTCTTAAGGAGAATGGGATTTAAAAGAGCTTCATCTCCACATATATTCTGCATTTATTGTTCTGCATTAACGAAAACAGATACATATGGATTTTAAAAAGTTTTCAACTTCATGGATTTCATCCAGGTTCACTCATGTGCAACTTACCAGCAATTGTGTAGAGTACTACCAGCAAAATAATTCCAACATTGCTGAACATAAATGCTGTAAACTTCCGACAATGATCCTTTGCGCGTTCAGCAAAAGGCAACTTTTGGCTCTGGCGCCGTCTTACCGATCTCTTGCGCTCCATCTATTTATACTTGAGAGTCTTTCTCTCGATTTTCTTCCCTGGGCGTTTGGTATTTATTTATCTTCCCTCCCCCAATTATTGAGCTCCGTGCGTATTTTCCAAATAAAACTACGTGAAGAAATCCAATTCACCGTAGCATATTATATGCGACATTGTGAAAATTTGTTTCTGCCATCTAATCATTCCACCTTTTCCATATTTTCTTTATAAAGTAGAAATAAATTGCAATTGGCAGTGCAAGTTGATTTGTCTGCTCTCTGTCAATCGATGGTGATGGTATTGCAGCGATAGAAGAAGCATCCGATACGATGATACTCCTGAAAGTCAAGGAAACACATAGTTCTTTAAGATTTATTGGTTCCCTCTCTCTGGCTTCCACTTCCGCGAGAGACAGCGTGGCAAAACCCACAAAATCTCACCGAGGAGAGTACTGTGACAAGCGAATAAATAAAATTCTCAACCAACAAAATATATAAATAGGTGGAAAAATAAGAGGAATTTTTGAGTGACACTTGAGGATTCATCACAAGATGATTTTTTATTCATTCGCAGCATTCCTCACACAAAAAAATATATTTATATGAGAATTCTTTCAACATAAATATTAGGTGGTACATGAATGATTTATTTGGATATCTATACATACGTAATATATGTATAATTTCTCGTTGAATGAAAACTATGTTGTACCAAAAGTCTGCCAAGTTGAAAATAGTGTCATAAATGGATTACTTTGCATGCGACATGAAGGAAAATGCTTTCGATTTTCGTGTGCATTTTAAGAATAATGCAGAGTGTATGTGTGGCACCATTTGTTGCAAATGGCAAACATTGTGACAAAATTTCTCAGCAGCACTTTGCGCCTTATGAGTGCAACAACTTGAAGGAGAGAGAGTGAGGGAGACCATTTGAAAAAGCTGAATGGAAAAATAATAAAAAGGATTGTGATGGGTATCACAGCGTCGCGAGAGCATAAATTAAGGCAACAATGTATTAATGCTCTTTTCGCCTTTAAATATCAAACTGATTTATATTGCTCTCCTTTTCATATAAAAGTATATATCCTTTATACTATAAGTGATGACTCCATTATAATTTCACCGAAGCAACTTTTAAACAATTTTCTCAAACAATGTAATCCACTATTATATATATCTTAATATCGTTGTATATGTAGCGATTGAAATTCCACCAAGTTCTCTCACACACACAAAACTCATCCATAAATCACTCATAGTCGGAAGTTCAATCTTACTTCATGAGAAAAGTGTTTTGAAACTTTCTTCAGCTCAACTAAACTATTAGCAACATAAATGTACTGTACATACATACATTACCTATGTGATACAAGGGGTGTTTATCTGAATTAAAATATTCGAATTATTCGGATGATTCGCCAAAAAAAATCAAAATACTCAACAGACGAATATTTCTTTTTTTTAGTCTTTAATTGGTAGGAGCAAAAGCCTAAAGAGTACTAAATTTTACCCAACGAAATGAAATTCAATTTAGTACTTTATAGGCATAAATTAAGTACTTTTTCCCAAATATACCTACTGTTTCAGCTAGAATTCACTACGTTTTTAGCTAGAATTTAGTAATTTAAATATAGAATTTAGTACTTTTTCGGCTTGAATTTATTACTTAGGCTAGATTTTAACATTTTTTGAAAATTCATCCTAGAATTAGTAATACTAAATTCTGGTCGAAAACATACTAAATTCTAGCCAAAAATACAGTAAATTCTAACTGAAAAAGCTCTGAATTCAATTGGAAAAAGTACTACTGAAAAAGTACTGTAAATTTAAGCAGAACAAGAATTTAATTTAAGGCGAACAAGTACTAAATTCAATCCTGAAAAGTATTTAAAAAGCAGCAAATTCAAGGCGAAAAAGTCCTAAATGTCTTAGCTGAAAATGAGAATATTTAGATCTTTGGAAATATTATTGTGATTATTCGCTAATCTTCGTATTATTCGGCAGATAAACACCCCTTGGAAAAAAAAATCCATTTTCCAATGGACTGGGGGGTGACAATGAGTGTTTCGGATCTTCGCATTATTCGCCAAAAATATCGAAAAATTCGCCAGATAAACACCCCTTGATGTGATACGTATATTACATATTATGTATGTGAGTGCACATGAGGAAAAAAAACAAATTAAAATAATCTCTCGAGAACATAATTGCAATTTAATTAGCATTAAGCTTTGAGCTTTTTAAAGCTTAATTTTAATTTGGGAAAATGAAAGAAAATATCTTTTTCTTTCTTTCTAACCGTTAAATACAATTTAAATAAAAATATTTGATTAAGTTCTACATTCTAGAAAACTTTAAGAACAAAAAAACACAACAGAACATTTTTATTCAAAGCTTTTTGTCTTTGATCTTCAGAGAAGCAGAGAGCATCAATATTAATTATTAATCTGTGAGAAATAAAATGTCGATGCGGTGATTTGTTTAATTTTTCATTCCATTTGCAAACTCTGTTTTCCCTAGCAGATTTTTTTTCAATGTTCAACCTTTGACTCTGTCGACATTAATGTTTTATGGGTGGGAGGAATGTTTAGACAACACAATCAATTAATGGATTAGCTGAGCTTTTCCCTGTGGGATCACAACATTTCATGTCACCAGTCGTAATTTGTAAAGAATGACCAAGGTGGTGGGACGAAAATACTCTGTCTTGTCTATACACTATTACATATAGAGTAACATAGTAACAGGTATACACAGTGCACTCCTGCTATTTCATGGTGCACTCAGACAAATACCTTTGGAGCTCATTCTATATATATTTGGGCACCCTGTGAAGATTGTGGGGGTAAAACTTTACGGATTTACTCCTGTCACTCGGTCGGAAGTGCAATTTTGTGCATGCGAAAACCACCGGTATTCTGTTTTCATCCACCTACTACATCGTACTATACGGTAGTCATACTACATACATATATACGTAGGTATGTATTTACTCCTTACACCATCACGACTGACCAAAACCCCCCGGTTTCACCAAACTCTATCCCGTGTCACTCTGTATAACTCCATGAGGCATTGAAATTGCACTCTCTTCTTGAGATGTTTACATTATATATTTTCAAAACCTGTTGTATATATGCAACATAGAGTTTTCGCAGAGACAAATTTAACATACGAAATGATGGGGTTGGAGATTGCTTCTCTTCCCTCCGTTCCGCTATATAGAATTGAGAAAGTCTCTCTGTGACACTGGTATACATACAAAATTGCCACTATATGTATCCTATTTGTTTAGGAAACTATGTCCATTTGCAATTTAGCATTGTTGAAAGTTTCTCGCAGATACAGAGAGGATGAGTCTTTCCGTGGAACTTTTCAGTACATTATTCTCTTGAATTTTAAAGGGATTTTAATATTATTACCCCTCGCCAAGTCGTCGTTTTTGCATTCAGAATAATTGAAATTCAAATGGATTAAAATGCGGCACTCAGGAACGGATAAAGAGAACGCAAGAATAGTGGCACTAAAACCTTCGCACTTCCTACCCAGTAGTGTTGTAAATTCTTTCCATCTCATAATTCTACATAATTGCTTTTCCATAATTGCAATAAAATATCTCGTGACAATGTGGTACGGTATGGGCACTATGTGGTTCATATGGTGTTACCCTCTACTGCAAAGCGCCATATATGTACATATGTACATATGTACAGTACACACACAGCAAGGGGGGTCAATCTCATGGGGTGCTACGTGGTTAGTTGGATGCAGAACTGCGCGAAATATCCACCAAAGCTCTATAGTGGAGCGGTGGGTATATGGAGGAGTATGTGGGTGGGACACAATAAATGCTTGTCGTACATTTTCCATTCGCTTTGCAATTACACACATTCCACTATTCGTTCATCAATCTACTCAACGGACATGAAAGACAACTACGCATGGACATTTGAGAGCAACCAGAAAATACTCATGGATGTCCGAGGCATTTACGGAGGCACACTCAAAATTCATTTATGCTTCGGGTCAGTGAATACTTCACTAAACTAGCTGATCTCTATATCACCTCTCACTACCGCGGTTATGCGCAACTCACAGTAAAAAAAGATGAAGCTACTTTTTAAAAGGATAAATTTTCACTCAAGTTCTGTGGAGAGCAAACCTGGGCAAAATAGGACGAGTGGAAGATTTCTTTTTCGCAGAAACGAAAAGAACTTTTTAAGTTTTAGTTTGCAGGAGTAAACCTCAAGTCAAGTGAGAAGTTTATTATAAGAAAAATCATGAGAACTCGCACCGGAAAAATTATTTTAATTAAAGCATAATCCAAATTTCCTCAATTCACGGACGAATGGCCAGAAATATCAAATTTTCACGCAGATATTTTGTACACCGAGTACTTTAGTAACATAAATATGAGCTCATATTTTGCAGCTCAATTCGACTATAGGTTCAGCCAAAATATTATTGCAAAATATTAACCATCAAAGAGAGCATAAAGTCAGTTGATAACCATAATAATTTGGTCAAAACATCGCTGGAAGTTTGTATTTCTTTATAAAAATCAAACAGCTTTAAGCTATCAATGCTAAAGCATTAAGTGATGACACCACCACTCATAATTTGGCAACGTCAATCATTGTAGGAGGAGATATGAATTCACAAAAGAATGCCCTGCCACTGATACATTAGTGAAACTTGACGACTTTGAAGTTCGGACGATGTAGCCAATTTACTTGAAGCACCATGAAAATCCATTAGGGAATATATTGAGAGGGTGGAGTGTATTTTCGACTTGGAAATTGCACTATTTACCCCGGCCAATGCAATGGCTTTACGGGGCAAACCCAAGTTTTAAGCTTAATTGTGTAAATTTTCCTACAACTTCAACAATACAACAATGGCAAGAAAGTTCAGAATCACTCATACCACCTCGCATAGCATCATCATTTCCCATCCCATCTCACAAATGTTTTCCATATGTTGGTGGAAAACTTGGATGTACCCGTGTGCGGCGGCAGCAGAGGAGTTTCCCATCGTATCCCAACTTTATAATTATGTGTCAAATTACATGAAGGTGCCGATTTGCTTAGACAACTACAAGGGACTAATAATTTTACATATCCTCTCGTATGGTATAACTTTGCCAGGGTTATTTCATGCATTTATCAATGCTATAGTATAAACTCTCGGAGTTAGTACATTATATCGTCATTCGACTCCTACACCAATAGTACGTGTGGTGTATGACATTACGTATTGTATTTACACAAGGAGATTGAAATTTAAGGTCTTCTCACAGGAAAATCGTATATATAAGTGTGTAAGAATATATTCGCACCAACTACCCCTATTATTGAGCGCCACGTGAAAATTAAGGTGAAAATTTAGCATGTGAATTTAACACCTTCCTTCCCAACCTACCTACCTATTTATCAGATTTACATGGATTCTAAAACCATCAATTACATTTCCCGGTAAGAATCTCTTTTCCAACTTAATTTAATTCTCCTGAGAGAAATACACACTGCTGTTCTTTTTTTTTCATCGCGCATTCCACTGCTCTGAGATACTTCTGGGATTTCTTGAGATTGTGAAGACACAGCGAAATTCAATCTCTATCAACAATGGTATTTTCTTTAGTAATAAATAGGAGGATTTTATATACAATCTCCAACACCCACTATACCCGTCTCAAGAGTTCCAATTAAACCACATCAAATAGCATCACTTTGCTGTTATATTTCACACGAAAAACCACCAACAGGGAAAATTAATGGTTTTACGAAAGTTTTATGAAAAAGAGCACAATGTACAGAATTAAATTTGATGAATGTGCTAAAAGTCACTGAAGAAGTCCAACGAAATTGTTCTTTTATTTTATTTTTAATTTTTCGTCGACCTAATGTTTGTGACCTCAGTGCAAGATAAAAAAATTAAAGAGATCTTTTTTTCAAATTAACAGACAGTGAGAAAATGCCAAATTATCTGTTAGTTTTAACAGAATTTCAATGATAAATATCTCTATGTGCAAGGTGAGCTACTTCAAGCTCTTACAAAACCCCATAAGATTAAAGACTTTTATCACATCTTGAGGTTTTTCCTCTCCATTCGGAATTCTTCCTCAAAGCTCCCCATAAAAGCTTTGTTTTTCGCCCCACATTCGTTGGCAATAAATTAAGTGAATTTTACGCCCATTTTCCGCTAAAATACTCTTTCGTCGCCTCACATATCCTTTCACACGTGGAATTTATCCATTCGAACCATCCAAGGCGATAAATAAAAATTGCACCATGATACACAAAAGGCAATAATTGCACACCTCGTCGATAAGATATAGCATTTACCGGCAAGCTACATGCCCCGGGGAAGTCATATATTTTTCCACACAGCATGAAATTGTGTCGCTGAAATCCTACAGAATTGTCGATATTCTGTTGCACACACACACTGTGTGTGGAGGAACAAAAAAAGCGAATAGGAAGAAAAAGGGAAACCAAGAGAGGGAGAGAGTGGAGGTTTGGGAAAGCAGGAAAATGTACAGTGTGCGGTGAGCAAAAGCATTGAAAAGCACAAAAAAGTTTCTTCTCTGGTGCATTATATAGATGTAAAACTGCCTTGCATTGTCAGTAGATAACCTATATAAATATCTATAAGATGGGGGTATATAGCACAGTGAGAAAACTAACCACCAGACATAACCCACCCGCTTTTGCAAAAGCTCACAAAATATTTCTTTTTGACGTTCACATACAAACTACCGGATGCTGCATATTTGTTGTAGCTCCGCAAGCGCGCAAGAATTCCGCACAAGTACAATATGCTCTATAGAAGTCGGCTAACATACAGGAGAGCTACATTAGCATTTTGCTTCCATCAGGAAGAGACGCGTTCTATTTATTTGTGAGTTTTGAAAAAAAAATCGGTTTTCTTTCAATGTTTGATATCTTTTGTTAATTCTTATTTGCAAATTTTCTGAAATATTTTCTTCCAACTTGAAAGTATTTTTCCCCCATATTCAAGATTAATTTTAATTTATTGGTATGAGTTTTTTTTATTGTAAGAGAAAATCCATTCATATTAGTACACCTACATATTTCACATATTTCGTAATAACAAGCTGTTTTCCAAGAATATTTACCTTAAGCGAGGAAGATACACCAACAATGAAATTCCAATATTGAAAATTCCATGAATTTCAAAATATTTTTCTGAATTATTGCTGATATTTTACTTTGCAATTTTTTTTCAAGAGTTCAGTCTTTGTTATATTTTTCCTCTAAATATGCTTCATTCCTTAAATTCATGAAATAATCCTTAAACATTCACTAAAGATATTACAAAAGTGTTAACTCCACATTAATTATAAATTATTTGTGGTGTAGGTAATAAGATTTAACATTATGTACAATAAATTTATGTAATATGTAGCAGAAACAATCCCAAATTAGTCATCAAATTTAATTTATTACTTTATGTAATAAACAAAAACAATGCAACATCTATTGAGAGATAAAATGGATAATTCATTAAGTTTGTGAACTGTCTATAATTTAACTTTAGCAATAAACATCATGAGCATTTAGCATGAATAATTCTTGATTTTATGTTAAATCTTCTTAGGCATGTAGGTAAATCTCAAAATAGGGCTAATTAACCTCATAGTGCTGAAATTAGTTCAGAATTGCATTGGAGTTAAATTTTAAATCTCACTCAGCAGTCAATTTTATGAAAACCCATCATAAACGATTGCAACTACTATGTAAATATTTATGCCAGAAACACTATAATCATCGGACTACCTGTCACCATGAGATTGATGAGCTGTAAGTGTCAGAGAGAGTGAATAAAAGCACAGACAAAGAGGATCATAATCTCTCCACTCTCGGGAGTTGCAAAAGCCCCGCAATAACATGGGATACATATTGTACATACATGGAAAATATGTATGAAAATGGGGGTGAAAGGGTCGAGCATTTAGGTTGGACCAAATATACAAAATGTAATTGGACTATTTCTCAATATTTGTATGGGATCTCCGAAGACAATCTCTCTCTCTCCATTTGCAGAGAATGAAATTTAAACTTATGGTTATTTTCATCCTTCTCCCAGTGATTTCCGGAGAAACTTTGTCCATTATTGCGGCAAAACTCCTTTATTATCTTTAACTCCAATTTCAATTGACCAAAACCAATCCTAGAGGCATTTCGTGTAGCATTAAAACAATCATATTCCAATTTTTTTCTCTCTCTTTCCTAGTATTCTCTGCAGTATCTGGATCATCTCCAATGAAATTCTATTGTAATTCTGCTCTATCAAGAAATTATATATGTATGTATGTATACATAGATCTATGTCTATGAAACTACATGCTGAAAAGCAATACTCTTGAGCTTGACTGTACGTACATACATAGGAGGACATAGGAACGGACTAAAAATGTTTGTTATTTGAATAAATCGGATGTCAATATTGATGAAATAGAACCCTAAACAAATGTGCATGCTATATGTATGGTATAAGGTAGAAATAACAAACATTTCAATAATGGCAGATTTAATATCCTTCCCTTATTTCAATGGAAATCCCCTTCCTCGAAGTTTCTATTCTTGAAAACTATTTTGTATGTACATTTAAAGAAGGAAATTTTCCAATCTGTAGGTAAATCTGAAAAAAAGAAGAATATAAATACGTAGAGCAGTAAAAATAATATGCCTAGAACTGAAATAGCTACATGAAAGACTTTTTTTTTTTAATTTTCACGTTATGAAAATTAAAAGAAATGTTTTCTGAAACAATCCTTTCGCAAGAAATTTTGCTCTTACTCTGAGTTTTGTTCCTCAACGACTTATGAGACTCACAATAGAATTATAGAATTATTGCTCTTCAGAATTATAGAAATTTTCCGACCTTCACTCTCTCCCTGTACACTCGGAAGTATTTTAGATTAGGAAATTTTCTCCGATGTTCCATCAAGTGGGGTATGAGAGATGAAAATTCCTAGTTGAGAATATCATCGATTTATGGATTAACATGAAGAACAATTTCCCAGGGAAATTACATAAATTCCAGTAGTACAATGTAAATTTTCCACGTAAATTCCCCAACCCCAGCTGTAGATTGCTCATTTACCTGGATACTCTCCATAATTATGCATTGATTGCAGTTTACTTTAGCCATCATCATCACAGGGGTACTCATAGAATAAAAGCCTATTTAATTAATCACAATCCATGGGGGTAGGAGAGCACCACTTTAATTTGAAAAATTCAAATGAGCTACATGTTTATGTCCACGACACTCTATCACATTTTAATTATTTCAATATATTGTTCGACACATGGCAATGGACATTGTGCATTTTGCAACCAATCTAGGTTCAATTTCAAATTATCACTTTATATGGAGATACAAATTTTCAGGAGAATTTCCACAGAAATTAATGGGAAAAATTTTCACGAAAATTCCTCACTACTTTCGGGGGACCATGCGTCAAAATTGTGGCATACCTTGAAGCAATGTTCTGCTTTCTGTGATTTTTACACATAGACTGAAGGAGTGTGCTGCTTGAGAATTTCAACAGAGCACGAGAAAGAGATAGAATGGTCGTGAGAATTATTTTTAAACACGGAACGATCAATTTATAAATAGACTCTGCACATGTCTATTTCATTTTCTAAATTAACACAATAAATTTGAACCATAAAATTGTAAGACTCTATCAAAGAAAAGTTCACAAAGGGTCTCGCGGGTGTAATCAACCATTCATCCTTTCTTGTGCCATGGTGAGAGAAATGGCAAAGTGATGCTTTAGGAAAAAAAAAATAAGGCAGAATAATTGCAACATACACAACACACACATTTTATGATATAAAATTCACAAAATGTTTATTTTCATGATTTTGGATATAGTAGAGTGGTGGAACATGATGAATTTACACTTCATTTATTTATATCGCTGAGAGTATAAAATGATTTAATTATTATCTTATGTAGTGGAAAAGCCCGGTAAATTGAGCCAGTACGTGGAGAGATGTTAATAAATTGTTGAGGTTTGCGATTTGCCCATTAACTTTTGTCCACAAAGTGCCAAATGACTTCATATAATCATGTTCTGCAATTTCCCAAGGTGATTGATTACCACACATATGAGTAATTTCTCATTCTAATTTCGTCGTACCCCCAGGCCACATTGCAGCAACACAACAAAAAAGGATACGGCAAATTCTCCTATAGCTCAAGGTAATAAGACAAAATGTACCATAATATTGATGTGAAATGAGACAAGAAATTGTGCATTCAGTGATGCCACAGCATAGAACCTCTGTGCATCCTGTGAAATAATTGGACAGTGAAATGTTGGAAAAACATCACACATATCTGCAACTAAAAAGGCACTTGAAGTGGATTTTCGAAGAACATCTCGCACGGATTTACACGATAATATACAACACACATACACAACACATTGCTTTATTGAGATATCTCCTAGCCAGCGAGCGCTTTTCGCCCCAGTGCGGCTGGTTGTATTACATACATACAATTCGATGGAGACGCCGAGTGATTTATTTTCTTAAGGCCAAAAATCCCATATCAAAATCCACAAAATGTCTCCATTACGCAAGTTTCACATCGACCGTATTTTTCCTCTACCACCACTGTCCATCTAATTGACTTCAAATAAACATTCTTTATCCACCACACCACGCACTTTTGAGTTATTGGAACTTGGTCGTACACCACACAGTCCGTAGAGTGGCGGCAAAACCACCAGGCGTTCCCATCGACACCCATGCACCCACCAATAAACTTGTCCATCAATCTTGACTTTGTCGAGTGGTTACGAGTGTAAATTTAAAACTTTAAATCCAGTACCATAATATATTGTCACACACGAGAGTCGTGGCCTGTGTTTTTTCCACATCACTATCTCATCCTTTATTCCGCTTTTCTTCAACGTCCGCAAAATTATGTGTTGTTGACTCTCAAATGCGGACTCACATAGAAGGGAACTTTCCACATTTATTTTGAAATATAAAATGAAACTTTTCTTTGATTTTAGAATTTATCTGCGTATGTAATTAAATTACTCTTTAACCAAGGGGGTTAATATGGATGAAATTATTCGGATTATTCTCTAATATTTGGGTGATTCCCCAAGGAAATTCTAATATCTATAATTCTAAGTTTAAATATGCTAAATATAAGCATAGAAACACTTAAATCAAACTGAAAAGTTGTAAATTCAAAGCAAATAAAAAGACTAAAATCAAGCCGATAAATATTTGGTTTTCAGTCCCAAAACAGGGCAGATTGAATGACATTAAAAAAAATTAAAGCCTAAAAAAGTAGTAAATTGAACCCAAAAAATACTAAATTAAAACCAAAAATTCCTAAATACGTTTTTGGATTTTTTCCGGTTTTGTGTTTTTCGGTTTTAGCAAAAGATGTTCATGTGAAGTCAAATGTTCAGATCTTAGGAAATATTCGGTTGATCCGCTTGAAAAAAAACCCAAAATATTCTCCAGATAAACACCCCTTGACTTTAACGAATCCTTTAAAAATCTTCTTTTTTTTTGGGTCCAATTCAGCGACCAAGAAACCCTTGAAATTTTTTAAATTTCTACTGAAATTTCAAGATTTCAAGCGAAATTTAAGAGTTTCTTGCTCGCTGAATAGAGCCCATTGTATTCAATAAATCCATATAAATCCTTTAGTTAGTTAATTTTTGCCTAATTAGTTTTCGAAACAAAATGAAATAATTTAAAGTTTCAACATTTTTTTAAATTTAGGGTTAGAAAGAGGTTTAAATAATTTCTCCCTCGTCTGAATATTAAAGCAAGTTCTTCTAAGCAAGGAGAAATAGTTTAGGTGAGATATTTTCTGGTCTACATCTACAACTTTATCTAAAGACATGAAATTCAATAGAAAATTCATTCAAGCAATCCCAAAAGCTTCGGCACCACTAACTCCACCCCAGTGTTCTCTAAATATCGTGAAAAACCACCACAAAATATCCATTTTATTCATCATAAACTTTTCACAATATATATTTTCACAATGACGAATATTTCAGGAAAACAAAAAAAATCGCTATATAGCAAGTAGATAAACTTCTTGCCATACATTTGAAGCGACAGACAAAATTATTGCAAAACACTCCCACGGGAGTGATCGTTTGATCAAAATCCCCCCTTTCTTCCTCGCGCGAGGTACAATATGGGTTCGACGTCCCAGTTGTGAAATTTTCCGACACATCTTTTTTTTTTCTCTTGGATGTCTGTTGTCTTTGGTGCCACATCTTTTTTTCCTCATCTTCATTTTGGTTCACTCTGGCAGTCCCCATTCAACACCATGTGGTGCTTATGCCGTCTCACAGTATAGCGTCAACTTTGGCGATATCGTCACTAATCTCAACGCGTATTCACCTCTAAACATTAATTTTCTCATTTTCGCCCCATGCCAAAGAATTCTCTGCTTCTCGCGCACATCTATTTCTGCCATGAGAGCCAATATAACCGTGGCCGGCCAGCCATGTGAGTGTTGCGCCAATTGAAAATGAAAAAATCATCGTTGTGACGTCACTTTTTGGTAGCAATAAATCTATAATTGTTGGACATAATGATGAAAGTACGTGCCTCGAGGTGATTCCGTTGACGGCTTGTGCGGAATGATTTAATGATGCATCTGCTACCAATTTGATAATTATTGGCGGAATATTAATTAACATGCGGGGAAAATGGGGCTTGTTGATTTTCGCGCACACACACATTTTCCCATATTGTATCAAAATTTATTTATTGTATGATGTAAAATGTAAAATAAAACAATATCCTCCCATCAGCAGTAGTGATGACTCGTAAAGGGACGATATGAGATTGAGTTAAGTGATTTTGAATTGTCACACAATACATAATATGACGCCCCATGTACACATTGAAGCGACTTTTCACTCATGCACTCCACATGTGATTCTTGTGGGGGTGCTCTATTTATGCTTTCAAGATACATACTTTGCATATTATGTACTTTCTTCGATTGTCGTTTAAAATTTCAACCCATTGCGGGGTAGCATGGAGGTAAAATAAATGGGGAGGAAAGCCATTTGAAGGATCGTAGAGCTGTGTTGAGTGAGTGACATCATTGAGAACTATCGAAATACGTTGCATTTGGAGAAAACGGTTTCATGTTTGCTGACACCGATTTTTCCTCACCATCTCCCAAAATCAATAGAATGTGAAAGGGTGCAAAAAGAGCATAGAGAACAGCATCAAGAGAGCGAATTTTCAAAGTCAATTGTATGCCAAAACCACAGCCAAAAACCTCATGTTTGAATTTACAAAAGTTGGTATTCCACATTGTCAATGGTTTATTCGTTGTTATTTAATTTATTAGCAACGAAGCTTTAGAATCGTGGAAAATTAAGAAAATTTATTAGCATTAAAAATTCATTAAAGTAAAGATAATTTGAAAGCTCACAACCCGTTTAACTAACAATAATTCATTAAATACCAAACTTTTCTTAACACGTAAAAAAATACTTACCTGAATATTAAAAAAAATCCAAAGTTATTGACTCCAATGAATTATTTTTTGATACTAATAAGAGAAGAATAATAAGAGAAGAAGAAACATTTTCCAATTCTTTCTTTGTCACCTGAAACCTGTAAGTAGGTACTAAACCTGCCACATTTTGTGGAGGTTTCAAAATTTAAAATTCACAATATCTCCTTACGTACCAATACAAAAAAAAATACAATAAGAAAATTTTCTTTCACTTGGAGAAAATCTTTTTACTGCAACAAGCTGATCCCATCAATTGGAAAACTTTCCATGGTATTTTCGGGTGTATTGCTGTGTGTTTTGGTACATTTCCCTCTGGTTTTTTTTCTCCCTTCTTGGTGAATATACTTACAACCCCACAACTGAGTGAAAAGAAATAAAATCCCTTTTACAATGTTCAGTTTTATTTTACATGCCCCCGTGAATATTGCATGACATCGAAAAGTAATGCTGAATATTGTGATAGCCAATTTCTGTCATATTTCGCATATGAATAATATTCGCAAAGAGTGTAACACATAATGGCTATAAAATCAATCAATAAAACAAATCGTAAATTTTCGTAAAGTGGTGTAACCGTCACTTAAACGAAAACGCGCATATTTTACACATCCTCGCGCCGATAAAATGAAAAACTTTTCCCATCCTGCATGTATAATTTTATCCTCCTCCATCTCTTTTTTTCCCATGGATCTCCTTCTTTTTTTTTTGCATCGGCATATTTTAATGTGCGACCTCATAAAAAAAGTAAGCTTTATTATCATCTAACATCCCTCCTGCATCATATTAAATATATATGTACATACATGTAATATTGTATAGGAATAATATTATAGGAGTAAATGTGAGGGAGATTTTCACATTCATGATGATATTATTGCCTTCATGGTGCTCCGCACATTGTACAACAACAATATCAGGAACAATGAATTTCGATCATGATTGAAAATTCAAAATGATTTACTAATAAAATTTTACGACAATTTTATTGATGTCTAAAGGTTCGCTACTTAATCAAACAATTCATTAAAAAATGGGATCTTCCACAGAACGTGTTCACATATTTCAACAGAAAAAAAAACGAACACACCACAACTAAAAGGAAAATGAGAAAATGAAGAAAATTATGTATAATGTTAGTACATTATGTAGGTCATGTTGGGTATAAATCTCCGGTTTTTTTATCGTATAAACTTTTCAAGGGAGGTAGGAGTGTAAGTGTGAAAATTTAATAAGATATTGAGGGAGAGAGTGGCGAATTTCCTTCCGGGTGAAGTCTAATCATCGATTTCCTCTTCCTTGAGTATCCCCAAACGACGAGCAACACTCTTTACATTGGATATCACCTCTTCCTGCACAAGATTGAAGCTCATGGCCAGAAGTGCGATGCCGAAGAGCAAATAAAGTGAGCACAGTGCTATTGACACTTCCGAATTGGCTTTAACACCCGTTGCCGGCACAAAATCGCCAAAACCTTCGAATGAGACCAATGTGGGGTATCTTATACATAATTGATGGCCATTTGGAGAAAGTTTTGCGCAAAAAAAAATTCACACGATATTAAATGCAAAGAGGAATGACCTTACCAATGGTTGTGAGTGTTATGAAACAGAAGTAAGCGGAATCGAGAAATGTCCATGGTTCCCAGCGAGAGAAGAGGAATGCTCCAGCAATAATGTAGCTGATTACGAGGAAGACGCATAGCCAAATGGGGACTGGACGTGAACGTGGTGGCATATCCCCATAGGAATCCCAGTCGTCATCATACAGTGATCCCCCTTCCTCATATCTCGCTTGTCGATGTACAGCAAATCCCATTGGTGACATGATTCGTGGTGATGGTGGTGCTGCATTGGAGTGCATTTTAAAGTAAACAATCTGAGTGGCGAGTATAACTCTCTTCTCCAGGAAAAAGCATATTATTCATGAGGAATGTGTGTGAAATTAGTTTTGCCAGAAATGTCGAAAGATAGATAGACTAACTAACACACAAATTTGTCAGCAACTTGGCACGATTGTGTCAGTCAAATTTTAATTAACCGCGGCAGTTCACATTCATTATGTGCGTTAGAAATAGGCATGAACCACTTGCTCTGTCACACAGCGGTCAAATCAGACCTACAAGATGAACTGAGATGTTCAGCTAGCTTCTGGTGGTGAGAACTTTCTTCCTTTTGCCACAAGCCACAGCACATACATATATCAATTTAATTCGCCGCAACAAATTAATTATACATAATATTTAGTCATGCAGATGATGCGAGGTAAAAAAAATGGAAGCTCATAATCACAAGATAGTTATCACATCTCACCAGCTCTGTCACGCCTCTTTGCCTTCCTAATTGCCTGAATCTGCAGCTCAGGCTCCTCGAAGTCATCCAAATCATCCGCAAAGTGCTTATGCCGCGACGATGGTGGTGGAGATATTTCGGGGAGTTCAAGTCGATTGCTATACTGTGGATGTGGCACTGATTGACTTCTAGGTCCACCCATGGGTTGCCTCTCACGCATTCGTCGCCTATGGCCACCGCGACTTGTGTCCGGAGGTGGCACCTCCGCATGACCCCTCTCCATGTCATCAATTGCATATTTGTTGCACAGCACCGGTGTCTCAGCATCCGACACATCACGCTTGTTGTGCTTTCGATCCAGTGACTGCCCACGGGCACCATGAAATCTCGGCTGCTCCCCTCTGTGGTGTGCGGGTGGTTCACGATTTATCCTACCAGTTGTATTGTAGCGACTGGCACGTGGTGGTATCTCCCCGAATTCATCATCATCCAACTCTCGTGCCACATTGCGTTCTCGCTCAACAGTATGCCGGTCCCGTATGCGATCCTTGTCGCGATTGAAGCGTGGATGTCGCACATTTGCCCCATATCCTTGACGACTATTTGCACTGCCACGATCAATGGTGCTGTAGCGTAATTCGGTGTCAGAGTATGAATGACTCAGTCCCGGGTCAAAACCAGAATCTCGCGATTTTTGTGATATGGTTCGCTCAGATTTTCTAATTGATTGTCGTCTGTGGGAAAAAGGATAACGATGTGATATTTTTTTTTATTTCCTTTTACCAAAAACTTGAAAATTAAAAAAAAATATTGTTAAAGGTTTTTAAATCATTGAAAATATTTGACCTACATTTAACAAAAAGAGCATTACCATAAATTTTCTACTCCATCAAAGATAGTCAAAGGATATAGGTTACCTAGTATATACTATATTAAATTTTAAGAGTATATTTCACATACAAACTGTCTTTGGATATACTTTTGGGGGGTAAAATTGGAATAAAAGGTTGAGCATAAATTCAATCATGAGTAAAATTGCAAAATACCCAGACTGCCGAATGGTTCCTCTGCCAGGACGTAACCGTCTCGATGGGGAACGTTTTGGTTCTCTTGTGCATACAAAGCAGCATACACGCCAGTATAGAAATCTGCAATGTTAACAAATTTATTATTAATTCTCCTGCTATACACTTCTCTCTGCAAGGGAATTTCTTGCTGAAGAAAAAAATCTTGCTTGAAATGTACTTTGCTACAATTTTTTTTGAAATACATGCCAAGTTCAGATATGAAGCTCAGGGAGAGAGCTTCACTCAAGATTGTGTATACTCACCTGAAGGACGATGCCATGATATCACCAATATTTGATAGACAAAGCAGCATGAGTGGAATCCCAAGTATAGCGTAGAAAATCGTCGTTACTTTCCCCATGTGGGTTTTTGGTGCAATATGACCGTATCCTTCAAAAGGGGTATACCGGGTATACCCCCCAAAAAAAATAAGTTTTACATTTTGTAAAAGTTAGCAGACAGATAAATTGTTCTACAATGTGAGAATGGCGCGCAGCATGAGTAACAAAAAAAGCGTCGTGTGATTGAACGTGTGTAACCTCTGGAATTTCCATGCATCCAAAAAAATCCTTCACTCTCTCATCAATGATCATTCTTTCTCTTTACAACACAAACGTGGCCCATTGAAAATAATCATACATATGTATATATAGGTATATTCATTCTCAAGCTATATATTGCAGTTTTGCAACACATTTGTCCCCCGTCTCGTATGCCCAGAGAGAGAGAGAGAGCGCCCATCTAATTTCTCAGACGATGTTTCAACGAAATTCCCCATCTATTGTAGCCTATGTTGACTTCATGCACCACAGAGTCCGGACAATAAACCTTGCATTCAATAACATCTACCTCATCTAATTTCTATGACTCCAAATCCCGTGTTAGCACTCTGTGAGAATCCAATCGTATCGTGGACCCCTTCCATCTCCCCCTTGATGAATGTATATTAAATTTAAAGTGAGATATTTTGTTACATAATTGCAAGTACATACATATGTACATATATTAAATTAAAAGTGTAGAAGAAACCATAAGACAGACAACGCCGGAAACTACGGATGAAAAAAAATATATCGCAGAAATAGATAATTGCTCCGCAACAACGAGATATTGAGAAAGAGCCAAACACTTCAAAAGACTCAAACTCGTTTCCTCTTCACTCCAATTTCCCCTCAACCACATAGTTTCGCTATGTGAGAGTGTCAAAGCAGAAAAATCTCAACCACAAATTGTTTACGATTTTCTTGTTGTGTAGAACGATGGCTTTATCAATGAAAATTCATTGAAAGTTCATAGGAAAAAAAATCTCTACATTTTCTGTAGAGGTTTAGTGAAAAGATCTCACAGAGAATGAGTTGCAAAAAAAATTAACAACACTGTCATGGACATATTCCGTTGTGATTCCGCGAGACAAGGTAATTTGTAAATGTAAATCTCCCAAAATTGCTTATTTATTTATCTCTTCATACTGAATATTTACCTGTTCAGCCCATTAATTATTTGCACGTCGAGGAAGTTGAATGAAATTTGGAGGAAATAATCCAGGTATACAACGTCAAAATGAAAAGTATACACACCACGCACTCTTTTCCAACTAAAATGGATCAATAAATTTTCTTCTCAAATTCATTTTCATTGTATATTTATCAAATATTCATTGAGCAAATAATTTAACATTCACAAAAAAAATTTATTGATGATTAACTTCGCAGAGATGTTGCCAAAGACTGTTTTCTTTTTACTTATTAGCATTTTCTTCTCTTTGGGGATATTTTTTCTCTCTCTCTCTCTACTTCTTCTTTCTGCACCCGAAATCAAGGTAGATATTTGAGGAGTTATCTTTAATTAAGAGGAATCAGCACAAAAAATACAGATTCGCGGAAAAAGCTGAGAGGTTTTTTCTCTTATTCAAATTACACCGTCATATATTGACGATTTCAGTGCGATTTTCAATAAGAATTCCCTGGGAAAAGTGGGTGAAGGTCGTCTCGTCTTACTTCAGAGTTCACACAATAAACTCTCGTGGCATACACAAAACCACACAATTATCAATATCAATTGGCGAAACGTTGTGAATTAATGTGTGGGAATTTTGACCATCTGAGTTCATGTATGTAGTTCAAGTCATAATGATTCACCTTTTTTTTTACTTTTCCTTTCAAATGGCAATGCCCTTTCCATTAACCGGTACTTTGTCATCCTTGTTTTTTTTTTTTAATTAAAGAAGATATAACTAAAACTTCCGCAAATGGTAAATTTTTTTTATGATTTATGCTGATTAACTTTGATTATTTTGCTTTTATAATTACACACATTAAAAGCAGCGGAAAAAAATCATTTTTTTTTTGACTTCCGAAGCATCAGCATAATGTTAGATAACCTCAAATTAATTATTCTTTCATTTAATTTTATATAGGTATAACAAAGTGTACAAACAAAGAAATAAAGATTGAATCAACGTAAAGAAAAGCCCTGAAATAAGTTTTCTTTTAAATATGTTTTAAAATAACTAATTCTAAGATTATTCTTATTTCAAAATATTTATTTAACCTTATAGTTTTTGAAAGAAAACTGTTACAAAAGAATACAAAAAATTCTTTTATAAATACAGGAAAGGTTAAACTTTTTATTTCCAGGTAATTTTTGAGAGAAGAACAATATAAGAGAAAAAAATGATAAGAATCTCATTTTGAGAAGAATATAAAATAACCACGACAAAAAAAGACATTCTAAAGTTTCTTTTGCCCCTGAGCCACAAGTGAGAACATTTTACTCATTTTTTTTCTATTAATATTAAAATAAAAGAAGCAGCAAGAATGAAGATTATGATTTCTATGAATGAGTGATTAAATAAAAGCATGGTGCTGCATAAGAGATTTCGGAACTGGAACTGAATTTTAATTGGTTGGTATGACACCGAAGCAAACGAAAAAAAAAAAAGAAACACATGTGCGCAGATTTCTGGTATGCATGAGAGTTCAATTCACCGGCTGGTATTTCTGCTGCTGGGTTCGTATATGTTGTCTTGCAAAGAAAACGAAAGTTGCGACTGTGACCAATTCTCGTGTACAACAACTTTTAAGAGCTTTCGCAGTATTAGAGCGTTGATCTTGTATTATGTCTCGGTCTGTGTTAAATTTTATCCACGTAACAGCAATAAAAGATATATAACTCGGCGTAGCATGGGTGTACAATGCGAAAAAAAGGCCCCAATGTGTTGCTTGTATATGGAAAATTATCAAGGCTCTCCCCCTTTTTTTTCGACGAGCTTTCCTCCTACTGTATATGTGTATTTGGGCGCATAGGCGAATAAAGAAATACATCTCTATAATGCGAAAAATATATATAAGATGTTGGTCTCATTTTGGATCCACTTCAGTTTTATTTCTGCAAAGTTCACGCCAACATCAACTATAAAAGCACAAGTTTAGTGATTATTTTATGGGTGAGAAGTTTATTACCTTTAACACTCGAATTCACATCCTTTATAGTTCCTCAAACTCTCGCAACATGACGACGGATTGTGTGAGCTTTGAGAAAAGCCAGGAGTGAAAGAAAAAAAAATATGTGTGTGTGCCCATGGGATAAGGGGGGAGAGGAAAAAGAGAAAATAAGCATTTTGTGTTAAATAGATGGTGCCGGGATTAGCATAGCCCATTGGGCTTTTAGTAGTGAATTCAACAGAGATTATAAATCCGTATTATATTGGTGAGAAATACATACAAAATGCCTCTTCGAGTGCAGACAGCCGTCATCGACAGAAATGGGATAATTAAACAAAGCATCAAAATTGATTGATGACCACCAAATTCCGAAGCGTCTGCTCAATGGATGGGAAATCTAATAGGATTGATTGAAAACAATTTGTTTATAGAGTCGTAAACTATTTAAGTAGTACACTGAATTGGACGCAAAGTGTGGGCGTTTTTCTCACAGGAAAATAAATTTTACACAATAAATAGGCATTGATGAGCTGTGAATCGATATCCCCGTGAAATGTGTCTAATATCATTCTCTGTGAATTCTTTCTCTAACTCCCAGGGTACTGGTGTGTGCACAGTCCTCAGAACTTGTGAGAGAATAACGTTTTAGAAAAATAATTCTACAGGAATTAATTCTAGAGGAGTGGCAAGAAAATCTCCACATTATGCATAAAGGTGAATTTATTCAATAGAAATGTCTTAAACAGTTGGGTGAAATTCACTATAGTTAGACAGTCTTAAGATTTCTTAGGTCAAGCTGAATTGTGCTGAATATACAATATTTATCGATGATTTTTATGAATTTAGTTGCCTGCAGACGATCAAGAGCACCTTTTCTTAAACTTGAGAAATAGGAAAAAATGTGCTTAAAAAAATTCTAAGAATTTTCACAAAGTGATGGGAAACCATGAAAAAAAAATATTTTTCTGAGTGATGTTTCCCAATGAACTCGTGAAAATGCATTAAGTGTCCTTTAAACAGTTCTTAAAAAAGCTTCAGGAATCTTAAGGCTTGATCGTCTTCAAACCTCGAAATTTGTAAAAATTGTCAAAAAATATATGTACATTTTGCAGGATTCAGCCTGACTTAAGAAATCATAATTTTTGTTTAAAAAGAAACTTTGGCATGAATTCCCTACGAGTGAAAAACTCCCGTGATAAACTCCCGAAGGCTTTTGTGCTTTATGAGAAACGGGAAAATCTTATGGAAGTTTATCACGGGTGCATTTTTTTCTTAGAGAATCAAGCTCCCGTGAAGTTTTTCTGGAAGTTTATTATGGGAAATTTTCACTCCTACAGAATACAGCCCCTTAAGACTGGCTAGTGAATTTCACCCACTCAATATTTCACACAACAAACGTTTAAGTGAATACAAATTATGTATGTAATCTGACACATTCCTGTAATGCATTTTATTCAAATTAATATATCGTTATTTTTGCCCGTCATCTTATTAAATCACTCTCGTTAATTTTTTTTCTGTCTATAATTCAGCAAAAATTTGCGCAATCTTCCTTCTGGCGGTGGTTCACATTGATGCCGCGGACGATAAATGGTCGTGGTCGAAGAGCAATCCAAATGTCGATAGTGAACTAATAGACCGCGCAGACTACCAAGGGGGAACTGCACGAATTCGTGTTCCAACCAATTCACGCCCATACCAAATTGAAGAAGACCGAATAGAGCCAACTACACCACGACCTAATGGTTCACCTAATTCCCAAAAGGATGAATTCTACAATGAATTTGGGTAATTTTCCAAAGAGTTTTCCCTCGTTTTCACCCCATAATTACGATGTACATATGTGTGTCTGCCCCCAATCTGTGATGAATAGGAAATTGACTCCTCATTTTCCATTGTTATTCCTCATATGAGCTTCAAATCACACAGGAAGTTTTCCTATATATCCATTCAATTGACCCACTTTGGGAGCACTTTAAATCCACACACACCCACACATAAACACATTCATCAAACCTTTTCACTTTAAAGCACCTTCAAGTACCATCATAGCTCTCAATCACATTGTTTTTCACATTTGATTGGATTGATTGATAACGCCATTCCTTAATTCTGGTCATTCATCATATCTTTTTGTGTGTTGCACGAAAAGGAATCCACAAGGTCAGCGCTTCAATGGATTTGGGCTTCAAGGAGGGCAATTTCCACCAAACTACAATGGCTTTATCGGTGGTCAAGGTGGTCCAGGAGGCCCAGGAGGCCCAGGAGGCCCAGGAGGTCCAGGAGGTGGTTTTGGAGGTCCTGGAGGACCAAATAGCGTGAGTGGCACAGCACCCAATCGTTTCCCAGGGGGTGGCTTTGGACCTGGCGGTGGAAATGGTGGATTCCCTGGATTTGGAGGCTATGGTGGTGGCTTTGGAGGACCCGGTGGATATTTCGGCCCAAATAAGGGAAGTGCTGCCAATGGGATTCTCGTTGGGCCAGGCGGCCCTACTGGCATCATCGGACGACCCCCACCGTACAATCGTCCAGGCGGCTATGGCGGTGGATTTGGGTATGGTGGTGGTGTTGGAGGTTTCCCCGGTGGGCCAGGCGGTGGATTTGGACCTGGTGGTGGCTTTGGACCAGGTGGTGGTATTCCCCCTGGTGCTGGTGGATTCTTCCCACCAGGAGGTGGTCTGGGAAATGGACCATTTGGTGGTTTTGCTGGCGCCCGTCCAGGAAATGGAATTGGTGGTGGCTTCGGAGGTGGACCCTTCAATAGACCACAGTTTGATGATTTTCGATCTGGTGCGCCCAGTGAGCAGACAAGGAAGGTGGAGAAAAAGTCCACGAATTAAGTGCCTGTGATTCCAAATTGTCGATACTCACATTCAACCAAAAAAAAAACAACATTGTACAACATTTTCCAAGCTTTTTTGCCAAATGCTTCGAAATACACCCATTTTCACCAAATTGCCTCTTTTCTGTTTTTTTTCTTCGCTCGACCATTTGTTTGCAAATTAAAAAAAAATTAAGATTGAACTTCTACTACAAAATGAAGGGAGATAATGTAACTTGAGTAATCTAAGCAAAAAAAACGAGCAAAGTGCATAAGAAATTTTAATTTGAAGATAAGAATATTACAAACTAAAGAAAAGCTTCTCTTGCATAGAAGGAAAAAAAATAATCGTGAAGAGAAGCAATGAAAATCTATTGACTTGGAAATTTTCTCTGAGAAAGAAGGAAAAAAAATGTTCAATATCGAGGAAGTGAAAAGAATCTTGCTAAGGGAAAACTTTAACAATTTTTCCTTCATTCATCCAAACATGTTAAGGGGAAATTTCACTTTTTTTCCCCACGAGCAGAAACTGCAAAGTGATTCTTTTAATTTTCTCAAGAAATAAGTGAGGAAAAAAATCTTTGCCTCAAGTAATTTATTCCATGGAAAAGTGAATCTTTTGTCTCTTCAATTTTCCATTCTGCTGCATTTGCAGGAATTCAAGGAGAAGTCGAATGGCAATGAAATGGATGAAGAAACCCTAAAAGGGATGTTTAAAGGTATACTATATGCCATTTAATTTGCACAGTTGTGTTCTTCTCACTGAGAATTCTTTACTTTTTTATTTTTCACGAGATAAAAACGTTGAGAAAAACCTTTTTTGAAATCTACTTGAAAAGAATCTTTAAAGTATATAATAATTTTTTTTAATGAATTAAAGAAAAATTTTCCAATAAAACCCGAATCATTTAAAGCAAAACATCCACTGCTCATTGTATATATGATGTGTTGTACAAACCACAAATCAAATGCAGAACAATCAAAATATTAAAATATTTGTAGGTAACAAAAACCGCAATTTATATTTTGACGCAGGTGATTAAAAAAATAACTGGAAGCGGAAATGAATAAATTAAAGGTTTTATTCATTCAATATATAGCACAAGGGGAGCTTTGGGGAAAAAATACTGATAAAATCGAAAGAAATTTGAGAGGAAAGTGGGTAAAATTTAATCTCTGCCTTCACTGTAATTATATTCCTTTCAATTCTATGTAGCTATAGGTACTTTTCTTCAATCTTTTTGCCTTATAAAAGCATAATTATTTCCTAATTTAATCTTTGTTTCTCCAAAAAAAAAGGTAAATGAGACCTCGCTTGAATTTCGAGTGCAGGAATTTTTTTTATCTATTTAATCATTCATCGCCCTCATTTAAAATGTCCTTTGACCATTTTAGCTGAGTTTTTTTTATGTAAAAGTATTATACATGAGAAAGTCAAAGTTTAGAATGTTCTCTTATTATATACTACATACAACAGAATGGAGCCACAGAATCAGATAAGAACTGAGATTTGTGTACAATGGAAAGTTGGATTTAATTTTGTCTCTTGAATGTGTGTAACGTCCCATCTCCAAAAAGTCAGTGTGAATGCAGAGCGGAAGCATGAACATTATCTCAAGAGATGTAAGGAATACTCTCTTGCAAAAGTGCTCCAACATACTGACCAATTGTTGTTATAACGATTATTGAATAGAAGAGAGCTCCAGCAAATGTCCACTGCATTTGCTTTTCATCTTCATTGCCATCCCATCCTTTTTCCTTCATAGCTTCCAGAAGTTCTCTTTCAAATTCCAGCAATTTGTACTCCATCGTCATGGTCCAGTTCTCTTGGTGTAGTACTGCAATTCCGGATGTGGTCTTCCAGATATCTTCCGTCAGATTGCCACGAATGTATATGATACTCCGTTTTACCTGCAAATGGACGCCAAGAGATTGCTCAATATGTTGCTCACATGAATTGTGTATAGGATATGTTACACATATAGTACAGAGGTGCTATGTATGATGGAACCCCTAACATATGGTTGAGTGTTTATTGATAAATCCTCTCAACAAGTATTTATCATCATCATCTCTGAACGTCTCTATTTACACATTGAGGAGCAGCACAACTCCCTCGCCCACCCAAAGAGATGAATTCGTGCTGACAAACATTCGCCCGTGAACAAATAGTTTTGTAGGTGATTTCCTCTTTGCGGGGCAGCAAGAAAAAAAAAGAGCGGTGCAGAAGGAGGTGTGTGTATGTACAGGAAAAATCTGTATGCCACTACCTACCTACACACATAGCGCACTTATTGATATTCTAGATTCATGTTGAGAAGAATGGGAAGGATGGTTACCACTCACCGAAATTTCATTCTCAGCCTCCAGATGTTCGAAGGTGAACGCGCCCAGAATACAATAAGACACAACTAAAGTCACCTGAAAGAGGAAGACCAGGAAAAGTGGAAAGCAATCATTTCCTCGGTCATTCATCTCCCTGAAAAACGTCTTGTATGAAAGAGGTCTGTGCCAGAGAGCGAGCTTAGTTTTCCCAAAAGTCAAACATTTTATATACAATCTACTTAATTAATCAATTGACTCCCAAGTCTGATAGCCACATATGTATATACATATAACGGAAATGAGTTTCTTGGTTAAAGCTATACAGCGATATATATTTTTTACGTTAAAAAAAACTATCATTTTAAAATAACATCCTCTTTTAAATTCATACCCGATGCGAAAAGAAAATAATTGGATTTGTTAGAATTCGATATTTGATTTGATTGCTATGTAGCTACTAAAAAAAAACGAATAGGTTTTAGAGAGCATGAGAAACCAACTCGGCACAGACCTCTCTCTCTCTTTTTTTATCCTATATAATACTACGTACGAGCGTTATGTGGGAGAGAAGGCAGGTGAAGAACTTCCAGGACATGCATAGGGCTGCTGTACAGCGATTCCTCTCGTTCCCCGTGTGTCCGTCATACATGTAGGGCGGCATCGATTGACCGCGTCTCTGAGACATTTTTTTTACCTTCCTTTTTTCTGCCTCCTTTTTTATTAATCCATCCAATTTCCCGTATTACACTCCACTACGCCACACATTCAGTGAACCCAACAAATGGGTATATGAGAGTTCCACACAACTCAATTGCTATGGGGATGGTATAAGTTGAAAAAAAAGTAATAGAGTGACAATGACAGTAAACCACTGAAGGAGCGTCCTTTTCGTCCCCTTGTTCAACTAATTGACCGAGAAGTGGCGTCATAGAAAATTCCAACCCCTTTAGCCACCTCGTATGCGGTATGAAAAACCAAAGTGACGATCTTTCATGGCTTCAAGCACTCACGTGGGTGGAATCATTAAAAAGAGTAAAATACAGACAAGGAAAAGGAAAAAGAAGGGGAAAGAAAATATACCCTGAAAGCATTCATGTATAATCCAACGTTACAATGGCAATATTTCTCAAATTTGAAGATAACATCGAAAAGTTGTATATATACTGCATTATCCCATATGAGGTGAAAGGAAAACCCCTTAATCTTCCTTATAGCGAGATGGGAGGTGGTACCTTTACCTAACATTCAACAATAGCCCAGCTATGTACACAGATAAATAGTAGGTACATTATGTGGTAGGTGTTGAATAGAGAGAAATTTGCCAGAAATTGACTCTTCCTCTTTAATTGCATTAGAGGAAAAGCTCCCAAATAGAATCTAAATCCGTGTCCGTCTCATTTCAAATCGTATTTCTTTCTTTCCCGTAATCCGTTTGTTTGTATCACCAGCACAAAAGATGGTTGGTGCGGAAGAGTGAAAAGGTCACCCACAAGAAGCTACTTATATGCGAGGACACTGAAGAGATGGGAAAAGGCGGAAAATTGGTAGGATAGAAAAAATATGTAGTGTAGCAAAACTTGACACACACACACCCGAGGATGTTTCAAATCAATTGATGCAGAAATGATGACGTGAGCTTGGAATATATCCTCCTTACTTTCCTTTGATATAACGTTTGATACCGTCGAAGAAGAAGCAGCAAAAAAGAAAAAGATTGATTATTTATGAAAATTGTTTGGGCAGGAGGAAGAAAAATAAAGGGATTAAAGATAAATATTGCTATGTATGTATGTAGAAACTTTCAAAGCTTTCCAAGCTTCACTGGAAGAGTTAAATTCTTCTACCGTAAGTTTCAAACATCCTCTAACCCAACTATGCAAATAAATCCCTAAATGATGGTTTAATCTCACAGCAAAATTAAATATGTACTTTCAAAAATTTTCTCTTTTGCAATTACATATCTATGTATACATGGTATCTTGCAGCAATTTACCCCTAAAGCTCTTTTATCAATAAAATATACGAAACTTGCAGCATATTTAAATATTATCCTATGTAAATGAAATTACTTAATGTTTATTAATGAGAAAAATTCTTGGTATTTAGCATATTAAAATTTTAATGAATAATATATTGATTTTGATCTGGATTAAAGACTTCTTTTTAGCATTCATGCCATGATTTATTACAAAATTCCAAATACGTGTATTAAGTCCCTACAAAGTCAATTTTTTTACAATAAAAAATCAAATTTTCTCTTTTCAGAACTTTTCTTCAAATTTCTGAAATTCAAGCTAGTAATATTTCCCATTATTCAATTTAGATGGTATACCATTTGAATAAAAAATATTTGAATGGGACACAAAAGTCATTGAAATGTGCAACAGTCAGAAAAAAATATGTAGGGAAAAACATGCTAAAAGTGGATAGTTGGAGTTTTCAGGAAAACCCCTCTTCTGAGACTTTTTCTAACTTTTCATACATCCGTACCAACTCCTTCGCAAAAATCCAAAGAAATTTCCTCTCATGTGCAAAAGGGGAAATTCTCTCTTGAGATTTATGTGGCATGTCTTTGATTTATGTCCCGAGTGGACTCAATCGTGGTTAATTAATTGGTATGCCAAGAGTATCATTTTATGACCGGCACATTTTTATGAAAATATGCGGAAAATAAGATCCTCTTTCAATGGATTTTTCACATATAGAATTCCCATGACACTATAGCTTTTAATTAGCAAATGAAATGAATTGAAATAAAATATGTAGTCACATTATTTGCAACACTAAAAGCTTCTCAATTTTCAATGAGCTTTTCGGAGCTTAATTTACGGGAAATAAGCTATTTAGATATCTTTTTTTTTCTCTTCAGAATATTTGCAACATGATGAAGTATTAGCAATATAAAGTCATCAACCTGTTGCTTTCTTTCTGCCAACTCCAAAATAATTTGTTGAATCAGACAATATTAAATTTCCATCGGCAATTTAACAGCAAACGAACGTGAAGCTAAATTCATTAATGCTCCCATATATGTATATAGATTTGTGGTTATTTCTGTTCCACAATGAAATTCTCCTCCGCCAGCTTGTAGCTCGCGCTATATTATTGCGGTCCTATGCCGTGGAATCACACACGAAAATTGAGGTAGTTCCGCCGGGAAAATCAATAGAATAACCAACTAATAAAATTGCACTGTCACACACATGTGACTTTTTTCACGAGCCATATAGTATAGCTTTTTTGGCCTAAATTTAGCGAAAATTGCATCCAGCATGAGATACATTTTCACACATGAATTTGTTTTGGGGATGGTGAGTTTATGCTATTATGCAATAGCGGTATAAGCAAAACTTTTTGCTGGTTGGAATGGGTAGCTTTCGTTGCGGGCAGAATCGCGGATTTGAGTGTAACAATATTTTTCCCACACTTTATGTTTCCGCGTGGTACAGTGGCAATAGTGCACAACCCACACACATACAGCATGGAGCACCACATTTTCTCAATTCTGTATTACTTTTCTATTTATAACCCCCCCCCAAAATATGGGTTTTATCGTATTGTGAAAATTTCTATATAAAATTTCAATAATACACGTTGGGGTCCTCCCTTGTGGTGAAATTTGAATAAATTCTACTTGAGAATTTTACACAACTTTGTTAAAAGTTTCATTTTATTTTTTTTTTATTCAGTGTTAGCCAACACACAATGCCGCAGCATTATGATGCACAAGTTGTGTTTTCCCCAAAAACCCTACACAACACAACATATGCAATGTAGGGCTGGAATTTTCCCACATTACGCTTCACAAATAGTACATCACTGAAGCGAAAATTTTCACTTGTGTGAAACAATCAATTAACTTAATTATTTATACGCGTGACGTCACCATAAAATCACTCCGTCACTGTTTGTGTTAAACTTGAGAAAATTCAATTTCCACAAATTTCACTCCCAAGTTGGATGCTCTTGTGTTTTCCATGCAATATTTATTATACATTTGTGAGAACAAAAACTATATATATATACACAGGAATTCAAATAGAAATTATATGTAGGTACGTGTAGAATGAAATACCGCGACGCGATCACCTCCAAAGGGGATCTCAGACTGAAAAGGCACCACACTATCGTGTTTTTGTATGAGGAATTTGTGACAATTTGGAAGTTGGGAGTGTGAAGAGCTACAACGGAGATTTTCATGAAAATTTTCACTTCTCGCACACAACACTCCTCCACACACAGCTCTCCCGCAAAGATGTTTGGGAAACTTTTTTGGCTCAAGTACGGGACAAGAAAACCCCAAAAGTAGGCAAATTCCCACGAGGAAATTGTAGGTACTGTATACATACATAGTGTGCACTGGAAGTTCCAATAAAACCCGGCGTCTCCACTGGGCATTGCTCAATCTGCATTAAATCTTTTTCTACTTGATTTTTTTTTGTAATTTATAGAATAAATTTAAAAATAACAGAATTGATATCAAAAATTCGTATAAAGGTCTAAAAAATTTAATTCTAAAAGTAAAGGAAAATACTACATTCAGTGGAATCATTCAAAATGTAAATGATGCCTGAAATACAATTTCATTATGCGCACAGGTATTATGCAATTTTAATATGTTTATTGTCCCAGTGATGTCTAAAAATCCAATTGAAGTTAATATGCAACAATTTTAATTGGAATTTCAAATTTTATTATGAATTGCATTCAAAATACATTACCACGTAATGACTTATGTACATTTAAAATCAACCCTATACACCCTACTACATATATTATTTAATATAAAGAGTTTAAATTCACGGCAATACCCAATGCCATGTGAATAATGTAGCATTATAACAATTAGTAATGTGTCAAAAGTTTCCTCTCTATATCTTGTGCATGTTGAAATGCCTAAAATGTTATTTTAGTGAATTACATTTCCACACACTATTATCCGTCAATTTTTCTATTTCCTAATTATTTCAAATTACATATGTTGTGTTAATTTGTTAATTCCTATCACACAGAGTGGAGCGCTTACCCCCAATCTAATCATTTGTGCACTGAATAATTTACCAAATTGTTTGACAATGGAAATTAAGCATTTTAATAAACATCAAATCCTCAAATTATATTCACGTTTTTTTTTTTTGTGCTTAATTTGAGGAAATATTATGCACCACCCACGTTGGCAAATAAATTATAAATTTATTTTATTTTACATGACAAATTCAATGAAAATTGATATGGAAAATTTTATATATGTTATTTTCCAATTAATACGAAATCCCAGTGCTGAAGTTACGTTTGCATTCCCATAAATAGGTAGTTAAATATATTAAAATGAATTTATTATATTTGAAAATATAAATCCCCTCATAAATGCATTATAATGATTTTCTACTGACTACACCACCCCCACATATAATCCAACAAAAAAAAAACTCCACGACATGATTTCGGGAGTTCAATAATTTATTTGATTCTGGAAGCGAGAAAATTCCATAAATCAACTGCCAATGCGTAATGATGGCCTATATATATATGGCAAACAAGGGAAGAGAATTTTCTAAGGAATGATGTACGAAAAAGGCGGAAGGAATTTAGCAATATTTTCATGAGGAATTTTTATCGATCTCAGATAATGCGCGATAAAACAAACAGATTATAAGATTTATTGCATGCTCCTTCCCTACAAATAGGTTTGTGCTCGTACTAGGGGAGTTTGTAGGAAATAGAAAATTCTTTTGTATACATAGAACTTTTAAGCTTTTTTTTCTCGTGCTATGTATAGGTATATTGCAGTGATATGTGTATGCGAATAACTTCTTAGGGGAGCTTTTCTCATATAAAATTTAAGTGTAGGTACACCACAGCCATTTCATGGTGCAAAACCCTGTGAGCTTCCAAATCACGCGGGTTAAAAAAAATTATATGTATGTGAGGTGTTGGGAGTTCTTAAATAAATGAGATAAAGTCTAGTGGGGCCTAACCATTCATTCCTTTGGGTGTCAAGAGTGAAGAAGCGCGTGCTTGGAAGTAAAACACGATGTGGTCGGTGGTTTGTTTCAATTTTGCCATCCGTTCGCTATATGTGGTCTCGAAAGTTGTGGGCCTGGCACCCATCAGTGTCACTTTTGAGAATTTCTCTGTGCACCAAGCTGGTCAGTGGGCCAGGCTGTGGCAGTTAGTCCTCCACGTACCACTTGCCATTGTATACCCGATTAGCTGGTGTGCCCTAAGCAGGAACTCTGGGGGATCCACAATGGTGGAGCTCCATCCCAATGCGACCTCGACCGCAAATATGAATAGCATGGGCTATATGGTGCAATATGCAGCCGGTTACATGGTACTGGTGATGATTTCCATCATGCAAATGGGACGTCGTCGCGAGGACAGCGTGGAATTCCTCAGTGGCATGGTGAAATTGTCCCACAAATTGCCTTCCATCAGCGACACAGCCCGCAATTATCAGCAACAACGGCACTCACTCACCCGGGTGTCCATGTGCAAGAATTTAGTGGCTCTCTTTCTACTGAAAAGTATCCTCTTCGGGATGATTCTTCTCACTGCGACGTGGTCCAATTTGAATTCACATTTCGAGGACACCCTCACCATGAGTACATTCCTCCATTCACTCGTGATACTTTTTCCCACACTCCTCATGGTGATTCTCTCCAATGGATTCTATGGCGCCTCGTTGCTGCTAGCCTTCTATTTGATGTTGCTCAATAGGAAATTATCGAGAATCACAGAAGAGCTCTCCTCCATCAACGTGCTGAGTCAAAGTGCGGACCAAAGTGTTGGGGAAGGGTGCACAAGACTCGCTTTCCACCAACATCAATTGCATTTTAGTGATGAAATTGACAATATAGCCATTCTCTATGGCAAAGTTGTGAAATACATTGCAAAACTCCATGAGTATTTCACCCTTTCTGTCCTTTTAATCATCACTCACAGTTTCATGAACATCATTCTCGAGCTTTTCAACATCTATTTGGCCCTGGTGACCGAGGACGAAAGCATCAACTACACGAGAGTTCCCATAGAGCTTTTCTTTGTCATACTGAATTACCTGGAAATTTTCTTTGTAGTTCACGCTTCAATGGCAAGCCAAAAGCAGGTAAAGAGGATATTTAGGAAAGTTTTTTGGATGAGTTTTTAAACTTTTTCACAAGAATTCCATCAACTTTTCAGCTCCTTTCACATTTTGTTATATTTAAAATTAATTGAAATTGAATACAGCTTTGGAGCTTTCAAAATATACAAATAGTGCTTAGAGTAGTGCTGTGAATGAGCTTTAAATATTTTACTTGTACTTTAAAGTGTTGCCAACTTTAAGCCCTTTAAATCCTTCATTTGCAGATGGATTCAACTGTGATGATTCTAAATCAATTTCATACTGACTGTTTGGAAAATCGTCTAAGAGAAAGTGTAAGAAGTTAATTATTTTTTTAAATTAATTTACAAAAGCTCTTTTAATAAGTAAATTTTAATCTTTCGAAATTTAATGCAAAACTAAATCAATTAATTGCATAAATTTCTTTATTTCTTTATTTAAAAAAAAAATAACTAATTAGTTTCTGAACATTGTAGTCTAATCAAAATTTTCTTTGAAGCTTTTTGAGCAATTTAAACAAAAATAATAAATTAATTCTCTTCTACAAACCAAATGCTTTGGGGTATACAGCACTTAAAAACAAATAAGAACAGCATTATAACAAAAGCAATATTAATCAAAATAGCAAGAACTTTCACGTGGGGAGCCACAACTGGGATATAGAATATCTTACCCAAAGTGCTTTTTAGAACTTAAGAGTGTTCAAAAGTTTTTAGTTTGTATCAAACTTTCTGATTTGAATTATTCATCGATTGAAAAAAGCTTTATTTTTTTATTGAAAAAAAAGTTACAAAATTAAAATAAAAAAAATGTAATTTTTCAGGTGGAATTTTTATTTATGCAAGTGCTTCAGCAGGACAACGTTAAAATTCGCCCATGTGGCTTGTTTCCCGTTGACTACACATTGATTACATCAATAATTTGCAGTATTTGCAGTTACCTGGTTATTAGTGTGCAGTTTTACATGATGCACTAATTTCTCGATGGTCGCATCATTTCGAATTGGACGAGGATGATCAAATAGCTCGTAGCTGCACCCACAACAGAGTAAATTAAGCCAAAATTGAGTGTAAACATTTTGCACGCTGTTATGTCGAGGCTCTGATTTAACAGTTGAATGGAGAAAATCTCAATCTGTGAATTCGGTGAAGAATAGTTAAGTGGAGGCGCCAGGTGGTAAATGTAGCGTACACATACACAGAATTCATTTAATGGAGCAATATTAAAGACATATAAGTATGTACTCACGCTACGCTCGAGGCGAATATCCAGACATCCAGCAACGACTTTATGCAGAAGAACACCCGTGGCTTTAGCTCTATTGATTGCCTCAGATGTGGCGTTGACAATAACAAAGAGGAGGATTGCATTGACAATGGCATACGCCATTCCGCCAATGAGATTCACATGGAAGGACTCATTCCTCCGCATGGACATGACAATGTTGACGTAGGAGAAGAATGCTTGAGACACGATACTGAGGAATGCATTGAGAATAAATGCCAGAATCTGCACTGACCCCAATTCATTGAACTTCACAGCAAAGCGACAGATTTCATCGTGTTCAATGGACAAGGCATCCAGTGAATCGGACAATTCGCAGGACTTTGTTATTTTATACGAGCGCCTCTTATCATCGTAGATATCCACAACATCATCGAGTTGATCAATAACCAATACGAGGCGTCGATTGAGATGTTTGAATTTCTCAATAACCAAAATCATTCCACCATAGTAGAGGCTCACAAAGGTTGTCATAATTAGTATGGGGAAGAAGGTGCAATAGAAAACGTGCAGGAAGAACGACACTGCCTCGTTAGTCTTGCTGACCATTGCAATGTTCATGGCACTCGAAGCTATGCCACCAAAAGACATAATCAGCACGTAAATGTAGAATCGACGTCGCAATTTATCCACAACAACCTGTAAAATATTGAGTTGGGCGATTTTATTGGGAAAAGCTCAATGGAAAAGCTTTTTTATTGGAAAGAATTTAAATTGGAAAAAATCAATTTTCTCCTTGAAATTTTTGAAAGCTCATAAAAGCTCTACAACTATATATTTTAACTTGGAAAAGGAACTTTTTTTTATCTTCTTTATGCCTCATCATTTTTTGCAGAGCATTCCTTCTAAATTATTGCAAAAATTCCAGGCAGAGAGTGCAAAGAAAAAGGTTTCCTTGAAAAATTTAGGTTTTTCTTTGAGCTTTGTCTTTACAACCGAATTTTGTCATGAGCTTCATTCTATAGAATTAGTTCTGCTTTCCTTTGAGACTTCCTGTTTTAAACAGGACTTTTAAAAAAAAGACTAAAGATCTGGTAAAAGCCTCTTGCTAAAGCTTTAGACAAATAATTTTTCTCAGAGATCTTTTTTAAAGACTTACTAATTTTTTTTTCTTTTACAACTTTTACCCCACTTAAAAAAAATCAGTATATTGAAAATCCCAAAGCTTTAGACGAAAGTCTTGAAAAATTACGAGATACAAAAAACTAATTAAAAATTATCTTAGAGAGAAAAATAGAGAACCAATCATAAAACTTTTTTCATTATACCTCATGAAACTATATAGCATCTGCTTGAACAATTAAAAAATTGAATAAAATTCAATGAAAAATATTAAAGAAAAAAACTGCAATGAAGTACAGAGCAAAATTCTACATCTCTGGGAATTATTAATTAAATTATGAATCTAACATTATAACCACTTGTTATCGTTATTTCCAATGATAATCCTTCATTTTCAACTGATTTTCGTATTCAATTGTTGTTGAGAAGGATGCCAATACTATATATTGCATCTTTGGAGATTAAGCATAAATGAGCCTGATGATTAATTTGTTGACTATTCTGTACCTAAATCGATTTTACTTCATAATGTAGTATGTATTATATATTAGATTTATACTATATTTTACCAACTTTATGTGCAACATGCACGTTTGAGCTTGCATTTACACATTAAATTAGTAATAAAGCGATTAAGCTTTCTAGATTATAATATACTCTCATATAATATATGTATATAATATCAATTTATCCATTATATGTATACATAGTGCATATTATGTAAGTCTAAAAGCTCATTGTAATATAAATTGTTTTTGTGCATCAAACGATCCAATAGGCAACGATAGCCTATTGATTTTGCATTGCTTTTGCTTTCAGAATAAAATTAATTAAATTGATATATACATAGATATATAGGTAGTTTAAGTTTGGTACCTGTGGTAAACTTTTGTACATTGGGAAACCAGCATTCACAACTTTAGCCATCCGGGAGGACATGCAAATGTTCTGGTAGAGCACAACAATGGCCACAGCATAGGACATAAAGTACTCAATAATTGAGACAACCATCATCATTGTATCCTCAAAGACGTTCATCATTTCCAACAGCACGAAGATACTAATGGGGATGGTGATTGTGAGGAGAATAGCCAGCAAGAGGGAGTAGATGACGAGAAAATGGCTCATTTGAACTTTTCCATTCTGAGAATCCAAGGAAATTGGCAAAATCCCCGCAATACGTGCCATGAAGAAGAAGCACAACTCAACGATTGTTGCAAAAATTTGGGATGATCGCCTGAAGAAGGATCCCATGTTTGGTGCTTTTCCGTATAGCTTTAGCTTGACAACTGACTGAGGTATTTTCGTGCTGGCTATGTATGAAAAGGAAAACTTTCAGTGACACCAAGAGTTGGGGGCGCACCGAGGCTACCAACTAAATTAATTAGTTTATTGCTGTGCCCTGGAGTTTTTCAATTATGTAAATTGTTTTGTTCTTTCTACGTTGCATCACTAATTTCATATTGAATTATGGCATTTTACGTCCACACGGTCATCAGTTTTTAATGTTGAGGCAAACCGGAAGGAAGTGTTTGCATCGCCAAGAGAACTCTACACACCATTTCTCTCTCGTTTTCTCTGCTGTCCCTCTATTGAGAGGAAAATCACTAATTGCTAATTCTATCCAATTTCTCTCCTAATTCTGCTTGTTCATCGCTCTTTTTTTTCTATCCACCCCCACACTGTCTGTGAATACAAAAAAAATGGATAAAATAGCATACAGAAATGTTTATTTTCATTCCTTTATCACCCTGAAACAGAATCCAATTAAAAAGTTATTTATTTTTTCAATTATATCCATTCATCTCAATTCTATGCCGTGTCTAATTAATTTATTAATTTATATAAATTATTTTTCGATATCAGATAAATTAGCCAATTTAAATAATATTATTTACAATAAAATTCTTTGTTGAATGAAAGTCATATTGTGGAGGATTCTTCTTTGTGTTTGCTTTAAAAATTCAGAAATTTAATAAACGCAATTTTCCAAAATTTCCCTCCCAAAAAAGCCAAAGAAAATTCCTATTTTTTTTATTAAAACCCCCAAAAATGCATAATTATGCAAATGTGATGCATCAAAGTTATATGCAACTCCTCCCCCACAGCACGTTTTTGGGCATGGGGGGGGGGATTCAACAGAATGTGTGGTGAACAAGTTTTGAGCTTTTCCTAAACTTTTCAAGAGCATTTTTCATTCTCCGGGGCAGTCGGTTGCAATCGATGCCAAAGCGAATGCCACACATTTTCACCCCATAAAAAGTATGAGTTTGTACCACCCTACAAATCTCTCCGTGTGCCCCTTTTGTGCCAAATATAAGTATTTCACCCCTGAAAAAAAAGTACAAAAATTTCAGTAATTTGAAAACTTTTCCAATATTATATTGCAGATTGTGTGTGTATGTGTGTGTTGTACTATACCCTCAAAACTCCAAAAAGCACTTTTTCTTCCAATTGTTTACAAGCGAAATTATATCATTTTCTTACCAAAAGAGGAATTGTTTGAAAAATATCCAGCAATAAAAGACATAAAGTTGTGAAGAAGAATGGTTTGAAATAAATTCTAGAAATGATTCCGCATTGACTTAATGGAGCTTAATTAGAGACACAGGGCGGGCTAAAAAAATGTCTGATAAAAGGTTTAGTAAAAAGCTCCAAAAAACATATTTCCCAAAGAGGTAGAGAAAACTAAGCTAAGAAAAAGTTGTAGAGCAAAAAATTTCCTACAAGATAGTCCTAGAATATTTTTCTCTATCTTGTGAGGAAATGTGCTTTTTTTTAGCTTTTCTTAAAACCTTGTTTGATTTTTTCATTAGCATTGGATTTTTTCTAATTTTCAACATACCTCAAAGGAGTTTATTCATCTATGTATGAAAAATGAATTCTCTGAGCAATGAGACAAACGCAATCATTTAGATTTCATTAAATTAATTTATTTATTAGAAAATTTCCGCACTTTCTGTAGAAAAAAAAATTATTTTATACTTTTTTTTCTTAAATTTTTATTTCTTTTAATCTTTTGGGTTTGCTCAATAATTAAAAAATTAACGAAATAAATTTTAATTAAGAAAAATGAACCAGAAATCATCATAGAGACTGAGATCAAATTCAGCAAAGATTTGCCCAGAAATGTTAACAATGATGTCACTTTTGTGTTTTTTAACTCTTAAAAAATATGCAACATTCGCGTTCATGTTTCATTGATAATTTTTGGATAAAACTTTTCGATCAGAAAATTAGCTTTTTGAACAGAAAATTCTGCATTTGATCAGAAGAATATCTCGTTTTGGTCAGAAGAACGCTAATTTTGTGTTTTCTTTTGCTTTTTTCCTACAATTTTTCCCTTTTAGTTCTTCGATTGAAATAAAATCAATTTGATGCAAATAAATAAAAATAAATCGAAAATTCTCATTTTTCCTATGATTACGAGGTGATCCGAAAATTCGTTTTTTTTTTCATTCTAACACTCAAATCAAATCTTTTAATCAGAAAAATATTCCGTTTTTGCATTAAATTAATTTTTAAAAGAGAAAATTGTATGAAAAACTCAAAAGACCCAAATGGAATATTCTTCTGATTAAAAGCAGTATTTTCTTACCAAAAACCTAATTTTCTGATCAAAAGATAAGATCCACAAGTCGTAATTTTTTACATATTTGTGCCAATTATAAGTGAATTTTTCCAATTGATCCCTCAATCTTTGTCTGGTCTTGTTTCTACATTCTATTCTTTAAATAAAATTATGCATTATCCTGAATTTTTCTAGGAACCCAACATGATCCATATAACAATGAATAAACTTCTTTTCCATTAAAAATTTATTATTTATTAAAAAAAAATCAGGTAAATTCTTTCAGAATCCTTATTCTTCAGTAATTTCTCCTCAAAAAGAAAGAATTTTGTTCCTGTACAGTTATGCATTTCTACACTGTTTGTCCGATCGTGATAAAATTTGGTACAGAGACTACTGACACACATTCAGTTTTCCTCAATTTTCTCGTGTTTTCCGGCGAATTTTCCGGGAAAATTGTGTTTTTTGTGACCAGGAAAACACTTTTGAATTTTTGGCATCAAAAATTCCAAAAGTCAAAAAAATCCATTTCCGGGAAAAAAAAGTGCGTGTAAAATCCCCAACCGTCAAAATTTTCAAATTTTTAAACCCAACCGTCAATATTTCCGCGCGTCCCAAATTCCGCACAGAGAGACTCCACGGAGGCGCGGGAGCACCCGTAAGTGCCCCTGCTCCATGGAGCTCCAAACATGTGTTTTGTGCTCAAAAAATTGGCGGAAAAACAAGAAAATCGCATTTTTGGAAAAAGAAAAAAAAAGTTCGTTACAGTTCAAATTTTTCCGCAAAGCTTTTCAAATGCTGCATCCACAGAACATATGACGAGTTCCATGCGCGGGATTATTCAAAGTGAAAGGAAAATGAAAAAAATATTTATCTTTTTTTATATTTTATTTATAAAATTCACCTCAGTCGCTACATAATCATAAATCACACGCACACAGTCAGTCAATTAATTATTCATTTTTTTTATAATTTATATTTCACCTTCTTTGCATTCTAACTTAGGACTTGAGAAAATTGAACTTTTAAAGTAATAAACTGATTGAAAAAAAATGTAAATTATGTTTAAACATTATTGACAACATAGGGAATTTTGAAAACACTAAAAAAAAATGATTTTTCTTAGCTCATTTCTCTCACATTTTTGTAATAAATAACCCTAAAATAGCTTAGCCTGATCTTCTACTGGGTTTTTTTTTCGCGTTTCATTTTATAAATTATTTTTTTTATGTCTTCAGCCACTTTTCGCGCACTAAATTTGAAAAAAAAAAGAGTTTACAGTTCATCCTTGAGATCATCATCATCATCTCCGCCCGCCGTTGGTGGTGGACCACCCTGTCCTTGGTAGAGTTTAGCAATAATTGGCTGTACAACATCCTCGAGTTCCTTCTTTTGCTTCTTGAAATCCTCCGATTCGGCATCTTGATTGTCCTCGAGCCACTTAATCTTGGCATCAATTGCCTCCTCCATTGTTGTCTTCTCATCTTCCGACACTTTAGCGCCCAATTTCTCCTTGTCCGACAGTTGATTCTTCAAACTGTACGCATAGCTCTCGAGCTCATTTCTTGCCTCAACGCGCTCCTTTAGTTTCTTGTCGTCATCAGCGAATTTCTCTGCATCCTTAATCATTCGCTCAATATCCTCGGGCGTCAGGCGATTCTGATCATTTGTAATGACAATCTTCTCGGAGTTCCCGGTACCCTTGTCCTCGGCTGTTACCTGGAGAATACCATTGGCATCAATTTCGAAGCTCACCTCAATCTGTGGAATACCCCGTGGAGCCGGTGGAATGCCCGTAAGATCGAATTTACCCAACAAGTGGTTATCCTTTGTCATTGGGCGCTCTCCTTCGTACACCTGAATGGTAACTGTGTGCTGATTATCCGATGCCGTGGAGAAGATTTGAGATTTCTTCGTGGGAATGACTGTATTGCGTGGAATGAGTTTTGTCATGACACCCCCAACGGTTTCAATACCCATTGTCAGGGGATTCACATCGAGCAGCACAATGGCATCTGTATCTTGTTCCCCAGACAACACACCAGCTTGCACAGCTGCTCCATAGGCAACAGCTTCATCGGGATTAATGCCCCTCGATGGTTCTTTACCACCAAAGAATTCCTTAACAAGTTGCTGCACTTTTGGGATACGCGTTGATCCACCCACGAGAACAATCTCATCGACATCCTTCTTATTCATATCCGAATCCTCAAGTACCTTCTGTACGGGTTTCATTGTTGACCGGAAGAGATCCATATTCAATTCCTCGAACTTTGCCCGTGTTAGTGTCTCCGAGAAGTCTTCACCCTCAAAGAAGGATTCAATTTCAATGCGAACCTGATGACTTCCGGACAGAGCACGTTTAGCCTTCTCAACTTCCCTTCGCAACTTCTGTACAGCCCTATTATCCTTCCTGATATCCTTACCCTTCTTCTTCTTGTACAATTTGATGAAATGATCCATGACACGCTGATCAAAGTCCTCACCACCCAAATGAGTGTCACCATTTGTGGCAACAACCTCAAAGACTCCATTATCAATGGTCAGGAGGGACACATCGAAGGTACCACCACCCAAATCAAACACCAACACATTCTTCTCACCATCCCTCTTGTCCAACCCGTAGGCAATAGCCGCCGCGGTGGGTTCATTGATAATCCTCATGACGTTCAAGCCAGCAATTACACCGGCATCCTTTGTTGCCTGTCGCTGTGCATCATTGAAGTACGCTGGCACCGTGACAACAGCATGCGTGACCTTCTTGCCCAAATAAGCTTCGGCTGTTTCCTTCATCTTCCCCAACACCATGGCGGAGATTTCTTCAGGAGCAAATACCTTCGTTCCCGATCCCGTTGCCACCTGAATGTGGGGCTTGCTACTCTTCTCAATCACCTTAAATGGGAAGAATTTCACATCATGCTGCACCGTCGTGTCACTCCATTCACGCCCAATGAGGCGCTTAGCATCGAAAACGGTATTCTCGGGATTTGTCGTCAGCTGATTCTTGGCTGCATCACCAATTAGACGCTCCCCCTCAGCTGTGAATGCCACGTATGATGGGGTAATGCGGTTTCCTTGGTCATTTGCAATAATTTCCACGCGACCATTCTTGTAAACACCAACACTGTTTTTTTTTTTTTTGAAAGGAAAAGACAAAAAAAAATTAATTAATTGATTCATTGTTGGGAAAACTTATGAAATAAAATAATATTTGAATTTGGCGCGCACTCGAAGTGGTGAATTCGAGTGGTGAAAATAGAGAATGTGGGGAAAAAATAATGATTTGGAAGGCAAGATGTACGGATTCAGGAATTCAGGAAATTTCGAAAACATTCGTTTTATTCTTGCATATTTTATGGTTTTCTAATGTTTTTTTCTTTAATTATTTATTACAAAAAGAAATATTTTAATGATGTCCCAATAACTTTTTTTTTAATAAAATTTAAATTAAAGTGAATCCAGGATTATTTAGCTAATTTGTGGATTTTCTTTCTATTGAAATTCAAAAATAATTTTAAAAAGACTTTTAAAAAAAACTTATATTACAGAACAAATTAAAAATAAATCTTTTCATCCTAATGGAATTTTAAATTAACTTTAAATTTTTTCAAATGATTAAAAATGGAAAAAATAATGAAAAAAATCGTTTATTTTGCGAATTTTATGATTTTCTAATGTTTTTCTTTAATTTTTTATTACAAAAAATGTTTTAATTATGAGCGGAATTCACTACTCAGTCGGTCTTAAAAATTGAAGTCGGTTTTTAACTCCATCTTAAGGTTATAAGTCAGTTTTTTTTTAGGTCTGACTTAAATGTAAGTCGGTTTTAAAATTTTTATTTTTTGAAAGTTAAGTCAGACTTAAAAAACTGACTTATAACCTTAACATCGAGTTAAAACCGACTTAAATTTTTAAGCCCGATTGAGACTTAGAGAACTAACTTAAAACCTTAAGATCAACTTAAATTTTTAAGCCGGACCGAGTAGTGAATTCGACCCGATGTACCTTTGCTTTTGTAATAAAATTTAAATTGAAGTTAATCCCGGATTATTTAGCTCATTTGTGAAAAAGGTTAGATAACAAAAAAATATTTGCTTAGAAAGCAAATTAGAGCACAAAATCAAGTTCATTACCAAGAAGGCGGTTTTGACATTGAAACTTTTTTTTTATTGTTTCAATAGTAAAACGCCTACAAATTGAACTTTTTGATGCAAATACTCAACAAATCAAGGGGTGATTATCTAGCGAAAATTTTGGTTTTAAGATCTGAAAATTGGACTTCACATGAACATCTTTTACTAAAACCGAACAACTCAAAACCGGAAAAAATCCAAAAACGTAGGGGAGACCGGGGTAAAAATAGTCAATTTGCATAAATCCTTATCTGCAGGATTCCCCAAGGGCAAGAAAATTTCCTCGATAGGTCATTCTTATAGGAAATTTCCTGGCCTACAACTTTGTCTCAGACCACTTTTCTCTATCTCCACGGGAAATATGAGTTTTCGAGCTTTTCCTAAACCCTTCCGCTTCTGACTTTTTTTAGACGTGGCGGGTAAATATAGTCACCAGTTGGCTAAATAAAGTCGGTCGAATTTTCCGACATTTCCAATGATTTTCCACCTGAGAGATTGATAGTAGTTGATAGCTAAACTTCTCACCTTTTGATTCGCGACAAGGAATTTCACTTTTATACGCACTAAAACAGAGAATTTTGCGATTTTCTCAAACACGCCATTTTGCAACAAATGAATAGAAAATATGCCAAAAATTTCGATCTCCCATATGATTTACATGGGATGACTAGATCTACCCCAAGGGGTATGTTTTGATTCAAAAAATTGTAGAGAAAAATCATTAAAAGTTAGTGAAAAATACACCTTGGCAACGTTTTCTGCACTAACCCAGGTAGTGAGAAAAATTATCAGATTGGAAAATTGCTGAAGGAAAACTTCGGAAAACGCGTTTTTCTCAATACGCAAAAGTTTGGGAAATGGGCCAAAAATCTGTTTTCATTTTTAACTCATAAAGTACTGATCGCATAACCTCCAAATTACTGTCAAAAATTATAGGTTGGTAGGGCTTTCCACCAGAATTTTTTCCGATTTTTCCGATTAATAACTTCGGAGAAATTGGCATTTGAAAATTCGAAAATGACTATTTTTACCCCGGTCTCCCCTATTTAGGAATTTTTGGTTTTAATTTAGTTTTCTTTTTTGGGTTCAATTTACTACTTTTTGGCAATAAATTACTACTTTTCGGTTTGAATTTAGTGCCTCTTTTAGCATTTAATAATTTTTTTTAAGTTTTGTTCCTCAATCTGTGCTGTTTTGGGACTGAAAATCAAATAATTATCGGCTTGAATTTATTCTTTTTTTTTTTTGGGTTGAATTTACTACTTTTTAGGCTTCAATTGTAGTATTTTTTAAGCTTTAATTAATATTTTTTTAGGCTTAAATTAATATTTTTCTAATTTGAAGCTTTTTGAGATTGGAGACTGCTTTTTTTAGGGTTGAAAACCAAATAGTTTTAGGCTTGAATTAAGCACGTTTTGGGTTGAAGTTACTACTTTTTTACGTGATTTTACTACTTTTTGTTCTTTCTAGGCCTAAATTAAATGTTTTAAGCTGTTTCTTCTCAATCTCTGCCATTTTAGGGCTAAAAAAAATATTTTATGCCCGAATTTAATTTCTTTAGGCTTGAATTTAGCATGATTAGGGGTAAAATTACTATTGGGTTTGAATTTAGTCATTTTGCGAAGTTTGAATTAAATATTTTCTTAGGATTCTGGCCATTTAGAGACTCAATATTTTGATTTTGCTAAAAATTCGAATATTTCCGAATAGCCGAATAATTTCATCCAGATAAATCTCCCTTGCAAGAAATAACACAGAATACAAAAAATTAAACATTTTAGATTTTTTTTTCAGTGTACTTTTCCCTGGAATTTACGATTGTTCTTGCAATATTTGAATGCAATCGCCATGGAAAGAAAAGTTTAAAAAATACTTTAGTCCACTTTTGAGACAACCACGTTATTGGGAGTACCCGTGGAAGTTCTAGTCGTGCTATGGACACAAATACAATGAAAATGATTGATTTATTAACTAAAAAAGAATTAATTATTGAACTTACCATGAGTATGTTGTTCCCAAATCAATTCCAACGACTGTGCCAATGTCCTTATCCTTCTCCTTTTTCTCCTCAGCCAGCGCAAGGCTGACAAAGGCCACAACGGCCAAAATTCTCAGTATTCTCATCCTCAGCTATGTGTAATTTGTACACCCTGGAAGGGAGAGAAGAAGACAAGCAGAGAGTTAGTCAAGTGCAGAAATAGGTCACGCTGAGAACGTGGCAATTTCGATGATGGAGCACCAAACGGAAGGGGATTTACAGTTAAATTCCTCACATTCTATGCTTTTTTATGCTGCCTTAGCATAGGGATAGCATAGATTCAAGGGAATATCAGGATTAACATAAGAAGTGTCTGGATGTGCAAAGATATTTTGAGAAGACACGTTGAGTGTTATTTCATCATCTTCTTTTGCATTAAAATTGCATAGAAAACTGTCTTAATTTGCAATTATTTTGCATAAGAAAAAACAACGAAGAAATTAATAAAATTCTTTTCTTTTTTTTAAGAAAAAAAAAGTAGGCAATGATGCCAAAAGCTTTGCCAAGAGGATGGAGAATGTTCCAGAAGTTTCTTGAATTTTCTCACCAATTCACACAACTAGAGAATTTTCCTTATTCTTCAAAATTAATTAATTCTTTCTTGTCTTCAATTAACATCCCACGAAGGCAGTTTTTAAAGGATTTTACGAGGAATTAAGGAAAGAATTTTCACAAAGCCGGGACCACGTTTTGTAGAACACAAAAAATTCACATCCTCGGATTTACCTCAATTTTCTGCAATATCCTGGAGATTTTTTCACACCAAAAACACAATAAATCCACAAATTGTTTCCTCAAGGACTGGTTTAGCTGGTTTTTCACGGTTCCTTCACAGATTTAAACACTTTAATTTTCACTGCAATCTTTTCAATTCAACGTTCTGCAAAATAATGAGTTTCTCCTCTCAACCGCACCGTAATAAGAGCGCCCATATCACCGAGCGTGGAGAATTTCTATTGGCTGCCGGCACTCGGGTGCAAGCTTCCACGCCGAATATGCGGCGAAGTGTTGTTGTTTCAATGTGATTGGTCCAGCATTTTACGCTGGCACGCATCATATGAATGAATATCGTATCGCCGTACTAGAGGTCAAGCATATGCTTCATTGCTTTGTTTGTGTTTTGGTTTTTTTTACAACAAACTTTTCTAGAAAATTGTGAAATTTCGAGAAATTATCTCAATCTATTGCATCACTTTCTCCCAAATTTAAACCATGGGGACTCAGAGGAATCTACCTAATTCCAAGGAAGCCCTCCTCAAGTCCTACAACACCCGATTGAAGGATGATGTAAAAAGTATGCAGGAAAATTTTGAAGGTTAGAATTGCAGCAAATGCGGAAAATTTTTTCAATTCTAAAGAAAATCCTTTTTGCAGAGATTCTGAAACTTGCAAAAGGCGAAAATGATAGTCAGCTCTCAAAAATAACACAATGCGAACAGGATACGTATGAAATGCAGGTCCGAGCAGCAAATATAGGTGAAAAAACAAACTTTTCTCTTTGCGAATTTTCCTTAAAAAAAAATGTTTTTCTTTATTGTTTTTTAGTTCGTGCTGGAGAATCTCTGATGAAATTAGTCTCAGACATTAAGCAGTATTTAATTCTCAATGATTTTCATTCAGTCAATGAGGCAATTACAGCAAATTCCCAACTCTATCGATCAACGCAGTCTGATTGCGATAAAAAACTCATGGGCCTACGGGATGACCTGGCAGCTGATCTCTATGATCTCGAAGAAGAATACTACACTAGTGTTTACAAGTAATTCCAGTATTTAATGTATTTAATAAAAGGAAATTGAAGAGAATTTTGGGACTGTTTTAACATTTTTAATAAATAGGCGAACATTAAATGTTCCTCCAGGGCACTCCCCGGGGCCCCAAACATGTGTTCTATGCAGTAAAATTAAGAAGATAACCAAAGAAATCGAATAATTTTGAAGAAAAACAAAAAAACATTAAAAACTTTTGTTAACCCTGGAGGATTTTCCTGGCCAAAGTAACCAATTCGACTATTTCCAATCGCCAAAGAATTAAAATCTATTTAATTTTTAATACTTTTTTTTTTGAAAGGACTAGAAGTCAGTTAAAACATCGAAAATTGAAAAAAAAAATATGTTGCTATTTTCGAAAAATTCGAGTTTGAAATTTTCGAAAATTTTGTTTTTGATTTTAGCGCCTCTCGCGGTCATTTCTCGAAGTTGCGATGTTTTAGACATTTGTAGGGTTTCACGAAACCTTTCATTTGCGCTTGAGTTGATCAAAATCGGACTTGTAGAACCCGAGATATGACATGTCAAAGTTGGAGCTCAATATTTTCAAAATGGGAACAAGGGAACGTGACCCAATTCCGACCTCCAAAGGTCCGCGCATAATTAGAAAAAATGGTTTTAAATAAAAAACAATACTGTTAAGTTTAGTATCATTTTAAAGCCCATGTAATGCTCTTTTAATTCCCATAATTTTCTACATTTAAAGTTTTATCAGTTTTAAGTAATAGCGGATTGATAAAGACCTTAGGAGGTCGGAATTGGGCCACGTTTCCCTAGATGTTATAGTCATCTATAATATATCAAAATATGAAGCAAATCAATATAATGGCGTTTTCGAGATATTTATCGAAAACTCATCGAAAATTTTGTTTTCGAGTTGGCGGTCACTTTTAAAACTTTCGATGTTCTAAACAGTTGTAGAGAATCTTGAAAGCTTTCATTTGACCCCGGGTTGATCAAAATCGGTCAAGTCGTTTTCGAGTTATAGTCGATTTCCGATGTAAAATTGTAGCGGCCATATTGACTAAACGATTTTACCAATTTTCGATAATGAGGTATCGTTTGAAAGGTTTTGACAGGTCTTGATGGCCCCTACAACATCAAAATCTCAGACATTTCTACTTCTTTGCATTGTCACAACATGTAACATGACAATTTGTACAAATCGTCACATGCTATTCAGGAGGACAGTTCCATTACCACTCACCCCGCATAGAAGCATAAACTATTACTTCAGCAGTTGCCACAACACCGCAGCACGCACATACGACAACCGGTGGTGCAGCTGTTCACACAGAAGTGACGAAAAGAATTTGGATTTCGATTTGTGTGATTAGTCTGAGTTTTTATGTGAAAAATGCCAAAAGCAAAACGTGTAAGTGCAGCAAATACCGAGCATTAGAACATACCTCATTTGGCCGTACAATTTCACCCTGAAAATTGTAGTTTTCCTTTTAATTTGTGGCTTTTTTTTCGCAAAAAATGGTATGTTGAGTTTTTTTGTTTTGATTTTTTCTTCTTCTGGACTTTTTGACAGCATTTTCACGTAGTTTCCACCCCTATGTGCCCCCAAATGCATGCATTTCCCACGGCAAGGGGGCACGGGGATGATTTTCGGGGGTATTTTGCGGGAAATTCCGGGGGGAAAGCCTGGAAAATTTCCAGCGATTTTTGCGCCAGAAAAGTTCGGATTTTTTGACAAAACATAACCAAAAAAAAGTGCCGTGGGAAAAAGTCACGGCGACTCACGGTCTGTCACAATTGCGGGTGGTTTGTTTTTCGGGGAAAGAAAAAATTTTTGCCAATATTTTTGCAAAATAATTAAACTGAGATTAATTCAACGCACTTAGAATTTGTGCAGAATGGGTGTGGTCTAAGTTTATTGATTTCTCACGGTCTGACAAGATTGGCTTGGTGGTGTAAAATCATCAAATATGCACAAGTCTGAGTCGGAGGGTGGCCCCAGCTATAATTTCCCTTTTCTCTCATTCTCTCGGTGAAATTTCATCAAAATGAAGGCTAGCAAGACGAAAGGATTCACTTTTGATGATGATGAGGACATTGACGAGTCGTCCGGATCGGATTTTGATGATGATGAGGACCCCGATAAGATTGAGGTTCCAGGTAAGTTTATTCATTTCCCCACGTGAATTTTCCCCAAAAGAATTCTTCTTTTTACTCATTTTTTTTTTATTTATTTCCTCAAGGCGGTGGAAAAGATCTGGAAACTGCGGTGATTTATGCAAAAAACATCCAAAAGGGGCACACGGAAAATGCTACGGTTACATCACAATCATCCAATGCGGCTGCAGGTGCAGCGACAGCGCGTATCAAGGCGGAGAGCAAAATTGGAGGAGGATCAAAGGGTTCTGCTGCTGCCCATGGCTATGATATCATAAAGCCAAACGCATCAGGTCCTTATTACACACATACATACATAATACTCCCTCCCACCCACCCCCTTTCTATTGCATTTGACGGTACTTTCTAACAGAGAAAATCAATATTCCTTCTGCAGGAATGCCCTACACCATGGGCTCAAGTGGTGGAATGATGGGCGGCATGGGAGGAATGGGTGGCGGAATGTCCAGCTACTATCCCGGGAGCAGCATGGCAGCGTCAATTTTGGCGCAGAGTAAGTCTCAAAATACAAATAAAAGTAAGTTTTCTTTTTATTTTTCCTTTTTTTTATCCTTTTTTGAATTTCTCCAGAAAGCACAGGGATTTGCATTAATTTTGGGGATGAATTTTTAATTACTTTCCCTACTTTCCCATTAAAATGTCATTTAAGGGACGTTCTGGTAAATTCTTAATTTTTGCAGAAAGATTATTTAATGATTATCCTTTTGAGGACTTATTCACTGAGAGAAATTATCGAAATTAGAAAAAAAAAATTAGAAATTATCACAGCTAAAAAACTTTCAAAATTTTCGAATGAGAACGTCCCAATGGTTCTAAAAGGGTTATCAATGCATAACAAATTGAACGTTAAATCGTGAGGTATGAGCGATAAATTTTTCATTTAATATCTTTGCCACATGGAAGACTTTTTACTCAATTTAAGCAAAATACTTTTTACAGAAGGAAAATATTTCAGCAGAAAATTTAATATTTTTCTCTCTTCCTAAATTAAATTTGAGAAAAATATTTTTCAAAGAATTTTATAGAGAAAAAGTCCTTTAAATTAAAAGCCAAATAAAGAATATATTTCAAAGAAATTTCCCTTAAAAATGTTAATGAAAAACAAATTATTTTAAGTCAATTCACTTCTGTAAATTCCAACAACTTTTTAATGATTTAAGGGGGGTCTCTTTCGAGAGCTGGTGAAGTTAAATGTTTTTTTTTCTTGGTGCTTTTCTTAAACTTGATTTTCAATTGTTAGTTACATTCAAAGACTTGTTATTGAAGAGTAATAAAATCACTTTCCGCCATCTTACGTGCGACGCCATCTTGTGATTTTCCTCAAAACACAAAGGTAGGTTTTTATCAGGATCTACTGGATGGATTTTGATGGGGTAAAAAGCAAATGAAAGAGGAAGCATCAATGAACAATGTACCAGAACAGATTTTGGAATTTCGACTTTGAAGCTGAGAAAATATTCTTGTGCACTTTTTATTGCTTCTGAATGGAAATTCAAAATTTCGTTCCGGTACATTGTTCGTTGATACTTCCTCTTTCATTTGCTTTTTACCCCATCAAAATCCATCCAGTGGATCCTGAGAAAAACCTACCTTTGTGTATTGGGACAGTTCTGTGGATAAGTCGAAAAAATCACAAGATGGTATCGCACCAAAGATGGCGAAAAGTAATTTTCTTACATTTTAATAATTAAGCAACAAATGTAACCATCATCGAAAAACCAAGTTTAAGAAAAAAAACCCCAAGAAAAATGAAAAAAATAAAAATATGTCAATTCGAACAGTTTGCCCAAGAGACCCCCCTTAAGGAACGTTAGGTTGCAGCATAACTTAGAATTTATAAGATGTATATTTTTTAAAAATTTCTTGTAGTCAAAATTGTTTCAAGATTACTCTTAAACTCAAAGAAAATTAATCAGATACATAAAAATATATATTTTTTATATTTCTTTGTCAATGAATTCCACAAATTTTAATAAAAATCGGTCCAATCGATTTCTTTGATTAAATTTAAAAAAAAACGTCACGATTGATGAAATTTTTAAAATTAAAATATCTTAATCATTTAAAACAAAATTATAAACTAAACGGAAATAGATTTAATAATTATTCTTTGATAAAAATATTAATTAAAAAGGGAATATCAAGAAGTTAAATAAGTATTAAAAAAAATAATTTAATTAATTACTGGACCTGTGGAAACTGTCAAAAATGAATTAGAAATTCATAAAAATCCAAAAGCTCTAATTCTTTATACTTTATTTGAAAAAAAGTATGAAGAATTTCCCTCCAAAACATGCAAATCTCTCGGTTTTGTTATTCGTTTTATTCAGTTAGTTTTATTTATTTTATTTTCCTTCAATTTATTTAAACAAAATATTTTTTATCTTGTTTTTCTTTCATTTTTGTTTAATTAAATAAACTAATAATTAATCATAAAATCATAATATATTTTATCTCCATACAAATCTGCTGCCTTTGCGATAAAGTATACTAAAGTAAAGAAAAAGAAACGATGGAAAATAAATTCTTATATATCAACCTAAGAGTAATATCCAATGATGAAATATTTACAAGAACCTTTATCTTTAAATTCCTTCAGTGGAAATGGCTGGATTTGGCTTTGGTGGCATGGGTGGTGGATCGTCGGGGACGAAGAATGCAAGCGGACAGAATCCCATGTCAAATCTCAATCAATTTATGCTGCAGAATTTGAGTAATCTCATCGCGGCAAATCCCAGCTTCCTCACCGGCGGCATCCCCAATCAACTTCTATCGCAAATGTGGTTCGCAGAGCAGGCAAAGGTGAGTTATTTTTTATTATTTTCATTGAAAATGCAACAGATTTCCTTTTCTATGTACAATATTTTGGTTATTATTGATTCCCCCCCATCCAATATGTGTGTGTGTATAATTTTCAAATGCAAGTGGGGTCCTTGTGAGGAGAGCCACACACAAGAGTTATTGTGTGCTGCTGCTGCTTTCTGTGAGGTGAAAAGGGGTTGAAATTGGGAGGGGTGAAAGGGATGATTTTCTGTGCAAAATGTGTGTAGATTTATACTCATACCGTCAAATGTATGTTGGGTTTTGATATTACAGCAAATGCCGCCACAAGTGCAGGAGGAGGAGGAGGCTGAAGATGAGGAAATGGGTGTTGCAGAGACTTATGCCGATTATATGCCAGCTAAATGTATGTATCTCTCATCTTTGCGCACGATAAATGTGTGTATATTTCACTTGACTAGGATACTTCACTTCCGCCTTTTCGTTCATTTTCCTTTTGTATGTACTGTACAGTACACCGTAGGGCCATATAGGGGAGGGGAGGGCACACTTCAAGAAATTTCAATGTGCATTTAATAAAATTCTTTAATTTAATAATTATGTTTAAGAGAGAAAAATTTAGTTTTTGTTCTTCAAGAAAATTAAAGAATCTTAAATTGGTTGAGAATACTTAACTTACTATTTAATTTTTTTTTTAATATTTGTCCCAGAAAAGATTTTAATAAAGAAACCTCAGAAAATGAATTAAATTCTATTGCAAAATTATGTTTTTTTTTTCACGAGAAGAAAAGTCAAATTTTCAACAATTCTAAAAAAGAATGTAGAAAGGAGTCTATTCATAGATGTTCATGATAGTACCTCCTATGCAAAGCAATCAATTAGGGTACTTAGAAGGTTCAAAGAGTATCCAAAATCTCCAATCGGACTTATTTTCTCCTGTAATTGACTGGGATAAATCTGTAAAAGCAATTTCGGTAAAGATTTTGCTAAAAATACAAACAATGACGTCACTATTTTACATTGTATCTCTCTAAATGTATGAAACATCTGCATTAATGTTTCATCGATCCCGTTGATGACGTCATATGGAGAGGAATGTTTTTTCGATGTTTCAGTAATGTTTCTTGAGAGGAATACCTGTTAGAAACTTTATTTGAAAAAATTGCCCCTACAACAGTTTTCTTCTGTTCTGTTTTTGTTAGTTTATACATAGATGCCTTCTCGTTTTGCCAAATTGTGATGCGCCAAGAGATAGGGAAAATTTCCCCACATTTAAATGAATGGAAAATTGTCTTGTTTTGTAGACGATGTTTGTAAATAAATTCCTTCTCTCTGTAGCCACTGAAGAAGGCTCTGAACGGAGCTAAAAGCTCTGGAAAACGTGAGTTTTTATGGGTGAGAAACCCCTATTTAACCAACGAATAACCCGGAGAATCATTATAATCAATGAAACTTCAGAGTAAATGTTTCATACGTTTTAATGGATAAAATGTAAAAAAAAAGAAATGACGTCATTGTTTATATTTTCAACAAAATCGTTGGGGAATTTTTCTATAGCTAATTTCAGTACAAAATAAGAAGTTTGTTTGGCGATTTTTTATACGTTTTGGTGCCTCTATAAAATTACATAATTTGAATATTTCTTCAAGTGAAAGTTTTTCCCGTATACAGATGAATAAACTCCTTTTTTTTAAACCTATTCAAAAATTTTCTTGCCAGTGCGTAATCAAAGAAAGTTAATTCTTTACAATAAATTTTCTTAATTGATTTAAGTACATAATAATTACAAAAAAAAAGTTTTAGAATTTCCTACGTGTTTAAAGAATATTGGTTTAAAATTGACTTTTCTACACAATCTTAAAATGAAACTTTGTACAATTCTGGGTTAAAAATTATTTTAAAGAATAATTTATTCTTATTCTTATAGTGAAAAACGTATAAAAATGAAATGGTAAAAAAAATTATTATTGTTGGAATTTTCTAAAGCAAAATAGAGCAAAATCTTTTGTTTTTTAAGCCCTCAATAAATCCCCAATTATTGCTCAATTAATTAAAAATTAAACTAAACTCATATTTACTTCCGGAGCTCTTTAAAGTTTTTTATCCGTTAAAAGTATTTATTTCTACTAAAAAAATATAGTTTTTTTTTAATTACTAATCATCATTTAAATTCCAGTAAAACTGGGCAAAAAGCACCCGGATCCCGTTGTTGAGACGGCATCCCTGTCCTCAGTGGAACCAGCAGACGTGACATATAAACTCTCCATTCCCGATGATGTGATTGAAAGTGGTTTGCTGAGTGCATTGCAACTTGAATCAATCACTTATGCATCTCAGGCGCATGCCCACATCCTTCCCGATGGCTCCAGGGCGGGCTTCCTCATTGGCGATGGTGCGGGAGTGGGTAAAGGTCGTACAATTGCGGGGATAATCTTTGAGAATTACTTGAAGGGGCGCAAGAGATCGCTGTGGATCTCCGTGTCGAATGATCTCAAATACGATGCAATTCGCGATCTCAGAGATATTGGTGCCCACAAGATTGATGTGTATGCGCTGAATAAGTTTAAATACGCCAAGATATCGTCAAGTGTGAATAACAATGTGAAGAAGGGGGTGATTTTTAGTACGTACTCAGCCCTTATTGGGGAATCCCAGAGCACAGGTGGGAAGTACAAGTCGCGCCTAAAGCAATTGCTGCATTGGTGTGGGGAGGACTTTGATGGGGTCATTGTGTTCGATGAGTGTCACAAGGCGAAGAATTTGTGCCCCGTGGGCTCGAGTAAGCCCACAAAGACGGGCTTGACGGCGCTTGAGTTGCAGAATAAATTGCCCAAAGCACGGGTGGTGTATGCCTCGGCAACGGGGGCGTCTGAGCCACGAAATATGGCTTATATGGTGAGATTGGGAATGTGGGGAGCTGGGACGACATTCAGCAACTTCAATGATTTCATTTCGGCCGTTGAGAAGCGCGGTGTGGGTGCCATGGAGGTCGTGGCAATGGATATGAAGCTCCGTGGGATGTACATTGCAAGGCAGCTCAGCTTCCACGGGGTTACGTTCAAAATTGAAGAGGTGCCCCTTTCCAAGGAATTCCAGAAGGTCTATGATCAATCTGTGGAATTGGTGAGTTTATAATTCTAAAAGATTTATTTTTTTCAATCTTTATTTTTGTCTTTCCAATTGAATACGTTTTTATGCAAAATCGGTTTTTAATCTGGTTTTTCTTGCTCGATTTCCTTACAACTTTGCTCAAATTAGAGTTCTCGAGAAGATTTGCAATACAGCAATTTGAAGTTTTTACACTTTTTTAATAAACTCTTCTTCCCGGAATAGTTGGATGTGCTTCCCGGAAAGTGCTGTAAGTGGTTGGAAGTTGTCCAGGCATCCTTTCCAATGCATCAGGATATTTCTAAGGGATCTTAGGAACTTCCTTTTCAATACCCGGTTGATCCTTGATTTAATTTAGAGGTCAAAATCTGTCCATTTATGAAGTCCCCTTTGCATGAAGCATTTTTAAAAATTCAGATTTTGACCTCTAAATTAAATCAAGGTTCAGCCGGGTATTGAAAATGGAGTTCCTATGATCCCTTGGAAACCTCCTGATGCAATAGGAAGGATGCCTGGATAACTTCCAGCCACTTACAGCACTTTCCGGGAAGCACATCCAACTGTTCCGGGAAGAAAAGTTTATTAAAAAAGTGTTGTTGTTGTTTTGGGGGTTGAAGCGCGCGGCGGCTAAACGGCCATATGCGCTTGAAGCACTTTTTGCACTCACTTCACTCGTGTGGGACCCCATAGCGGGGAGCCCTGTATTTAAATTTCATCAAAAATGCGCACTTTTTTAAGAAACTCGAAAACTTTTTTAATTGTTCGGATATTTTATTGGCTTCCGAGGTCATTAAAAAAGTGTAAAAACTTCAAGTTGCTCTCTGCAATTCGTTTAGAACATTGAAAGTTTGTTAAATGACCACAAGGGGCGCTAAAGTATAGAGAATCATTCAATTACTTTTCAATGAATATCTGAAAAACAGCTTAATCGATTTTCTTGATTTTTTTTAAATAAAATGTTAAAATTAAGACCTTTCAAATGATTGTTCAAAATCAAAAATCTATTAAATAGTTTCAGAGATATGACCATCTAAACATTTTAAGGGGAGTCTCTTGGGAAACCTGTTGGAATTTACACATTTTTAAATTTTCATTTTTCTTGGGTTTTTTCTAAAACTTGATTTTCCGATGTTGATTACATTTGTAGCCTAATTATTGTAGAGTAAGGAAACATCCTTTCGCCATCATAGGTGCGACGCCATCTTGAGATTTTGCTCAAAACACAAAGGTAGGATTTTCTCAGGATCCACTGGATGGATTTTGATGGGGTATAAAGCAAATGAAAGAGGATGAATGAACGAACAATGTACCAGAATTGATTTTAGAATTTCAACTTTGAAGCTGAGTAAAGTTGAAAAATATTTTTGTGCACTTTTCATAGCTTCTGAATGGAAATTCAAAAATTCCTTCCGGTACGTTCTTCGTTGATACTTCCTCTTTCATTTGCTTTTTACCCCATTAAAATCCATCCAGCAGATTTTGAGAAAAACTTGCCTTAGTGTTTTGAGGAAAATCACAAGATGGCGTCGCATATAAGATGGCGGAAAGTGATTTTCTTACTCAAGACATTTAATTTCACCAGCTCTCAAAAGAGACCCCTCTTAAATCAACAAAGTTTTTATGACTGAAGTATACGAAATAAGCTAAAAAATTGTATACTTCAGTCATCCAACACTTTTATAAAAAGATTAAATAAAGAATTTTCAAAGTTTTTATTCTTTTCTTATGTAAACCTGCAAAATAAATAAAATTCTAGTTAAAATAATCATTGAGAAATGTTTCAAAAAAAAAAAAATTAAAAATTTCCTTTTAGTGGGTGGAGGCAATGCAAAAATTCACAGAAGCCGCAGAGCTAATTGATGCTGAGAGTCGAATGAAGAAGACAATGTGGGGGCAATTTTGGTCAGCACATCAGCGCTTCTTCAAATACTTGTGCATAGCATCGAAGGTGAATCATGCGGTTGTTGTGGCACGAGAGGCTATCAAGTATGGGAAGTGTGTTGTCATTGGGTTGCAATCAACCGGAGAGGCGCGTACCCTTGAGCAGTTGGAGCGTGATGATGGGGAACTTTCGGATTTTGTATCAACGGCCAAGGGGGTATTTCAGTCGCTTGTTGAGAAGCACTTCCCGGCGCCCGATCGTAGTCGCATTCAGCGCCTTTTGGGCATTGAGGCACCACCGAAGAAGACAACGTTGCAAATGATAATGGATGATGAGCCCCAGGCATCGAGTACAACGGCATCGAGTGGGGTGTCAAAGAGAAAATCCTCCCGGCAGGCGGCGCAGAAGAATAAGCGCTTCCGGAAGAATTCGTCAGATGCATCAGATGATTCCGATAGGGAGGCACAGAGTGATGATTCCTTCAAGATGTCCGGGAGTGAATCGGAGGAGAGTGTCCCCGCGTCTGATGACTACCAGAGTTCGGATTTTAATCCATTTGATTCGCATTCGGATTCCGATGCAGAGCCCTGGGTGGGGAGGCAGCAGAAGAAGGTGAAGAAGAAGGCCGCCAAGGGGAGTCCGAAGAAGAAGCCAACAACAACGCAGGATAAAATTCAGGAACTCTTGACGAAGAAACAAACCACCGTGCAAACGCCAACAGTTCACACGAATGGCATGAAGATTCACGGGGGACCACCACCGAAGGATGCCATTGAGCGTGCGTGCACAATGAAGGATGAATTGTTGGAGAAGATTGAGAAGTTGGGCGATAAATTGCCCCCGAATACGCTGGATCAGCTGATTGATGAACTCGGAGGGCCGGAGAATGTGGCCGAAATGACGGGCAGAAAGGGGCGTGTTGTGCAAACGGAAGATGGACAGATTCAGTATGAATCCCGCTCAGAGCAGGATGTTCCGCTAGAGACGCTCAATTTAACGGAGAAGCAGCGTTTTATGAATGGGGAGAAGGATGTGGCAATAATCTCCGAGGCTGCCTCATCGGGTATTTCCCTGCAGAGTGATCGTCGTGTACGCAATCAACGGCGGCGCGTGCACATCACGCTGGAACTTCCGTGGTCAGCTGATCGGGCAATTCAACAATTTGGACGGACACATCGGTCAAATCAGGTCAATGCCCCCGAATACATCTTCCTCATTTCCGATCTTGCGGGTGAGCGTCGTTTTGCCTCAACTGTGGCCAAGCGTCTGGAGTCCCTGGGCGCCCTAACGCATGGGGATCGTCGTGCCACGGAAACGAGGGATTTGTCTCAATTCAACATTGACAACAAATACGGACGGAGTGCCCTTGAGGCCGTCATGAAGACCATCATGGGCTACGAGCAACCCGTTGTTCCACCCCCAGCTGACTACAAAGGGGACTTCTTCAAGGACATTGCCGGAGCTCTCGTTGGTGTGGGGCTCATTGTCAACAGCGAAGCAATGCCGGGGATTCTCAGCTTGGACAAGGACTACAATAACATCTCCAAATTCCTCAATAGAATCCTCGGGATGCCCGTTGAGTTACAAAATCGTCTCTTCAAGTACTTTACGGACACACTCACGGCAATTATAACGCAAGCCAAGAAATTGGGAAGATTTGATTTGGGAATTCTTGGTGAGTTTTCTCCCTTTTTTATCTTTTATGTTGATCTTCTTTTTTTTATTTAAATAATAATTTTTGATTTAATTTATTTTATTTTCATAGACTTGGGAGCTGCTGGGGAGAATGTAACACGAATAAAATTAACAAGATTCATCCGGAAACACGCAACAGGAGTTGCACCCACCGAATTGCACACAGTTCATGTTGAGCGTGGCATGATCTGGCAAGAGGCTATTGATAAGTAAGTACCTACCATGTAGAATAGTCGAAGAATGAAGAAAATCCTAAAATCGGAGTATCTCGCGCCCTCAGATTGAACTCAAACTTGCTTGCTATCCTAGCCAATGGCTTAGACGAGAAAGATATATTTAGGTGTCTAAGAATCCCAAAAGTTTAACTAGTTAGAGTTTTCCTTTAAAGATCAATAGAAATTATTTCTGGAGTAAAATTAAGTGTTTCTATTTTTCTTGGGGTTTTTCCTAAATTTGGTTTTCAAGCGTTGGTCACATTTAAAGACTTATCATTGAAGAGTAAGAAAATCACTTTCCACCATCTTGTGATTTTCCTCAAAACACAAAGGTAGGTTTTTCTCAGGATCTACTGGATGGATTTTGATGGGGTAAAAAGCAAATGGAAGAGGAAGCATCAATGAACAATGTACCGGAACAGATTTTTGAATTTCAACTTTGAAGCTGAGAAAAGTAGAAAAATATTCTTGTGCACTTTTTATTGCTTTTGAATGGAAATTCAAAAATTCCTTCCGGTATATTCTTCGTTGATACTTCCTCTTTCATTTGCTTTTTACCCCATCAAAATCCATCCAGTAGATCCTGAGAAAAACCTACCTTTGTGTTTTGAGGAAAATCACAAGATGGCGTCGCACAAGATGGCAAAAAGTGATTTTCTTACACTTCAAAAATTAGGCTACAAATGTAACCAACATCGGAGAACTGAGTTTAAGAAAAACCCCAAGAAAAATAAAAACATTATTGAAAAGAATATTTTGTATTTTTATGATAACAACGTAAAACGTTAGAAAAGTCAAAATTATGAACAGATATAAATAATAGTAACAATAGTAATAATAGTAATAATAACAGAAATAAATTATGTAGAAAGAAAAACCTGAAAAGTTGAAAACGATTGAAGGAAAAAGTTAGAATGAAAACTTGATAAAAATTAATAACGAAAACATCGTCGAACGTTAGAAAATACATGTCAAAAGATAGAATAGGTACTACGTCAAAATCTAAGTTGTGAACCTAAAAACAAAACCCCTAAATATTAGTAGAGAAACGTTTGAAATATTGAAAAACAGAATGTCAAAAGTTAAAACAAAAATGTCAAAATTTAGGATAGAAACGTCAAAAATTTCAAATAGAAATGTCAAAATTTAGGACAAGAACGTCAAAAATTTGAAATAGAAATGTCGAATATTGGAACAAATGTCAAAATTTGGGACAAGAACGTCAAAAGTTTAAACAAAAATGTTAAAATTTAGAACTGAAATGTCAAAAATTTTAAAAAGAAATGTCAAAATTTAGGATCGAAAATTTGAAATAGAAATGTCGAAAATTAGAACATAAATGTCAAAATTTAGAACAAGAATGTCAAAAATTTGAAATAGAAACGTCAAAAATTGGAACATAAATGTCAAAAATTAGGATAGAAACGTCAAAAATTTCAAAAAGAAATGTCAAAATTTAGGATCGAAACATCGAAAATTTGAAATAGAAATGTCGAAAATTGGAACATAAATGTCAAAATTTAGGACAAGAACGTCAAAAATTTGAAAACGTCAAAAATTTCAAAAAGAAATGTCAAAATTTAGGATCGAAACATCGAAAATTTGAAATAGAAATGTCGAAAATTGGAACATAAATGTCAAAATTTAGGACAAGAACGTCAAAAATTTGAAAACGTCAAAAATTTCAAAAAGAAATGTCAAAATTTAGGATCGAAACATCGAAAATTTGAAATAGAAATGTCGAAAATTGGAACATAAATGTCAAAATTTAGGACAAGAACGTCAAAAATTTGAAAACGTCAAAAATTTCAAAAAGAAATGTCAAATGTTAGAAGAGAAACATCAAAAGTAGGAGAGAGAAAGAAATTGAAACATTAGAGAAAACAAACAAACACAAAAAGAATTTTGTATAAACATTAGAATTTAGGCAATTTATTCATGAAGAATCCTTTACTTTTGCAGATGGGCAGATTTGGCCAGTGAGAAGGAGGGCTTCTACTTGTCACAGCAAGTCCGGAATGGGAAGCAAACGGCAATACTTGTGTGCTTTGTGGAGGATGGTGTGAAGAAGAAGAAGGAGGAGAAGAAGAAGAAGGATATTCAGTGTCAAATCTACAGACCCAATACGGGATTGCAATTCAGGCAGGAAACTCTGGCGGAGATTGAGAAGAAATACAAGAAGGCCAGCAGTGAGGATGCTGAGCAGCATTGGGTGCAGCAGTACGATGCATCCGTCAATACGTGCTCTCATGCATACTGGCGAGGAAATTGCCGGAATGTCTCAATGGGGCAGGATTGTGAGGTAATGCGGCGGCGCGGAGGAATTTCCTTCAAATTGAGAATTTTTTTTTATTAAAGAAAGATTTATTTTTTTCCTTTTAGGTGGGTCTTCGTCGTCGTACGTACACCGTCCTTGCGGGATCAGTTCTTGCCGTGTGGTCACGCGTTGAGAATGTCCTGGCGGCACGAACTGGTGCCAATAACAAAATGCAAGTGATCCGGATGAAGACAAAGGAGGGTCAGAAGATTGTTGGTACGCTCATTCCCAAGAATTGTGTCGATATGCTCGTGGAGGATTTGAAGAGAGATGCAGAGAAGGTGGAGGAGCAATCTTTTCAAAATTAATGAAAATTATTTAAAAGAAAAAAAAAACACAAAACTTTCTCTCGATGTTAAGTGTTGATCCTTAAAAAAAATACCAAAAAATTGTTTTTTTCGTTCTCAAGACTTTACACAAGAAGAAAAAAAATTAAGTAAAAAGATTTCGGCTAAAAAAAAGGTTAATCGAGAGATTGAGGCAAGGACTTGACTATTTGTTCACTATATAGATATATATATATTTTAAGGATTTGAAATAAAATAAAAACACTGAAAAAATACATTAATCCAATTTTAAGGGGGTTACAAAAGAAAGAAATAAAATTAGAATTTCTATTAGGAGGAATTTAAGAGAAGCAATTTCAATTGCGCTAACTTATAGATCCACACAATATAGTTTTTAGTTAATTCTACAATTTAATAAAAGAAGAGAAATAAATTAGATATTATATTGATCAATAAAATGAAAACTCCATGATGAAGGCAAAAAAAAAGAAAACAAAAAGTGTGTCAACGCAAAACTTTTTTTTTTGATAATTTATTTTAATTATATTAGTTAAGTTACACATCCCGTATTTTATAATGAAAAAAAAACTTACTGTATAAGAGAATAAGAAAAGGAAAAACATTCTTAAACATTTCTTGCTACCTACATGGATAAACTTTATGAAATATCAGCAATTATGTGTCTAGATGTAATGCAGTTAATGCAAATTTAGAGATAAAATATAAATGAATAAAGTCTGTGAGATGGACAACTCTAAATTTTTCTTTTTGATTTCTTTTTCGTTTTTTGTTTTTGTTGGACAATTTCGCAGTGAAAATTGAGATTTTCAGATTTTAGGCCAGGAAAATTAGCCAAAAATGGCGGAAAAGCTTACACAAATTCCTAGACGGCTAAATTTTGCACCATTCGATAGCAAAAATTAAGAGGAATCTTGTTTCTTCGGACGAAAACTGCGCTTATGTGGTTGCTTTTTCCACAAAATGCGATTTAATATTACCATACAATTTTCCTATAGAAACCATTGAATGAACAGGTGGCGCCGCGAGTAGTTGAACTAAGAAATTCAATTAGATATTTTTGAACCTCAAAATAAATATTTTTGTTTTCATTTTTGTGTTCGCATCTATACAGTATGTTCGGAATACGTGAGTTTTTGGTGGTGCCCCACGCTTTGGGCAAGCATGTGACCTTGATCGTGTTGTAGCAACCACATAAGCGCAGTTTTCGTCCGAAGAAACAAGATTTCTCTTAATTTTTGCTATCGAATGGTGCAAAATTTAGCCGTCTAGGAATTTGTGTAAGCCCAAAACTTAACTTTCCTGTGCTAGTAGTCGAGACACGTTGCAAGGTGTGTGCTGGGTAAGTGTTCTTATTTTTTGGACTCTGGCAGAAAGTTTAATAACCCATAAATTCAATTTAGAAGATGATCTCAGCAAAATACTAAAGATTCAGATTCTTAGAAACGAAGAAAATGAATAAAGAACATTATTTTATTTTTAAAGTGGTTGCTGTAAACTTAGAAAAGATTCTTACCTTTTCTAGCCTTTCTAGCATATCCATATTTTAGCCTTTTATTTATTTGTTTTCTTTTTCTCAATACTCCACTCGATTGAAAAACAGTTTTTATCTGTAATTTAATTAAATTTCTGAAGTTGTTTGATTTTCTACGTTCTTTAATTATTTTAAAAAAATCATTGAATTTTTATAGCAAAAAAGTGTCTCTACTATAGAATCTCAGCTTCTACCGCTTTTTATTGGAATGACTTGCCCCTAATAGCTAAAATACTAAACTTTATAAATTAAGGGAATAATTCTTTTTGTCGGTAGTTTTGGCAAAAGTGTAGGTAAGTTTGGTCAAACTGAAGGTAATATTTGGATAAAAGGGATAAAAAATAAATTCAGAAAAATAAAAAAAAAACATTTTACATTTATTACAGTAAATTATTTTTAGATTTAGGTTCTAGGATTGTTCAAAGAACTTAGAACTTTATTCTATTGGGTAGAGGAGAATGCACACATCTCTGAAGATGATGACAAACCTTTCGTAATTGGCTACAATTTAGTGGACAACAATAATTTCCGATTTGTAGTATCTACCAAAAGATTGCTAAAAAAAACTGCTCAGACACAGTGGCTAATGTAAATTTTCTCCATGCTGACGGCACATACAAAATTGTAAGAGAAAAATTTCCTTTGACGGTTATTGGAACATCAGCATCTTTAACAATAAAAATACGTTGAAAAAATCAAAACATCGAACAAAGTTGTTTTGATTTAATCTTCTCTCATTGTTCAATCAATAAATCTTGGTTTGGACACAAATCATTGCATGAATACGTGTCGACGCTCCCGAAGATTATGAACCATACTCCTGTGTTAAAAGATAGGAATATGGTTCATAATCTTCGGGAATGTCGGTTTGTTTTTTTTATTGTTCAACTAATTCATGGACTTCCTCTCTTACTTAATTCTTACACTTTTAGATATATTTTTACCTTTTTTTTAAGGATGTGCCCCACAGGGAACTGCGATGATTTTCATTCATATATGTAAACTGACAGCGCAAACCATATTATTCACATTGATGCCTACTTGAGTGAGTCGCTCCCAGAAGAGACGGAGGACCCATCCCCATCACATATTGGATAAATTTCAACAAAAAAAATTCGACGCTCTGAGGGAAGTAGCGTTGAGGTACCTCATTTTACCTGCCTCATCAACTACCTCAGAGCGTCTGAACTCAGCCGCTGGCCAATTGCTCTCTGAAAAGATGCAGCTGAGGACCGGAGGCAATAAATGTAACTTTTTCCATTCATGGAAATGCAAATGTGAAAAGGGAGGCAGCTGGGACTAAAGGAATCTAGCCTTTAATGTGAGAAATGTATGAAATTTTGTATTCTCGTGTTATAAAAATTAACAATGAAATCGAAGTATGTAGTGTAGAAAAAAAAAAAGATTTTGCCGTGAAGAAAAGAAAAAAAGGACAATATGAGAAATTATGAAAAAACTCGTTAATTAAAAGTGCGACGAGACCTGGTAAATTAAAGAAACATTAGAGATAAGATGATACAAAATGGAAATTGGCGAATCCTATTTAGCCTTTTTTCTTTAAAATTTATTATTATTTTAAATCGGAGTAGGCCAAAGGAAGAAAATTCGACAAAGTTAAATTTAGTGACGCTACTTAAAAGTGAAAAATATTATAAATGTATATGTAAATTGTTAAAAAATATTTGATCTAAAAAGAAGAATAAATATTAACGATTAAAATATTGTAAATTTCGGAAAGAAACTGATGACATTTGATGAATAAATTACAGATCAGAAGTGGAGGAAAAAATTAATTTTGCTTTCTTATCTTACATTTTTTATAGCGATTAAATTATAAGAAAAAAATCAATTTGGTCCTATGGATGAAACGTCGACAGCTGAAAAATGCTTAAACGGTAAAAAAGAAAACTCAAGATATTGCTTATTATTCTTTATTGGCTCTTCATTGTTGACATATAAATTCCAAAATACATTTCACAATTTTATGCTGGTTCAACATAATTTCGTCAATACAATTTTTCTTACACAATTCGTTTCTTTTATTTATATTTCAGCATAAATTCATTTGCTTGACTATTCATTTCTTTTAGCATAAATAAATATACCCAAAGTTTTTCTCCTAAACATCGAAGGGTCATTAAATGAAAGATAAAGTCTCGACAAATTACCAAAAAAGACGAAGAACTCAAGTGTCCCTCATTCAATGTTTCTTTTAGTAAGAGATATTTGAGACAACCCATAAACTCAAAACGCTCAACATATTTTGATAACAAAAAATACTCTTCAAAGTCTGCCTTTCCCGGAAAACGATAATAGAGAATTTGTGGAGGTTCATTTTGGGGTAGGAAAAAAAGCCGAACCCTAAATGATCCTTGCACACACTATTCATCATAATACTGGGAATGTTCACCCAGGTCAAAAGGGAAGATATGTTAATCTTCCTCCTACATAGATAACTCCTACGGAAAGACAGAAAGAAATTACAGAGTCAAGGAAAAAAGCCAAATGTTGGATTTTACCATGACGCAGATCCATTTCAAAGGTCGCAAAAGGTTGCGAAAGTTTATGAGCACTCAAAGACTTCCCAAAGACTTTGTCTGAAACTTATATCAATGCATTTATTCTAAGGGATGATTTCCAGGGCGATAGGATATGCATAAGTAGGTAAAATAGGTGCCGAGAGGGTGGGAATAGATGGAAAACTCCATCCAATGTTCCATCATAATGATTTTAAAAGAAAGCATAAAAGTCTTTCTGATTTTAGAGTAGGTAACTGAATAAAATCAAAAATGATGGAAAGAATAACTGCTGAAAAAAAAACTCCTTTCAGCACGCCAACGATAGCTATATAAGTTGCAACTGCAACAGTTCAATAGATTCTAGTTAATCTAGTCAATTACGAAAAAAGCCTTTATCATGACAGCAGCCACAGCTGCTATAATAAATGGAATACTTGAAGACTTAGGATTAGTTAATGAAAATAAGAAGTCGAAAAGTAGTTAGAAAAAACCAAAGAGAGGAAGACGAAAAATTCATTAATGAAAATCCTCTAGTAGGTTTATAATTCAATCCCTTTCTTCCATTTCCATAAACACTTCTCCATTGTAATGAATTGCCCTTTAGAAATTTAATTCGAAAACTAGATGGTAAAACAAAAGGGCCTAATATTCTAGTTGGAGAAATAGGTAAAAATTTAAGTTTTTGCAACAATTTCCCTGTTATAAAGTTTGATCCAATAAATTTTAAACTTCCTAATTTAGACGGAATTCAATTAAATACGGATCAGCAATATTAATATGATATAGCACAAGCCATAAAGTCAGGAAATTGTTCTAGAGATTTAGCTAGTCGGCAACTAGGATTGTTGAACCATGCCAGATGACTGACAACAGCCAATAGAATTATGAGACTGTATGTTGGCACTAAAGAGCCATCTTATCATTTTAAATGCATTATGAAATATTTAATGGAGTTATATATACCTTCATGGTTTCGTATAAAAAAAAGAGTCATGATTTTATAAATGGCCCAAAAATATTTTATTTTCTTATACAGTCGACGCGTGAACTTCCAGAAGAATATAGAAAAGTCGTGGACAAAATATTGAGCAATAATTCATATTTTGCTCACCCAGAAAACCTCCTAGTTACTATGATCCACGATAAATAGAATACCTGTAAGGCGTGATGCTATTGATCGAATTATCTTAGCCAGAAGTGTTGAGGCGAAAAATACAAAAATTAGGGTTTTTAGAAAACCGGTTATCAATTTTGATGCCGACGATTATACAAACATGATTTATTGGAAAGATATAACAATTACTCTACCACCAATTCTTAGAAATACTAGTGACGATGAACTCAAGAAATTATTACGTGACCTACCAAAAAATAAAAAGAGATAATCCAAGTGCAACCGATTAAACAATAATTCATATTTTGCTCATCCAGAAAATTTATTAGTCACCATTATCAACGATAAAAGAATATCGAAATATTGACGAATTAGTGCATAAAAAAGAGGGATCCAGAATTAATTTCTATAGAACGAAACTTCGTGCTGCGAGTATCAGAGAGACAAGGAAAGGGGTCTAAGGCTAAAGCCAATGGGAAAATTCAACGACAACTTGGCCACAGAAACGAACTGGGCCAGAGTGGAAAGCAAAAACCAAAAAAAGGAAAATGAGTACCACTCTAGACACCCAAAAATACGAAAACCAAGCTGAAGAAAATTATTATTGAAAAGAAATCTCTAACAGTGATTTCCAAGTAAAATTTAAGGCTAAACTAGCCAAAATTAACTGTGCCAATTGCGACTCATACAGAGAAGCAATGATTCTGCCTAAAACCGATACTAGTCTGACTTTTCACACAGATGAAAATAAGCAGACTAAACCAATTAGGGTAATGGTGAAAAATCTTCACTCATCCTGTAACCCGGAAAATATTAAAGCCTATTTGCAAGCAGCAAAGTAAAACCTTAAAATCCTCAAGACCATAAAGCATGGCAGCCGGGTTAAAGTTAATGAATACAATGGACTTTAACCCAAACTTTATGCTGACCTTCCAATAAAAGAAAGATATTTTGCAACGAAAACGCAGTCATACAACGATCAACGGTTAATGATACCGCCTAACCTTGGTTAAGATCGCTAAGAGCATGCTGTCGCACCTATGTGATCGAGCGGAATGGAGGGGATCAGGGACGCCGGAAAAGTACAACACATGGAACACCTTTGATAGCTACACGAAGTTAGTAGCAGCATATGATTGGTTTTTCACTTTATTTCCAGATCATCAGTATGCTCAATTGAGATTTGGAACTGTTGCATCACGAATGGCAGAATGTTCAGTCTTTAATGCATTTGAGACAACGGCTTTGACAATATCCATTCCACCGAGAGATATTTTGTAATGATTTGTTGTTTCGGAGGATAGTCGTAATAAATAGTTAAAATAGATAAGAAATTTTTAATTTGTGGCTTAGGAATAGACTCAATTTCCACATACCAACGCAAATTCATTCGCAAACTAGAAGAGGAATACCCTACGGAGACACTTAAAGATTTCCGGATATTTTTGGTGGTTTTTTTTGTGAGACTCTAGAAGTCTTTCATACCCTTCATATAAACTTGAAGGATACGTAATCCCAAACATTCGGGAGAAGATTTTGAGCCCAACTTATTCTTGAAATAAACCACGTGAGTCTCAATTTTTTTCCGGTATAAATCAATTTTCATTAAATTAATAAAATTTTCCCTTAAAAAATATTTTTTCCTGAAATATTTTTTTTCTTTGAATAATATTTTCGTGGGGGAAACTATTTTTTTTTGAACTCTGTCAATTGAAAATTCCTCTAATTTTCAGCATTGCCGTTAGTTGCAAATGTTTTGCGAAAATAAAATGCAAAAGCAATAAATTAATACCGTAAGATTTGAGATTTATTTTTAGAGGTATTTTTAATGCTAATTTGTAAGAAAAATTTATTTGATTTCTAGTGAAAACTTAGCTAAAATTTTCCGGGGAATCTGAAAATGGCCACCATTTTCATCCCTTTCCACCCTCACCTGCCAAAAATACAATTTTTTAAGAAAATTCATTTTTCTTTCGTTTCTTAAAAAAAACGGTATTTTTGGCGTTTAGTTTGCCCTAGAAATCAAATTAATTTTTCATACAAATTAGCCTTAAAAATACCACTAAAAATCCTATCTTAAAACAGATTAAGAATAACCCTTTCGAGTTTTATGGGTCATACGCTGACCATTTATTTATGAATTTAATTCTTTTTTAATTCGTTTTAACTGAAAAAATTTCTCTGAAAGCATCAGAGCACATGTTTCACGTGGACGTGAAAGGGTTAATTTATTGCTTTTTTGCAACACTTTTCCTTGCAACTAGCGAATTTTCTTTCAATCCGAACACTTCAAATCTCAAATTCACTTTTAATCTTTTCCCCTTTAAATGGTATTAAATCACATTTCTCTAAAAATAAGGAGTTTTTTTTTGTAACTTTAAGTAATTCTTACGTATCATCCTGTGGCCTATCCTTTTGATTGTTGTAAATGAGGATCACATCGTCGTCTGTTCCATAGCACACGCGGGCATTGTGGAAATTAACAAAGGACGTCATACAGATGTGATCCTTCATGGCTGGATTGCGGTAGAAGAACTTCCGGAGGGTCACAATGTAGCCACACAGGAGGATGTAGTGCCCCTTGAAGGATGCCCTCCAGGGGAGGCAGGAACGTAGCTCTGTGGAGAATTTGTTGGACTTGCAGATATCACAGGTGAGTAGAGAGGCATTTGTGAGGACAATTGCCGGCCCCTCGAGAGCAATGTGTCGTATGAGAGCATCCCGAGTAATTTGTTGCTGTTCCACAATTATTCCCTGACTTGGGGCACTTTTGAAGCGTCTATCCACCCTCGCACTGTCCTGCTGGATAATCTTCCCGTAGTAGCTATGCTGGTTGTAGCCATCATTGACGCCAATTGTCGATGTGAGGTACTTGTGATGCACGCCGAAGCGCTTCAATACGTAGCACAGATCAATTGTCCACGTACTGCAATGATCAGGATGGTCAGCATTGCAACAAAACCTCCCCAAAGAGCAACAATTTAACACCTCACCTTTGCCCAAAACCTTCCTCTGAGCAGATTTCCGTGAAATTTTCCAGAAAATAATTTCTCTTCTGCCGCGGGAGAAGCATCAGGATGCAAGAGAGTCCGCAATCCCAGTCGTAGCGTTGTCGAAAATGCACCAAATCCCATTTCCACGAAACAGGAAGTTGTGAACTTTTTGTCATTTTGCTCCTTTCACAGCCACCCTCATGGGCTAAAGACTACACGAAAAATGATGTCATGTTGCTTCGCTGCCCAACCTTTAACTGCTGCTGAACCTCTTCACCGCAACATGACTAACTCTCCAATTCTCCGAAAATTGATAACTCTCCACACGTCCATCGCATGAGAGTGTACCCATAGCATGAAGCATAAAACGTTTCAGCATGTTCGGCAATCATCGGAAGTCACCGCGAGAAAAACATCCCCACCCGATTCCCGGACGTGTGACTGTGGCAATCAGAGCACAACCAAAATAAAAGAAATGATCTCGAAAATCCACTTTTTAGCAAAGAATTCTCACAAAAGTGCCGTGAATTTGTGTGTTCGTCATCTCAGGAGTCAAATTCAGTACATTGCCCACGCGAAAGATCCCCCTGATGCTGGTGAGAAGGCTGAGAACTTGACCCATTTTGGGTTTGAAAGCATCCGGGAAGATGAGAAAGCCGGAAAGGTGCACAAGGTGTTTGAGGATGTTGCCCAATCGTATGACTTGATGAATGATGTCCTATCGATGGGAATTCATCGGTTGTGGAAGGATGCTTTCATGGAGGAACTTGGGCCAACACCAGGAACAAAGCTACTTGACATGGCTGGAGGAACGGGTGATATTGCCTTCAGATTCCTCAAATATCTCGCTAATATCAAAAATCCAGAGAAGAAGGAGAGTCATCTAACAATTGGGGACATAAATGAGCACATGCTGAATGTGGGGAAAGGACGAGCTGAAAAGTAAGGATTCCATCCAAATTTTTTCCTGGCCATTCTGGCATAAATTCCTGAATTAAGGGGGGTCTCTTTTGAGAGCTGGTGAAATTAAATATTTTTATTTTTCTTGGGGTTTTTCTTAACACTTGGGGGGCTACTGGTACTTGCTGCCAATTTGAACCTAAAAATCGTCACAGATAATAAAATCTATTGGACCTATCTCGATGAATTTAGCATCTATGTGTAGGGAACTTAAAATACTTTAAGATAGCAGAAAGGAAATCTCGAGAAAAGTCTTTTCTTTGGAAGATAATTGAGGTCAAAATCAGAATACAACGCGGAAGATTAAATTGGTACTCATTACCAGTCAAAATCCAATACATTTTAGCCATTGTTTTGAGGTTATGTTTCCCCATATTTCCCAAATAAAGTACATACTCTTGTTCACTTTTCCCTGGGTAAAATCATTAATATGGACTAATTTTATAGCCGGAAGTGACTAAAAGGTTACTTGAAGAATGAAAGTTTGTGATGATTTAGGCGCAATAATAAATTAACCCTTCAACGTTTTTTGTGTCATACGCTGACCCAAACGTGAAACATTTTATTTTTTCAATTATTTATTAATGTAATTGTTTTTCCATGTTACAAATGCATCAAATTCACGCATAAGGGGTCAAAGAAGACGTTCTGACTGAGAAAAGTCCTCTAAAAAAATCATAGAATAAAAATCATGATAAAAGAGCGCATGTTTCAATGTTTTTATGTTTCACGTTGGACGCTAAAGGGTTAAGAAAAACTGCAGATAAGAAAGTCGTTTGAATTGGCAATATTGCATCGATTCTACGCAATTTTTTTAAGTGGCGATTTTCTCAATTAAATATTCATTATTTAGGTGCAGGAATGCTTGAAGAAGATCAAGAATTCGATCTTCGTTCAATAAACCGATTAATAATTAATTATTGAGCATATTTTATCAACTGGTACTTATTACCAATTTGATCCTCCGCGTTGTGCCAAATATTGGGTCCTCTAAGTGTTAAAGACTTATTATTGAAGAGTAAAAAAATCACTTTCCGCCATCTTGTGATTTTCCTGAAAACACAGATAAGTTTTTCTCAGGATCAACTGGATGGATTTTGATGGGGTAAAAAGCAAATGAAATAGAAAGCGTCAACGAACAATGTACCGGAACGAATATTTGAATTTCCATTCAGATGCTATGAAAAGTGCACAAGAATATTTTTCTACTTTTCTCAGCTTTAAAGTCGAAATTCCAAAATCTGTTCTGGTACATTGTTCTTTGAGACTTCCTCTTTCATTTGCTTTTTACCCCATCAAAATCCATCAATTAAATCCTGAGAAAAACCTACCTTTGTGTTTTAGGGTAGTTCTGTGGAAAAGTCGGAATATCACAAGATGACGAAATGATCACTTCAAAAATTAAGCTACAAATGTAACCAACATCGGAAAACTGAGTTTAAGAAAAACCCCAAGAAAAATGAAAACATTAAAAATATGTCAATTCCAACAATTTGCCTAAGAGACCCCCCTTAATTTTAATCAAACTTAAATTAACTTTTTTATTCCTCCAGACTAGGACTAACAAAAGCTGCCAATTGCCGTGTGGACTGGGTCTGTGCGGACGCTGAAAATCTCCCCTTTGACTCCAACACCTTCACAGCCTACACAATAGCCTTTGGCATACGGAATTGCACCCACATTGACAAAGTTCTCAGTGAAGCTCATCGAGTCCTTGCACCTGGCGGGCGTTTTCTCTGCCTTGAGTTCAGTCACCTGCCCAATGAGACGCTGCAGAAGATCTACGATCGATACTCCTTCGAAATGATCCCACCCCTTGGGCAAATCTTCGCGGGACAGTGGCAACACTACCAGTACCTCGTGGAGAGTATCCGACGCTTCCCGCGACAGGAAAACTTCACCCAAATGATCCGTTCAGCTGGCTTCAGTCACGTAACCCATCGTAATCTCACCTTTGGCATCAGTGCCATCCATTCGGGATTCAAATTCCAATAAAAAAAACGTCACGAATTATTATTTAATTAGTTTCTTCTAATCTTTTTTTTTCCATATATAATTTTTCATTTTAATCCATACATAACACATTTATAGAATTTCCAATGAATGTTCAGCTGCATTGGTGTTGGTGTGTGTTGCGAAAGAAAAGAGAATTAAAAATTAAGTACATAAATTTATCATTTTTTTTCTTCTTCTTTACTTTTGACGATTTATTCTTACACATTGTTCTCCCTCCTTCTCTCGTCCTTAATGCATTAGGTAACCTATTATATGTTTTTTTTTCTCATTGAAAATTTAGAGGATAGCATAAAACAAAAATTTTAACATGTTGTGTTTAATTAATTTTACTAATAAGTCATCATTAATTTTTTTTCTATACCCTTGAGCACTATTTTTCTCTCTTTATTTTGCATCATTTGTGTGTTTGATTTTTTTTATGGCAAATATAGTGCATTTTCTCTTCTTTTATCTTTTTTTTTAATTCAATTTATCGAGAAGACTCGAATTTGAGACACATCTCCTGGAAAGCACCCACCCATGTAGGGAAGTGTTAAAGAAAAGTCTTTGGCTCAAACAAATATAGAAAATCCTCTGTTCAAATTAACCTTGCACCGAGACTCAACTTCGTTAGCCAATGAAAACTCTTTGATCGAATTTATCAACCAATCAGAGCTCTCGCATTGATTTTTCTTCTTTTTCTTCATTCTCATTTCAAAAGCCCAATTTCGCAGTGCAAAGTTTATTCGAATTGATGATTAATTGATAATGAATGATCGTTTTTCATAGGATACATTAGGATTTACTCGAATATGCTGAATTAAGCGATCTTATAGGTTATCTTTTCCTCCTCATTTTACATTTGGGCAGAGCCTAAATCCTTTCTTCGTATGAATAGGATGTAAAAACGAAAGAATTCTATCGAGATGAATTAAAATTAACTTAAATAAATCAGATTCAGTTTTAGGTAGTCAAAGTCTTTTTTTTAAAGGATAATTAATAAATAATCATTTCATTTTATCCTTTTAGTTGGCAGAAAAAAAAGCTTTTAGGGCAGACAGACGTAGCTTATTTTTTTTTATTAGAAAGATCAATAAACAAATAATCCTTTAAGTAGTTTAGAATGTTTAAGAGCAACGTACCAAAAGTTAATCTTCTCTAAATCCCACAACCGCTCATGATGAAAAATTTTCTTCTTTTACTTAACTCCTGTCGCGCTGCTGTAAAAAATGGACGGGTAAGAAAGTTCCAGAGCCTTAGAATGTCTTTTAATTCCAAAGACTTGATCACGTGAGGATCACATTTTAAAGCCTTTTTTTAAGAACTTCTTCAACACTTCCCTACATTATAGAATTTTCATCCTCTAAATTCTCCTTTCCGCGTGGAAATGACATTTCTTTTCCACCTATTCGCTATTTTTTTTTTGTTTCATCAGTATAGTAGTAGGAAATAAAACACTGAACATGAAGACAGCATAAAATTTGCCATTACTCTCCCCACATGCTCCCCTACAATCAGTACATGTAGTCACTTTAATATTCTTTTATTTTTGTATATAGAAAATAAATCAAAGAAAAATATAGACAATTGTATTTATCTTTTTTTTTTAAATGCCTTAAAATATCTCACATTTTTTTCTCTCTCTCTCTCTCTCTGTGAAAGTGTATAAGTTCTGTAAATCTTTTTTTTACTCCCTCGCATACATTTTTTTAAAGAGAAAAAAAAAAGACAATGTATAATCGGATTTGCTAGCAAATTTATGCGATATTCTTTACAGATTTTTTTATTTAAGATTATCCCTTCTTTGTTAAATGTAAATTTTCTTGAAGTTATTCCTTTTTTTTCCTAATCAACGATTTTTTCTTAATCTTCCATTCGCACTACAGTAAATTTAAAAGATGTTTATCCGCCGTGTCTAAATTACCATTAGAAAAAATTGGATATAATTTCCAGAGGACATTTTTTTTCATTAAATTTTTCTCCATCTTATAAATACTTTTTTTTTCTTTTTGAATTGAGTGATTCATTTAATCTTGTCTCGCTTTTCTCACGTATTAATATTTATTTTTCATTTTTTTATTACATCATTAATTGATAGATTTTTTTATCTGTTTTTGACGTGCTAATTTTTTTTCTCTTTATCATAAAGTTAACCGCAGATAAATTAACTATTAAGAAAAAAAAATACAACGCGTGGTGGTGATTTAAAAGAATAGTTTGCAAAATACTTGAATTTGTATTTTCTTTTTTTTTATCAAGATTTCTCTCTATTTTTTTTTTATTTATCCTTTTTCTCATTTTATTTATATATTTTTTTCTTTTTTTTTAATTGTTAAGTGTAAATTGTGTTTTTATCTTTTCATTGTTTCAAGTAAGATTTTCGGTGTTATTTTCCACACAAAGAATTTTTATTTTATTTTTTTTTTTTAATTTTGCTGATGTGGTTGCAATTTTTTTTAAAATATTTTTTCTTTTGCGTGGTTGCAAGTGTTTTTTTGTGTTTTTTTTTCTTTGATTTGTGTTTATTTTTTTCGTGTCATTGTGTTTGTGTATCATCCGTCTGTAGATTCATTTTAAGTGTAAACTTCGGCTTTTTAACTTTCTCCCTTTTTTTCTGTTGTTTTTCTTTAAATTAATATACAAGTTTCCTTAAAATATATAATTTAAATATAACGTAAAAAAAACAAGAAAGGAAATTAGCCGCTCTTAAAAAGCAAAATCGCAACCTGACCCAAGTAGAAGTAGATGAAATGGCGTGTCTCGTGTGTCACGTACGAACCAAAATTGCGACCCACAATGCAATGCCATGTGGGATTGTATTTCTTATCGAACTCCTTCTTTATAAAAGCGGCAATATCCTGTAAAGGTATAAAGAAAAAAAAACAACGTGGAATATTGGAAAAATAACAAACTTTTAGGCTCCTCTTCTTTCTCTTTAATCTACTAAAAGGATTCGTATTCTTTTTTTTGGACATTTGGAGGTTGTTTAGTACAAAAAGTATTATAAATAAATAAATAGAAATGAAAAACATTTTTCTAATTTATTATTTCTTCATCCTTCAACTTCTTTCTTTTTTCCTTGTCTTGTTCAATTTCTCAACGAAAAAAAAAACTAATAATATAAATGTACAACAAAATGAAAAGAATGAGTGAGCAATAAAAGGAGGAGAAATAGAGATTGTTGAAGAAAAAAAAATAAGAAGGATTCACGTCTTGTTAGCATATTTCTATCCACAGACACACACAAAAAAAAAAGAATTTTAGCAATATTAATCCTTGCGTATTCAACTGATTTTCTTGCTATTTGGCCACAAGCCAAATTTCCCTAATCTCGTATTATTATTTCTTCAAGTTCATACAGCCTTATTAAAGTGAATGAAGTTGGTGAATCTACATATTTTTTCAACCACCACCCCCTCAATCCATAATTGGGGGTAACTTTTTGCCCTTCCACCCACATACAACTGTACAAGAAAGAGGACCATTTTAGTGGGGAGCATTTCAATGCCACATATCCACAACATTCAACTCCTTTGGCAACATCACCTCTCACTTTTCAAATATTGGCTTGGCACACTCACCTACACTCCCCCCCCCCCCCCACTACCCTTACATTTCTCCTTCCCAAACAGACAGAGTCATTCTCAAAATTCAATCCCATCTCTGCTTCATTGATTCCAAAACTCATGAGGCTTTCTTCCCCTTCATTCTTGTAGGTACCTTATATTACTCATACCCTTTCATCCACCCCCCTTAATTCCAAACCCTCTCTCTCTCTCTCTCATACACTGAAATTTAATTATAAATGGCAAATTCCGTATATGACTAAATATAATTTTCAATTATACATACCAAAAAGCACTTTACTTTTTACAGATGTCAAAATTAAGATAAATTCTATTTCCAAGAAGGATGATGAATAATTTTAAAGGTATTAACCGTGAGTAAATTTGTAAAATGCATACATATAACTCTAATTTTTTAATTAAATTTTGTTCTTGTATTATGAATTTGATTACCTACATATAATCTCTCTCAGACAGTTATTTTCAAATGATTTTATTAGTCATAGAAGTGAAGGAAAAATGAAAAATTCATTTTATGCTAATTTTTTTTTCAGATTTTATCTTTTACATAAAAGAGATTCTTCATTGTATTTTGATATCCAAATACCTAAACAGACTGATTAAGTATTTTTAAGACATTCACCTTCCTATCACACCCACGCCTTTTATCAATAATCTTCTCTGTTGAATTGAAAGAACAAAAAAAGGGGATTGAAGATGGGAAAACTAATTTGAGATCTACAAAGCCAAATTCACAATATCTTCTGACAAGATATAGGAAAATGTATTATGAGGTTGAATATTAATATATTGGTAATATAGATAGGTAGGTTAGGTAGTTAATACGAATCAAGAGAAGCCAAAAACACCCACCATTCGAAGCATCCCCAACCCCCAACCAAATCGCCCACCTTTTCCACTGTGAGCACATCATGCTTCATTTCAAAATACGCAATCACCCGTATTCTGGTCGCTTTTTCCATTCTCTGACAACAACCCCCTCACCTTTCACCGGCCCTTAATAACGCACCAGACATATAGGTAGATACATAGGTAAAATTTTCTTTCATATCAGCATCACCTTTTTAGTATCAGAGAGACAGTCTGTGTGTGTGTACGTGGGAGAGAGAGAGAGAAAGAGACACAATATTATGGAACCATCCATCTATATCCATATTTCAATCATCCATCCATTCGCTTCCTATTTTTACATACTTCCCATCACTCTTATGCCCGTACCACCACGCTTAACATTTAAATATTATATTTAGCACACATCCGGCTATAAGGGAAGAAGAAAAAAATACATAACATCCATGTCGATAGATCACGAAGGAAGCTTTTTTTCTCCCCTTCTATACCTTTTGGCTTTGCAAAAGAGAAAAAAAAAACACAGAGAAGAAAATGAAAACACGAAGCATCCTTGAAGAAAATTCTAAGAAGAAAAATTTCCCTATTGCAACACAACAGGTACCTATAGGTAAAAGAATTGCGAGATTATTCTCTCAAGAAGATTCCCCAATCATCTTTCTATTAGAATTCGTGGAAATTTTGTGACAAAATGAAAGATATTTCAGAGAAAAAAGAATATTATAGATCCCATCAGGTGGATCTATATAATATAATACACCAGTACAACACAACCCCCGCGGCATACCACGTCATGCACACAAAACACTGTTGCTATATAGAAAATTCCACATATGTCCTGTATATAGTATGCCCATCATTCAACTTTACACACCCACGAGCAATTGACTTCTGAATTGTGTCCATTTTCCATGATAAAACAAATATCGCCATATAGTACAACACTTTACCTCATCATCATACAACAAATAATGTTGAATCTTTACCCAAGCTCAACCCTCTTCTATGAACCATCATCACCTTCAACCACCTGACAATATCAAGCTCTTCTTCATTTCATTCACAACTCTTCTTCCTTCTTTTAGCCTTCAATTTTATCAATTGAGAGAGTCAAAAGTTCGCTATCATATACACAACATACAAACACTTTGTGTTTTTGTTTGATGATCCTTTTCGATACATTTTTTTTTAATCAATGTTTGATCTTAAATAGAAATTAAATCATATTTTACGGCTTCTGATTGATATAAAAAAAACTCTGTTGAAGGAAGCCGACAAAAAAAAATTCACAAAGCGCACTTCCTCCTCTTTCATTTCATACTGTGTGAAACTATAAAGCAATGCATTGCTCTTTTTTTTGCGCTTATCCTTTTTCCTCCTTCATCATCATCCTCATCACCCACCCTCCACTCACCCCCAAAACACTATGGAGAGAGACACAGAAGAGAGAGCTCACACAGAGAAGAATTAATCGATTAAATTTTCCATTTTGCCAACACGCAAAGGACACTTTTAAGATACTTCTTCAATGTCTTTTATGTACAAAAAAAAAGTTTCTTGTGGTTGTTTCTTGATGATTTCTTCGATAAATGATTTTGGGATATTTATTTCTTTGAAGATTATTAAAAAATCAAGCCGCAATTAAATTAGAATAATTAAAAAGGGAATATTCAAACGTTATAAGAAAAGTTCTAAATTCTAATTCTTCTAATCAGTATAAATCCAAGTTGAATTCAATAAATTTTAATTCAACTTTATATATTGATTTTTTCTCCTCACATTCGAAGAAAAATATTAAACGATAAAAATATGTCTTACGTTAAAAAAAAAAGTCAGCCGTACGTTAGAATTGTTATCAAATGCTAAAAATTAATTTTCAATTACCAAAAAAGAAAAAAAAACATTACAGCAAAATATCAAAAGTTTGAAATAAGCTGTCAAACGTTAGAAAACACCTGTCAATTGCAAAAAAAAATCAATATTCTCCTAGCATTAATCATTCATCCTGCAGTTCGTTAATTTAAAAAAAAAAAGAAGAGACATTTTTTTTTATTCAATTTACATAAAAATCGATTTTTCACGCTCTCATATAAATTAATCAAAATGTGGAAAAACTCTCGCGTTATTCCCTTTACCACATCAGACAGGATGAGAATAATAAAAACGTGAATTTTTTTTTTTTTCAATTTCATGCATAGAAAGATTACATTAAAAATTCACTATCTTTCGAGTTTTTTCTCTCTCTTTCGATTATAAACTAAACCTTTTCCATAAGATACAAAATTCTTTTTTTTTTTTTTTTTTGCAAAGAGCATTGAGGAAAAGTTTTGTTGAGGAATTTAAGTCTCTATCTTGTAGGTAGTCAATAAAGGGTAAAAGAAGCGCAATAAGGAGCTTTTCTGCATATATTTGAATAAAAAAAAAACATTTCTTGTTGATTTAAAAAGTAAAATAATTCCCAGAAATAAATTTAATATCATAAAATAAGAGAAAAATCAAGCTAAATTACCTACTAAGAAATGGAAACTTAAAGCTTCTTCTTGTGGTAAATTGAAAGCTTTCTTGCCTCGAGACCCATCATAAAAGATACAAAAGTTCCTTTACCAAAACAAAAGAGATCAAAGACATTTGCGCGTACTGCGGAAAATATATTTTCCTTAATACACCTTTTGCCCTAAATAAAAAAAAGGACCAAAAATCTAAATTGTTTGTAATTCAAGACAATTAAGAATTAATTCATTCACACCACACCGCGTAGCCCAATAAAACACCATTTAGACAGAGAATAATTAATCCGGTCTAAACATTTTGCTTTTAGCATTTGTGAGAGATAAAAGCTCACGCAAATTTTTGGCATTATCGTGTTTACCAACTTTTCTTCTCACTCCACCCCCCCCCCTTTGTGTGAATCCTCCTCTTCTGTTCTCTTTTCCATTTTCTCGGTCGACATTCTTCTTTTTTTTTTCTTTGCTTCTTCCTCATGTTTGATCAACTTCTTTGCCACTTTTTTTTTTTGCTCTCATTTTTCCTATAGTCCCCCATCCCCTGCCCCTGATTCAACATACAGTTTCACACTCAATAGCGCGATAAAAGGGAGGTTAGTACAGCATAAAGCGGGGGGCACACATATCTATCCTCTTGTATTTACAATGTGTTGTAACAAGGAGTAAGTTGAGTGAATGAAATAATGATTGAAGACACTTGTTCTCATTTTATAGATTCTAACACTTTATGTTGTGTTTATGCTAGCTCTGTGTGTATGTATATAGAATTTGTGGGCTTATGATGTGAATTATTCCACACATCACTCTCATCCCCTTTTTCTTTCGATGCCATTCACATTTTCTCTAAACAACTCTCCTGAAGTGTTTTGTGGAGACAAATTACACAACACACGTTATGCTCCATCCAACATAGACTATGTTGTATATAGCACGCATTTTAGCACCATATCATATGGCATAAAATTTCACACACATATTGTGGGATGATAATGAATTGCTGAAACTCAATAGAGAGAAAGAGAGACCCAACGATATGCTATGCGACCTTGACATAAAGTTTATGCATAAAACAGCCCTCACAATTTTTGAGATTCTTTTTAGCTATTTCACAAAATATGTGTGTGTAGGCCTGAATATTTTATGATTCAAATTAAAATAAAAAAAAAGTTTAGTAATAAATTCAGAGGTTTTTCCCTCTCTTATGCAAAATATGTAGATAAACCATCCGCCAAAAATTTCTTGAGAGATAAAATAATATTCATTATGAGGCAAAAAAGACAATTCAGTCAACTATTCCAAATAGAATAGAAAACTTCTCCAACATTCCATTTATTTATTTTTTTTTTTTCTTGTATTTCCACGTTTCAAGCATTCCATGTAATATTTTGCATTTTTTTGTGTGCCACATTCATACAATATAATAATTCAACAACCCCATTAACACACAGCAAGTGGGGATGATACAAAAATGTCGTGAATAAACACTGAGAAAAAAATGACCAAATAATTTATTATATAATGGCAAAAAAATAAATTTTAGACAGGATTTTGGTACAATAATCTTCTCCCTTTAATTCAGTTTTTCATAAAAATGGCATGGAAAAAAAATCCAGCTACAAACTCTGCGAGGGGTGGCAATTAATCAGATTTAGCGTCAACATATCCAACTAAAACTTTTACCTCATTCAATTTACCTTTATATGTAGGTATGTACGTACATATATAGAATAGATAACTATGTAGGTATTTTATTCCACATAAAACTCATTCGAATGAAACATTTTAAAATTTTCACTCAATTTCCCATAACAATGGGGGAGGATAATCTAAAAGAAATAAAATTGCTTTCTGCAGTGACATTCAGTCTAACACTGAAATTCATTGATTTTTTTTCTTTCAAACTCTTCATGTCAATTATATATCTATATTTTTTATTATATCATAAAATCTATTTTTATGAAAAAAAAAACCGTTGTCTATTGATACCCCCGGGCAAATGTGAGCAAAATTCATTATTATATCTAACAATTTAATTTACCAACCTTTTAAGTAAATACTTTTGCAAATTCACATTTTTAAGCTAAAGTTTAAATCAATAACCCCTGACGTAGCTTAAAAGGGGATGTTTTGTTGTCTAATTCCACCCTAAAACTTTAACCCTTTAAGGTCTATTGGGTCATACGCTCACCCAAAGGCTCGATTTTCAAAATGTTTAATTTTAAATGTAGTTATTTTCTGAATATTGAATCCAAATTAGTACTAAACTATGTCTTTACAATCCCTGATCATTTTATGACCATAAAAAGACATCCCCAAGTACTCACAAGAACAGGAAAGACGAAAAACCGAAAATTACTGAGTTGGGATTTTTTGCTAAAAATGTCTCATTTGAGCTGAAAGGAAGCCCCAAAAATTATTTTTAGTTCAATCAGCTCGCTAGATTGATCGCGGACCTTAAAGAGTTAATCAATTTAGGTTTTTTTTTTGTTTTCTTTGAAGTCAAAATGAATTGGTTCTAAGACTAAAAATCTCATTTTTTGTTGAAAAGGAATTTTCAAACGTTGGGAAAACAATGTTAAACAATAGCACAAAAAATTAAATTATTTATAAGAATTAAAAACTTTAAAAAGGAACGTTAGTCGCTAGAAAAGAACCATTAAACGTTAGAACAGAAATGTCAAAAAGTAGAATAGTTACGTCAACTGTCAGAATAAAGAAAAGAAACGTCAAAATTTGCTAGTTGGACTGCTACGGCCATTAATTATGAATTTTAATAAATCATCTCAAGCCAAAAGTTGTTTTTTTAAGTCTTTTCTTCATTCTTTAATGGAGAAAAAACCTATTTTCTTCTAAAAATATCCTGTCAAATAGATTTTTAGTCACGTCTGTGAACAGCCAAGAAAAAAAATCCAGACACATCATAAAGACTTTCAGAATATTACCCAAAAGAAACTTTTTGGAAAAAAAAAGAAAAACTATCCCACCCCCGTCACCCTTGTAAAGTACATACATATAATGTCCGTATGTAATGTGAAATGGAATGGTTATGACATGGAGAGAATTGGTATTAAAAAAAAGCTACTATAAAGCATGAGACTATGAGAATAAAAAGTTTTTCACACAATTCATTATTAAGTGGAGCAGGGAGCTTTTTCACCGTCTGATCGCAAGCTTTCTCTCCCACCTCCTACCCCTTTTTTGGCTCATATCACATCACAAGTAGGTACACAAAACATATGGCCAAACACTTTTGATGGAGAAGAAAAGATTTTTGGGGTAGGACGGTTTAGATTTTCGATGATTCTCTCTCTACTCTCTCTTTTGGTTCTGTGAGTATGTATAAAACTCTGTAAATTGCATGTTTGTCGAAAATAAAACCAACCCCGTAATTTATTAGAACATTGAGAATCTGTATACTTTTATTCTATAGAATTTTAGTGGGTAGACATAAAAAAAATCTAAAATACAGGGATTTCTCTTTGAAAATCCCTAAAAGATATCAGAGCTGGAACATCAAGTTCAAAACTTTTATGCATGTCTTTCCAACACATTTTTCACCCATTTCACATTGTAAAGTTTTATTGGGGAAATGAGGAGAAAAATCAATTCGGATTAGTTCAGTTCAGAGTCTTTATCTTTCGTTCTGAATTGCAAATTGCAAATGGCAAAGGCAAAAAAGGTGTTTTCAAACCCACTTTCTTGCCCTAATTGATTAATCATTCCCACTACACACAGCTTTCAGCTGCGAAGGTGAGATATTTCTACAATTCCGTACCCCTGTTTTGACTCTCTTCCTTAGACTAAAGACATTAGCCTATTATTCGTTTTGAAAATGATCAAGAAAACCTTTGAAAAAAATACATAGTTTCATCTGACAAGGAGGGAATTTAGAGAAATAATAAAATAGTTTTTGGCAGAATAAGCAGAAAATGGGAAGGAAAAAGAGAGAGATAGAGAGTAAAATGTGCTGAGAGTTGGAGAAAAGATGTGTGTGAGAGTGAATTTATGTAGAGCACGCAATTTCAGGGGAAGGGACAATAAAATAAAATCCCTGTTAAATCGATATAGAAAACAGCGGAAGCACAATTTCAATACTCATTTAGGTCACAAATTTAGGATTTTGTGGCAATTTCCTGTGTCACACGGAGGCTATGCGCGAAAACATATGGCATAATGTTGTGTTGCATATACATACACACGAGGAAATGACTGAAGGGGGTGCTTGATTGTCTCTCATTTCTTTCTCCAACTCCTTATAAGATGATGGGTTGAGGCGCATAAGAAGTGCTCGGGGGGAAGAAAAGAAGAAGAAGAAAAAGAGACTACCTTGCGAGGTGGGTGATGTTCCTCACGCAAAACATGAAGATTTATATGTCCCACCGTAGATATCTCCACCGTCATTTGACTGATAAGGAATGTGTGTGTGCTATTTGAATAATGGATAATCCATCTCATATGAGATGTAAGATTTTTTATTTTTCACAAATAATACATTATGTACCTACATGAGAAAAACTCAAACAAGCAAGAGAATTAAAAATCATATTTTCCGGGGTTCTGGGGAATTTATTACACAGCACCTATCTTCTTCATTTTTTTTTCCTGGGAGGGTTCTTTATTTTATTTTTTTTGAAAGGTTTTCTTGATTGATTTACAAAGGAATAATAGCGTAGAAAGGCAGATTGAAGGTGAGAGGTTAATGTCTAAATGCCTTAAAAGTTTAGCAGTTTAACTAGAGTTCAAATTCTTCCTTTAGAGGACAAAAGAAACTTTTTTTATAGAGTTAAAACTATGCAAAAAGTGTGAAAAAACAGTCTTTTAAAGCTAGAAATTAAAAGTTTTAATAAAAGAATGTCAAACGGATAAACAACATTGAACCTTTAAAAAGAACTGTCATAAAAAAAACGTTGAACGGTAAAAAAAAAGAACGTCAAATATTAAAAATGTTAAACCTAAGAAAATAAATATCAAACGATAGATTCGAATACACAAAGAAATGTCAAAATCTGCTAATTAGAATGTAGTTTGCTGCTAATTTACTCAAAATTGTGTTCAAATCAACGTTGCGCTGAAGCTCTGCCTCCTAAACGAACGTCATCCAATGAAAACTGTTTGCCTGAATTGATTAGCCAATTAGAGTGCTTATGATTCTTCTTCTTATTCAATTACATGTCATTTTCGACCTTATTCTGTCAACGTGATAATGAAGTGTGTTCTACCCAAAAAAAAAATGTAGCATCAATGCAACGTTAGTTTGAATAGACATCAAACTTTTTGAGGAAGGATAAATTAGCGAATAAAGATTGTTGTTATCCTAAAGACAGAATTGAGATGGAATATTTTAGTTTGTACTCCTTCATCATGGCAAATGACCAAATTAAGCCAAACACCTTTGCCATTATTTTACCTAATTCTTCACATTCACGTAATTACATCCAAACTCTGACCTTTTCTAAGGTGGGTTTGGGTTTTGGGTCAATTCACAGGTTTAAATAAAATTTAAAACATTAATCTGGCAAAGAGTCTTTTTCTGTGTGAACTCTATATAATTAAAGGGAAACAACCTCCTTGTCATAAAAAATCTATCTGAGAAAGTATTAAGGGGGGTCTCTTTTGAGAGCTGGTGAAATTTAATGTTTTTTTTTTATTTTTCTTGGGGTTTTTCCTAAACTTGATTTTCCAATATTGGTTACATTTGTAGCTTAATTATTGAAGAGTCAGAAAATCACTTTTCGCCATCTTAGGTGCCACGGCATCTTGTGATTTTCCTCAAAACACAAAGGTAGGTTTTTGTAAGGATCTACCGGATAGATTTTGATGGGGTAAAAAGCAAATGAAAGAGAAAGCATCAACGAACAATGTACCAGAAGGAGTTTTTGAATTTCCATTCAGAAGCTATGAAAAGTGCACAAGAACATTTTTCTACTTTTCTCAGCTTTAAAGTCGAAATTCCAAAATCCGTTCTGGTACATTGTTCGTTGATGCTTCCTCTTTTATTTGCTTTTTACCCCATCAAAATCCATCAAGTAGATACTGAGAAAAACCTACCTTTGTGTTTTGGGACAGTTCTGTGGATAAGTCTAAAAAATCACAAGATGGTGTCGCACCTAAGATGGCGAAAAGTAATTTTCTTACAGTTCAATAATTAGGCTACAAATGTAACCAGCATCGGAAAACCAAGTTTAAGAAAAACCCCAAGAAAAATAAAACATTAAAAATGTGTAAATTTCAACAATTTTCCCAAGAGAACCCCCTTAAAAAAACTCAAATCTAGTCTACAACAAAGGCCCTGCTTAAAAATCTTAGGATTGACTCTAAAAACTTAAACTTAGTTTGAAGAAAACTGTAGTCTAACTTAAAGAAGTTTATTCTGGTTTAGAAAAACTCAGATCTGACTTAAGACGATATTTCTTTAGCTTAAAAAAATCGAAACTTTCTAAGTTACAGTCTAAAATAGTAACCCAAAGTCTCCGGGTGAAACCTTTTTATAAATAAATGGAAACAACCTCCTTGTCAAAGAGTCTATTTGAGAAAGTATTAAAGAATCTTAAAGAATAACTAAACAGGAGTCAAGCTCTCTCACAAAACTCTTCTTCAATGCTTCTAACATGGGAATTGGACAAGAGACAAGTTAAAAAAAAAAAAAAAAACAAGGAAGAGACTTACCTTCTCGATATTATATTTCTCCAGGGCTTGCGTTGCACAATCAACAGCATCCTGCTGCATCTCCTCACTCATATCGGCATTCTTGATAACAGCTTTGCGATCAGACATTTTTCTTCGATTTGGTGACGGCGAAGACCTTTGCAGGAAGAACAAAACGGGGAAAACCCCATAGAAAGGAGAGTGGTTAGTATACACAGAGAATTGGCAAACAGATGAGGGGGGATGATGGAGAAATTTTCCGGGTAATTGACAAAAAGGGGATGATGCCTCTCGCACGACCCTGAATTGAGTGCAGTGTGGTGAGAAATGGTCTAAAAATTCGCATGTTGCCCCAATCATGGCACTATTGGGTGGTTTTATTTATACCACCCACCTCACATTCACTCCACACCGGAAGCACTCAAGTGTCTGTGTGTGCATGTGGGCAAGAGAAAAAATGCCAAGTGGTGGAGTTGGGGGCTATCCTGGCATTTTCGTGATTACTTGTGGTTCATTTTTGCACTCGCGCTGATCCCCCACACTCTCAAGGCGTGTTGCTGTCGCCCCCTCCCCGCCCCCTGCAGCTCACCTCACAGCGGTCCGGAAAAATTAAACTCCAAGACATTTGGCTGTGTCGGAATGCGGACAATGCAATGTGCAAATGAGGCCCCCTAAAGATTAGGACATCAGCCCCAATGTGTGGTGAATTTGACCCACAGCAAACGTAGGGGGCTGTGTGTGGAGAAGGTAGGTTAGTCCCAGGAAAAAGCCGCAGGGAAAACGCAGACACATGACGCCGCTAATTAACAGCCTCGTTGCAGCAAATTCGATAGCATGAGTGATTGGAAGTTATTAGGAAATATAAATAGACACCACCAGGAGGGTGAGAATGATGGGAATTTTGCCAGGACGCGCTTTTCTCCTCAGGCAGAGCCCATCAAGAAAATTCTGGAGAGAGCGGAAACATGGGAAAAGCCCAAACCAACTGACAAATGTACCCCCAAAAATATGCCTTACTTGCAAATTTAACGAATTTCTTTCAGCAAAAAAGTGCTCAAGGGGCACGCAATATCCAAATTTCCTTGCTTTGCAATTTAATTTCCACGAATACTGCACGAAAACAATTTAAATTTTTCTCCACTAAATTTTCTCAAAAGCACTTTTCCACAGAACTGTTGCGAATCGCTATGATTTGCTGGCCTCTAACACCGTCGCGGTGAAACCGCTGGGCACTCGCGACGTCTTCGGCAAAACGGCGCGCAGGTTCGAGAAATTGAGATTCTGCACAAATCTCGCGTGTGATTCACGAATCATGTAATTTGAAATTTTGTGATTCACGCGGAAAAAGTAACGGTTTCCTTCTTAGTTTGGCTCTTTTCTGTTTTTACGATTTTTTTGTGGAAAATTGCACTTTGTTTTAAAATAAAATGAAGCAAAAAACCACTGAAATTGTAAAATGACAATTTCATAATTTGCTAACTTAAATTTCGTAAGAAAAATCACGTAAAATGCGTGTTCTTGATGGAAAAGTGTTGCAAAAACGTTAAAAAGCTCGTCTAAATAAGATTGGGTGGCCATTTTTAATACTACAAGAGAGTTTTGAAAAACCTTGTCCGAATTCAACGTTAAAAAAATGCAAAAACCATGTTTTATTTGGGGAAAAACGTTATAAAAGCGCAGAGGGAGCAGAAAAGCCGGAAAATCTATAATTAAAGGGCAAAAATATTAAAGTTTAAACAGACGCCGAATGATACCGGTTTGAAAATTTCCGCCATATTTTTACGCGCGCAATTTGAACATTTTTAGCAATGCAATAAATATATGAAAACTTTATGAAATTAATATTATTTTAAAATAGAAATATTTATATATTACCAACGTATTTTAATTCTATAATTATCAGAGAAGGTCGCCTTTACGGTACTGCTCATGAATCATGTCATTTCATAGGCCTATATTTTTGTGAAGAAGGAAGAAAGAAAAGCGAACAATAATCACACATCACAAAGACATTTAAAATCACAAATTATATTAAAAAAAGTAAGATTATACTGGCAGAAGATGAATTAACGTATTTTTTCTGTTTTTTTAAAAAGACAATGTTTATCTTTCACAAAATTTTCAACATATATAGCGCATAGTTATGGGTAATTTTATATATAACAACATCATGCGTTCCTCTGTCCTCACAGGTAGTAGTTATGTACTTTTTGTTTAGTAAATCTTGTGATGGAAGAACAAACCTTTTTGTTTCAACTAATTATTTTAATAAATTTATTAACTAACAAACACTATAATACTGTACAAAGGAAGACGGAAAATGGTTTTTATTATACTGCAAAAAGCATTTGGAATTCGCGAGTCGTCTCCAGGATTTTTGACGTGACAATCGATTTATTTCGTGCAAAATTCGCAACTTCCAATGCGCAAGATCTATGCGAAAAGTACGAAATTTGTGTGCATGCAATTTGAGATACACGGAGGTCATCCTGCTGTGCACGAGTTACCCAAGTAAATGCAACCAACACAGTGCAACCATAGTTAATCCAACGTGGGGTGAAACCCAAAAGAACCCAAACAAAGATTATGGGAACATTTTTTTTTAATTAATTTTTTATGCAAATTGTTGTGTTTTGAAATGAATTTGTATGATTCTTTAAAAATTAAACATTTAAAAGATTTCAAAATGGCGTATCTTGAGCGTCTTTAGTTTAATCCTACATAACCTATTTTTTTTCTTTTTTATTTAAATAAATTAAACGATTTTAATGATTTTTAATTTTAACACTTAGAGGATTTATGTGGACACCGTGTCCATTTCGAGTTTTTAAATCGTCATAGATTAAAATGTATTGAACCTATCGTGATAAATACCACGTCTATGTGTAGGGAATTTCAATTACTTTAAGTTAGGCTAAAGAAAATCCGGAAAATATTTTGCTTTTTAAAAGATAATTAAGATCAAAGTCGAAAATATACGCGGAGGATGAAAATGGTCACCGTGACCAACGGTTTTTTTTTTCGAAAAAAATCGACGCACCCGAAGATTATGAACCATACTCCTGTGTTAAAAGATAGGAATATGGTTCATAATCTTCGGGCACGTCGAAATACTCTTTTGCACAATTGTCAAAGTGTTGTTTACTTTTTTTTTACATAAAAACTCCGGAAAATTCAATACTTAAAATAAGCAAATACAAGGATTAATCTAAAAAAAACCCTTCAGGTAGCCTCCATAAATTGTTTTCTTTTGAGATTGATAAGTGGTTTCAGCGCACCCATAAAAACCAATATTTCAGATTGTCTATCGTTTCAATCTTCCATTATAATATTTTTTTATCCAAAATTTGCGCGAAGCGCAATAAATCCCCCCATTAATTGAATAAAATATGCACGCATAGTTATTTTGCAAATGCAATCTTCCATATTTCCTTGAAATGTTTGAAAAAAAAAACCGTTGGTCATTCTGTCCAATTTCATCCTCCGCGTAAGTGAAAATTGCCCGGTCCTCCGAGTGTTAACGGGTTTCCTAAACCACAAAAACCTATATTTTTCCAAAAAGAAACCTGGAAAACTCAAGAAAATTACAAAGAACTTGAATTTTTACTTTTGTTACCGTTATTTTAAGTTCTCTTTTTGTGCTATTAAATTAAATAATTCAATTTTAAGCTTTTCCGGACACAAATTGTTTTTTTTTTATATCATTTTGAATTTTGTTTGTCTGCTGAATCAGCTTGTATTACAAACTAACAAACACCCATTAGAACATGCGACATTTGCTGACTAAGCGGGCGATGTGCGAGGGAGAGGAACCGAGGGTGGGAGCGAGAGGGAATGCTGCCCCTGAAAGTAGACTTCCGTTTTTTGGCTTTTTACACTCTGGGAATTTTTTGAAATTAAATAAATTTGAATTTTTCATTTTTTTGATGCCAATCGAAGCGGAGCGCCCCCCTAAACCCCAAAAACCACACCCGGACGGAAAATTCGCCCGGAAAATACGAGAAAATCGGGAAAAAACAAAAAGTGTGAGCGAGAGAAAGGGAAGATCATGCAGATAGGCATCTCACTCACACAACAAAGTTGACAGTGTGGGAGCGAGACGTCACAAAGTTTCGAAACTTTCTTTCTCTTTTTCTCCAAGAAATAAAATTAAAAAAAATTAATTTTTTTGTTATTTTGATGCCAAACGACGCGGAAAACATCCAGGGCCCCGAAAAACCATACCCGGACGAGCAAAGCGCCCGGAAAATCGTATTTTTTGTGTAAAATCCTAACAACTCTGACGAGAAAATCTACAACAACTGACTGCTTCGAGATTCCCGGGATTCCCTCTGCAATGTTTCAGCGTAAATGTCTGAGAAACTCGTACGAGAAAGTATCGCGAGTTGGTTGGTGGGTGCAAAAAAATTTTGACGTGGCGTGAGAAAATTATGTGAAAAATCATTTCCTTCCTTTTGTGATTGAGTTTTGGGCGATTAAACAAGTGCAGAAAGTTTTTGGATGTGCAATGGGTGATTCCGCGAAGGCATTACCGGGCCATGCGGAGCCCGAGATGAAGGGGTGGTTGCTAAAGTGGACCAACTACCTCAAAGGATACCAACGAAGGTGGTTCGTGCTATCAAACGGAGTTTTATCCTATTACAGGTAAATTCAATGCTTTTTATTTTGCCATCCAGACACACCTGTATCGGGCTGTGTGTGTCCTTCACAGAGCATTGCTGTTAGAGCTAATTTAGATGAGAAAATTAACATGCATTCATCGTTTTGCGTCTCTTGGCCAGATTTTCTTTTTATTTTACTTGCTGGGAGTGATTTTTTTTTCAGTGTCTTTTTGCTTTTCGTTTTTTCTTTCATTTGCGCTGGCTTTCATTGTAGAAAATCGCCCCCATTCATCCCCTCAGAAATCATCACAAACAAAAAGGAAAAATCCTCTGTCTGGGGGAAAAGGTGGGGAATGGAAAATTTGGCACCACCACACAGAATGGCGACGACAATTTGGGTGCCACAGGTGCAAATGTCCCGAGATTTCTCACATAAAAAAAGATCTTTTGCTCTTTTGCTTGTTAGAAATAAATTGCGGCAATGACAGAGAGGGAAAACAAAGTAGAGAGATAACTTAAAATAATGATGAATCATTAGAAAAAATTCCATCTTATCCAGATGTTAATTGATCGGATGTTATGCAAAGGAATGTCGCGGAGAGAAAAACATTTCTATTTTGATTGCAATGTTGCTGCTGCAAGATTGTGTCGTGCGATTGTGGCAGGGCAGGTGGCACAAAGAAACTACGCTAATTTGCCACAGCAATGGGTCAAGGGCTTCCGCATATCGCGGAGGGGGGTTTTCAGGGGTGAATTTTCCTCCATACATATAAGGGGGTGCTATTCTGACCCACATTTTCACACTGCAAAACACCCAACTAAAGGAGGTTTTTTGGTGCTCCTTCCTCCTTACCCACCCCCGAAAAGAATCATCATTTGCTTGCTTCCTTGTCTGATTCAACCCTCAATTGACTGAGGGGTTGGCTAATATATTTTACGCAAATGGGGTTGGTAAACGACATCGATTTTCATGTGGGTGCAAAACTTCTGCCACCGAGAGACGATGATCCAACTAAAGAGAGCTCCGGAATGGTTTTAAAGTGTTTCCAACCAATAAAGGGAACACCCCCTCACGCTTTGTTCTCTCTATGCTTATCTAGCCCTTATCTTAACTCAATAATCGCAATATGTACTTATCTTATGTATACCTACATACTGTTGAAATACCTAAAGTTTAGCATGAAGAAGAAGTCTTCTTCGTATACATAAAGAATGCTTGAATTGTCTTTTATCTCTTTTAGAATTAAATAAGATTAATTGAGGGTTTTTTTTTATTTAAAAAAAAAATGTTTTAACGTAGCTTTCGATCGAATGAGTCATTTTTTAATTTTAAAATTGTAAATATGACGGCAATGTTCTTACAAAAATAAAAGACATAAGGAAATAAATAATAATCGAAAAAAGCGTCTTTTATTTTTAAAAAATTATTTAGGCAGTGTGGGAGTAAAGATCTAGGTTTCCCTAAAAATATTTATTTGTCCAACATAACTCTCTGTTTAGCAGTTTGTAGTTTGAGAGGGCACGGTTTACGACCTACAGCAGTTTCTCAAACAAAATGTTGTCTGCGACGTTTCGAAGGTTTTATTCCTTCTTCATCAGACCTACAAAGTGTGTTACAATTTTAGTTTTTTTTTTAATTTTTGAATTATTTGCAATATTGAAAAAAAAATGTTTGAATTAGATTTGAATTTAAGATTTTAAAATGAAATTAAATTGAAAATCAAAAAAAAACTTACAGGTAATTATTTGGGAAAACTTTAGTCAATAAAATAGCACAGTGTGGAGAAGCCAACGTTCAATAAGGCGCATTTGGTGGCCTGTTTAGCCATTTGGTGAATAAAACGTTCTAAATGGTCAAAAAGTATCAAAAAAATTGAGAAAATAAATAAAAGTCTAATGAAAAATAAGTCAGCTGTTTTAAAAGATTTTCTAAGAAGAGTAATAAATTTTGCAAAGAAAAAATCCCATTTAAGTGAAATATCTAAAAACAATTTATAATTTAATTGCAATTAAGAGAACAAACAAATGTTTTTCATTAAATTTCTTTTCTCAGTCTTTCGTTTAGAATTTATTTTTATGAGATAAATTGTTTTTATTAATGTTTTGTGAAAAAAATATTGCGCTAAAAATTTGATAAATTAACTTCCTTTATACAAATCTTTATAATGCTGCTATAGACGACAATATGTGGGCTCATAGCGTAATCATAAATTGCACCACGTCATAGTATTTGTCCACATCTCACAGTGGTGTAGTCAGGGAGGATATTTGGGTGTATGGAACAGCCTAAAAGTTCATAAAATGCTAATAAATTTTAATTGGAAGTTCATGAGAAATTATTTTCCAGCTAAGAATCCCCTTAAAACTGTTGAAAAAAGGAATTTTAAAGCATAAAGAAGATTTATTTACTAAAGATTAAAAACTAAAACGACAAATGTCAGAGATAAATTGTCAACGTTAAGAAATATCGAATGCTTATAAAAGAAATGTCAAAATCAAGAAACAAAATGTCAAACTCTGGAGAAAAAGGACATAGAACGTGAAAGAAAAACAAAAACAATTAGAAAATTACCGTCAAGTGTCGTTGCACGTTAAATGCGTCCACCGTTACAAAATGAAATGTACGGTTTTCGAAAAGAAACATCAAACGTAAGGAAAGAAATGTCAAATGCTAAAGATGAAACATCAAATTATACATTAAAAAAAAACGTTCAACGTGCAAGAGATAGAACAAAGGGATTAGGAATAAACGTCAAACATTTGAAATAATAAGTCAAATATTAAGAAATTTCATTCATTAGAAATGTCAAATGAGGAAAATCTGTTAGAGTTCAAAGAAACCGTCAATCTCAATCTTTATAAATCTTAACTCCTTGTTCTTTTCAATTTATTTTTAGGCATTATTTGATAAAAATTTAATATTTCAAAGCTCCCTTTTGAACTGATTTCCAACTACGCCCCTGATCGCACCCTACATGAGCTAGAGAATCGACTTAATTCCCGCATTCTGGTCGATTTTTAACTTCTAAATGTCTCAATGCTAGGAGAAAAAGAATGAAAAAGGCAATCGATTTTATATTGTAATAGGGAAAGAAAAGGACATTTTTCATTCATTTTAATATTTTATCACAAAAATATATACCTACCTTCTATTAGACAAATACATATTTTATTTATACATAACATTATGTTTGGAATTGAAAACTTGGAAGGGAAGAATATAAAGTTTTTTTTTCTTCATCTTTGCTCCTCTTCCAATGGACAGAAAAGGAAATTGAAGAGAGTGGAGAAAAAAATTATTATGAAGAAAGGATGTAAAATGATGAAAATGTCAATGAACGTCTGTGGGGGTCTGCGCTTGAAATTAATTTTCTCAATTATATTCTCCACATCTTGTGCTTTGTATCACGTCATGAGCAATTTTTTGGTGTTGGGTTTTATGTGATAATTCTTTTTTTTCTCTCTATTCCCTCCACCACATTCTATCCTCATGGGTGTGTTTGTCCCTTTTAGCTGATGGAGAAGGAGAAGAAAAAAAAGATTGTGCTTCTTTGTGACCTTCGCCAAGCTAAAATAATTTTTATGCTCTCATTCAATAACATATTTGGCTTCAATTCATCTTTTTCGTACCATAAAACATACATAGAGAGAGAGATGAGGCTTCATTTCGGAGGAGAGAAGAACTTTTGTATTATATATTTTATTTGAATAAAATCATTCTCTTGATAGAGAGAGAGAGGAGGAAAAACATCTTTACTTTAGCTAGTCATTCTTCTTGTGTATATTGTATGTTTTTTTTAAAATTGTTTGTGTGTTTTTGTTATTATTTATTTATTAATTTTCTTTTATAAACAACACTGTTTTTGTAACAATTTGCTCTTCTTTTATTTGTGGAAATTTTTACACTCTTAAATAAATTTGAAATAGATTCAATAATTTTCTTTATTTTCTTTTTTCAAAGCCTAAATTCGCTATGTTGTACCTGAAAAAAATAAACTATAAATCTATTCCACTTTCTCTCGTGATAAATCTGATGTTAAGTAATTCAGTATTAATAAAAAATAATAATAAAAGAAGTGGAAGAAAGTTGAGAGCCAAAGTAAAGTTGTTGTACATTTTTTTCCTGCTAATAAAACACATTAAAAAAAAACAATTTTGATAAAAAAAATTGACGATATTTTTGTAGAAACACTAGAAATCAATTTATTTGTATTGATTCTGGGGTTTGCACAGGGCTGAACATGGAACCGGACCTAATATGGGCGGTCGGAGTGCCGGGGGCAAATTATCAATCAGACGTCGGCGAAAGGGCCCCCGACAGGAGTGAGTAGACGCCCCGTTTAATTTCCATCTTCTTTTTTTTTCTCAAATTATATAAAATACTGCTGCATTTATATATATTTTTTGTTTGTTCTCTTTTCTTGCATTAATTAAGCAGATCTACTACTACATATAATAATTGTATTACTATCTACCCATAAATTGTGAATAAAAACAAATCATAACTTTTATTTCTAATTTATTTATTTATTTTTTCATAATAATCTTCGTGATTAATCTACTTTTTATTTAAAAGAAAAATTAAGAAAATTAAATTTTCCTAAAGGCGATTATTTCTCTATTTAATGATTAATTTATAAAAGGATTCTTTATCACAAAGTGAGGAAAACGCAACCCCCGGATCAATCCATATTTTTTACAACAAAAAATTCTTTAAATCTCTCAATATTTTTATTATTAATTTTTGTAGGGAGAATTTTTGTTTTAATTAAAATGTACAAAACTAACAAAAAAAATTTACTTTAAAACATTTTATAACTTTTACAAAAAAAAACTAATAAATTTACGTAATTTATGAGTGAGAGAAGAGAATAAAGGAAGCATAATTCATCATAACAAATTAATGTTTAAAAAAAAATTGATTTTTATCCTGCAGAGGAAAAACTTTTGAGCTTATTTTGTGGCTTTACAATGCTTTTTATTTCCTTTTATTTATTTATTTTATTTTAGTAAAGTCTGTGATGTAAATTCACATTCCCCCCAAAAAAAAAGAATTTTATTTCTCATTTAATTTATTAATTTTTAGCTTTTCTTCTCAATATTTGACCTTCTAACACATGAAGAGTATTTTCGTGGTTTGTTTTATTTTATGTAACCTCTCGATCTACACTTTTGTTAATATCCTATGTAGCGGAGAAAATATGTTGTTTGTATGTAGTTTAGTGGTTTAACAAAAACAACAAGAGCTAAAGTCTATAATTCTGTTTTAAAAATGCACGCTACTCTTAAACTTTTCATGATGGAGGGTGGGTTTTTGTTTGTGAAATGTGTGGCAAAAAGGAAAGGAAGCCAATGCTATATTACATACATAACAAATTGATGTGGATATTCTCTTGAAAATATGGTGCATTGCATGATGAATTTAGCATTGACAAAGGCAGGGGGGAAAATGAGGAGAAGAGGTGGTCATTTCAACAAAAGAAGGAGAAGAAAAAAACCATATTTTATGATCTTAGAGAGAGGGGAAAATGTTAAGGGTCAATGAGAAATTTTACAATTGAAAATGCTGCAATGTTAATAAAATATTTTTTTTTTGTTAAAGTTTAAGAAAAAATAGTTTTTTTTGTCAAACTTTGTGGTTTTTTGTTGCAGGAATCAAGCTGAAATGTCCCATGCATGCCGTGGTACAATATCTCTGCATGGGGCTCTAATCCACACAGTGGACTCCTGTACATTTGTTATATCCAACGGGGGCACTCAGACATTTCACATAAAGGCCGCCAATGAAGTGGAGCGTCAATCATGGGTAACAGCTCTTGAATTGGCCAAAGCTAAAGCCATGTAAGTTCACGGAGAGAATTTCTCAGAAAATTCAATTATCTGCGAGTGATTTGATAAGAGGTTAAAACATCTCTCTACTCAACATCCTCTATTCTATTCGTTCGCGAGATATCTGGCTTTGCCATCTTTTTTACAAATTAAATTGAAAGGCACTATCTTTTGAGACTAAAAGTAATTGCAGAGGGTTTGGTTATTTGGAGGAAATCAAACTTATTTCTTGAGTTTTTCGCGTGAATTGATTTTCTTTAGTTAGGGAGGGGTCTCTTGGAAGAATCTTTGGTATTGACTCATTTTAAATATTTTCATTTTTCTTCAATTTCTTAGAATTCAGTTTTTAGATGTTGGTTACATTTGTAGCCTAATTATTGAAGTGTAAGAAAATCACTTTTCGCCATTTTAGGTGCGACGCCATCTTGTAATTTTCCTACTTTTCCACAGAACTGTCCCAAAACACAAAAGTAGGTTTTTCTCAGGATCTACTTGATGGATTTTGATGGGGTAAAAAGCAAATGAAAGAGGGGACATCAATGAACAATGTACCAGAATAGATTTTGGAATTTTGAATTTGAATCTGAGAAAAGTAGAAAAATATTCTTGTGCACTTTTCATAGCTTCTGAATGGAAATTCAAAAATTCGTTCTGGTACATTTTTCGTTGACGCTTCCTCTTTCATTTGCTTTTTACCCCATAAAAATCCATCCAGTAGATCCTGAGAAAAACCTACCTTTGTGTTTTGAGGAAAATCTCAAGATGGCGGAAAGTGATTTTCTTACTCATCAATAATAAATTTTTAAATATGGCCAATACCGGAAAAGCAAGTTTAAATAAAACCCAAAGAAAAATGAAAACATTTAATTTCACTAGCTAACAAAACAGACCTGTTCTTTAGTTAGGTAATTTTTTTCCTATAAAAATCGTCAAAATTAAGGCATCTCTAAATAAGTTTCAAATAAAAAAAAACACTTTTCTGTCTCGCCGTAATAAAGTTTTTCATTAGCCTTAAGCAGCTATATAATTTATCGTCAAGCTTTCGAAAAAAAAGCTTCATTTAATTGAGATTTGATATGGAGCTTTTACAAGGTCTCTGTAATTTTCTGTACTTGAATAAAACCTTCATAATTTTTTTTTGAAACATTCTTTCGGATAATATCATGGCAGAAAATTAAATTAAGCAAAGTTTGTCAATTATTTTAAAAAGTTTCCTCTTGATTTTATTAATTAATTAAATCTTCTTCGATTTAATTTAAATTTGCATAAACTATGTTAGGGCTAATTGAAGAACTATATAAGTATGTCTGAGAGTGTATGAAAAAGTGTCGTAAATTGCTACCAATTGACTTGGAAGCAAATCATATTGGTAGCTGTTTTCTTTCATACATTGTGGTGTATTTGTGTGCCATATTAATTGATTTTTTTTGCGTCACTTCCCACGCAGACGGACTATGGAGAGTGAAGAAGAGGAGGAGGATAACAACGCATTAGCTATTCCAAGTGAGGAACTCAATGTGGTCATTCGTGATTTGACTGCCAGGTAAGGAGAAACTTTGAAAATAAAAAAAAATTAATATTAAAACTAAATCAACTAATTTTCCTTTATAAAATTAATTCAGATTAGAGAATCTAAAGACGTGCTACGATCTTATATCGAAGCACGGTTCGGCACTGCAGCGAGCCCTACAAGATCTCGAGACTGGCGATGATTTGGCCAATAAGACAAAAGTTGTCAATGAGAGAGCCACACTCTTTCGGATATCTGCAAATGCAATGAAAAATGTGAGATAAGAGGGAAAATGTTTGTTTGCTTTTGCACTAAATGCTAATATTTAATGTAATTTATTTACTTAGGCGTGCTCAGAGTATTTGCAAACAGCCCAAAGTCAGGGGCACAAGTGGTCCAAGATGTTGCAACATGAACGCGATCAGAGGCAACATTTGGAGGAGATGGTTGAACAATTGGCACGGCAGCATTCGCATCTTGAACAGGCTGCACATCGCCATCGACCTAGTAAGTACAAAGTATTCTTATTATGTTCGAAACATTCTGGATGTCTAAACAGATTGAAAGTTTAGGCTGTTTCAAGCTTACGTTGGAAGGGCAAAAGAAAAGATTTTAAACGAAAAAAAACATACAAAAAAGTTCTTAAAAGGAGAACTCAGTGAATCCTTTGACCTCAATGAATCTGCAGACCTAAAACTCAGATCTAGACTTCAAAGTCAAATTCTCTGACTTATTTATGCACTCATAATTAAAAACAGTTTTTTTATGTGCTTAAGATTTATTTAAAAAAATTCTACGATAAGAATTTAAATTTTTGCATTAAATCGATTAAAAATGGTTTAAATAGGAATTAAAAACGATTTATTAACACAAAAAAAAATCTAAGAAACTAAGAAATTCAAAATCCACTCAAAACTAGAATTAAACTGATTTACGTTGGAATTAATTGAATAGAAAATGATTAAAGTTTCAAACATTAATTAATTTTATCTAAATCGGATCAAAAATACGCCATCTACAGACGCAATAGCGTAAAAAAAAAGATTTTTTTTTGAGAAAAATTGCGAAAATAAAAACAACAAAAGTTAGACAAATTGGAAAAACGTTCTAATGGTTAAAGTTTAGATAATTTCTAATGATAACTAAATGATAGGAAAATAGCTGGAAACAGTAGGAAAGAACTGTCAAACGTTGAAAAAAAACTGTTTAAACTTAAGTAATGAATGAAGAAGCTGAAAGATGACAATTGTTTGTAAAGAAACGTTGAATGTTAAAAAAGAAATGTCCAACGTTAGATTTCTTCAAATTAATTGTCAAAAATTACACTGACACGAATGTCAAACTGAAAGATCGAGGTTTCTAACCTCAAAAGTTTGACCTTCATTTTTCTCAAATAAATAATGTTTTTCCAAGTTTTCTTTCTACGGTCGACGAGTAATGGAACTTCTCTACACACAGATGTAGAAATTATCACGATATTTTGAAGAGTTTTTTTGTTCTGTGACGATTTAAAAAATGTTCAATTGGCCACGGTGGCCAGCAAAATCCTCCAAGGCTTAAAATGATCAATTTTTCTTAAACCGCGACTTTAACACTTAGAGGATTTATGTGGACACCGTGTCCATTTCGAGTTTTTAAATCGTCATAGATTAAAATGTATTGAACCTATCGTGATAAATACCACGTCTATGTGTAGGGAATTTGAATTACTTTAAGTTAGACTAAAGAAAATCCGGAAAATATTTTTCTTTTTAAAAGATAATTAAGGTCAAAGTCGAAATTATACGCGGAGGATGAAAATGGTCACCGTGACCAACGGTTTTTTTTTTGAAAAAAATCGACGCGCCCGAAGATTATGAACCATACTCCTGTGTTAAAAGATAGGAATATGGTTCAATCTTCGGGCACGTCGAAATACTCTTTTGCACAAATGTCAAAGTGTTGTTTACTTTTTTTTTTTACATAAAAACTCCGGAAAATTCAATACTTAAAATAAGCAAATACAAGGATTAATCTAAAAAAAAAACCCTTCAGGTAGCTTCCATAAATTGTTTTCTTTTGAGATTGATAAGTGGTTTCAGCGCACCCATAAAAACCAATATTTCAGATTGTCTATCGATTTCAATCTTCCATTATAATATTTTTTTATCCAAAATTTGCGCGAAGCGCAATAAATCCCCCCATTAATTGAATAAAATATGCACGTATAGTTATTTTGCAAATGCAATCTTCCATATTTCCTTGAAATATTTGAAAAAAACCGTTGGTCATTCTGTCCAATTTCATCCTCCGCGTAAGTGAAAATTGCCCGGTCCTCCGAGTGTTAAAGAAGTTTTTTTTTTAATCAACTTTAAGTATTTTTTTTTAATTTTTAAGAGATTTTTGGTTGTGTTTTGAATTTAATTCATAAATCAAGGATTTAGTGAAAATCCTAGTTTTCATTGTCCATGAAAACTTACGCTTAATTTTGTCAATTAATTTGCAAATTTAAATCAATAAAAATTATTTTAAATTAAGATAACTAAAAGGCAAAATTTGGCGGGAGATTTTATAAGAGTTTTATCACGCACAGTGTTATCAATTCTTGGTAATAGATTGCGCTGATTTCTCTTTCTTTCATTTGTTTCCAACACCAAAACCATGCGGTTTTAGTTAAAAAAAAATAAAGAAAAGTGGGATAAAGTGAAAAGTGTGACATTGTCCGGGAAATTGAAGATTCAGGACAACAACGATGGCCAGCAGTAGCCAGCAGCAACACTATGAATTGTCCCCAGTGGATGGGGATTACACGCAAAATTGGATAAATCACATTCTAACTGGTGACACTCGGTACTTTCGTTTTATGGACTATGCACCGGAACTCCAGGCAATCCCTGCCGAAGTGATAACGTTGATTGTGAAATTATGTTCCCAATTCAACCTTACGACGGATATTGAGTTCTCCTGCTTCGACACAATGGATTACTTTATGTCGTGCAAATTTGAGGAAATGCAGAAACGTCTGGAGATGCTGAAGACACGTGGGCAGGTGAAGGGGGATTTTGGGTGGATTTATGTGAAGAAGGAATTTGTGGCGACATTCGAGGTGACAATTCTCAGTATAATATCCCTCGTGACGAAATTCTTCGATGGGAATCAATTTAGGAATTCCCAAATGGAACGTCTCTGGCGGAGGCTTAATCAGCAGGAGGAGGTATACGTGAGCCTCTTAAGCAAAGAGGTGGAAGTGCTGAAGATACTCAACTACAGGGTATCCGTAAAAAAAAAATATTTTTAATTTATTTTTCAAAAGAAAAACTCCAAAAATTCTCTTTTAGATTCGAAAATCTCAAGCTTTGGAAGCAATTGAGCTCTTCCTGGTGATCTGTGTTAAGCCCCTTTTGCCAATGAAGCTGCAAGATTTGCTTTTTCTCTCAATAAAAATACTGCGAATTGTCTATTTGAACCGGAACAGTATCTATAGCCCGTGAGTCATTGTAGCACACAGAATGATGAAATTTGTAAAATTAATTATCACAAATTATTCATTGTCCGTCTTTCCATTTCTTTCACACACGCAATACACCGCAGATTGAAGCCACTACTGCTGAAAACACCCACGAATAATAATATATTTCACGCCATTCAAACGGATAAAGTCCTTATGGGAGCCGCAGTTATTCTGGCTTCAATAAAATTCCTTCAAATTCCATCGGCAATGGAGGGAAATGTCCGGAAATCAATTGCTAATGCGAGTAATCTTGCGGTGAATGACATCAAGGTGCTGAGCAAGGAGATGTATCGAGTGGCAAAATTAATTTTTTCCGGCAAAAATGTGCCGGAAGCTTAAATTCTTTTTTTTTTAATTTAATTTCCATGAAATACTGAATTGTACAAAAAAAAGAAGAAGAATTTATTTAAATAAAATTAACGATTTTCTTCAATGAAAAATCTCCCAATTGAGTGGGAGATAAGAAAGAAAATAAATTGTTTATTTATAAAGCCGCAATATAAGGTGAATATATTCCCATTGAATCTTCCCCCCCCAACTGATAGGGAGAGTTGGGTTGAATAAATCTGTGTACCTACATTTTATTTCTTATCAATGTACACACATAAAAATTTCATCCATTAATCGTTGTGATTATCAGGGGAAATCATGTAGTGTTGTTCACATAAAACACACATAGAATTCATAGAGAATGTTTGTATTACCATTGAGAAGAATGACGTTGGGGAACACGTGATGTTGCCACCTTCATCAATTGGCCACCTTTCTACCATATTAGCCAATGAGGAGGTGAATTAGTCAACATATGATGATTTTTTTGTAGCATGACGATATGACTAATTCACAAGGGGTGTTTATGTGAGAGAAGATCTTCGGATTATTCGTCAAGATTCGGAATATTCTTCAAGAAGATTCAAACTATTTGCAAAGATTGAGATTATTCGCCAAGAAAATTCGGCAAAATTCATATTATTCGCTGAGATTTGTATTATTCAGATTCAGATTATTCGTCAATTCAATTCGGATTATTTGGTAAAATTCAGAATATTCTTCCAGATTCAGATTATACATCAAGGACATTTTGATTTTTTTTTCAAAACTCTAACAATTCGTCAAGAAAATTCTGATTATTCGTCCAGAAAATTCAGATTATTTGTTGAGATTCGGATTATTCGGCAAGATTTGGAAGATTCCGTAAAATAAATCGAAATATCCGACAGATAAGCACCCCTTGATAATTCGTGTTTAAGGAAATTTTCTCCTACCTAAAATCGCATGAGCATTCCATGAAGGATTTGTTTGTATAAACACGTAAGAAACGGTTCAAAAGAAAAATAAAAGAAGGAAGAGGGCATGGGTGCTGGTATATGCAGGAATAGGTCGTGCAAATCCTTTGGTTTGCCATGTACAACTCGTACGTATTTTCATTTTATTTTTTTCTTAAAAAATTTCCGTCCCATTTTTGCTACATTTCTGTGCCGGTGGTGGTCGTGGTGTGATTGTATTTGACGGTCAACCGACAGAAAAGTATGACGAATCGCATTGAAAATGTGTGGATCACGAATTTATGATAATTTTTTGCACATGTTTGTACCAATACAGTGTAAAGAACACACACAGGGAATATAAAAATTTTGCAATATTTAATTTGTGAATTTTCAAAAATATAAGAATAGAATAGAGCCCCCATTCAGGCGTTGGCAAATTTCTTTTAAAGTTCGCATATGGAAGGGGTGGTAATGGGTGAAATTCACTTAGTCAGACAGATTCCTTAAGAAAGATTTAAGTTTTCTTAAGATTCTTAAAGATTTCTGAAGATTCCTTAAGTTTTCTTAAGAATGTTTTAAGTTTTTATAAGATTCCTTAAAAAAAATACAACTTGAGATGTTTTAGGAAAAATTTAAGATTTTTAAGTTTTTGAAGCAAAACGTTAAATAGGGGAGACCGGGGTAAAAATAGTCAATTTGCGTAAATCCTTATCTGCAGGATTCCCCAAGGGCAAGAAAATTTCCTCGATATGTCATTCTTATAGGAAATTTCCTGGCCTACAACTTTGTCTCAGACCACTTTTCTCTATCTCCACGGGAAATATGAGTTTTCGAGCTTTTCCTAAACCCTTCCGCTTCTGACTATTTTTAAACGCGGCGGGTAAATATAGTCACCAGTTGGCTAAATAAAGTCGGTCGAATTTTCCGGCATTTCCAATGATTTTCCACCTGAGAGATTGATAGTAGTTGATAGCTAAACTTCTCACCTTTTGATTCGCGACAAGGAATTTCACTTTTATACGCACTAAAACAGAGAATTTTGCGATTTTCTCAAACACGCCATTTTGCAACAAATGAATAGAAAATATGCCAAAAATTTCGATCTCCCATATGATTTACATGGGATGACTAGATCTACCCCAAGGGGTATGTTTTGATTCAAAAAATTGTAGAGAAAAATCATTAAAAGTTATTGAAGAATACACCTTGGCAACATTTTCTGCACTAATCCAGCTAGTGAGAAAAATTATCAGATGGGAAAACTATTGAAGGAAATGTTCGGAAAACGCGTTTTTCTCAATACGCAAAAGTTTGGGAAATGGGCCAAAAATCTATTTTCATTTTTAACTCCTAAAGTACTGATCGGATAACCTCCAAATTACTGTCAAAAATTAAAGGTTGGTAGGGCTTTGCACCCTAATTTTTTCCGATTTTTCCGATTTATATTTTGGGAGAAATTGGCATTTGAAAATTCCAAAATGACTATTTTTACCCCGGTCTCCCCTATCTTAAATAAATTAAACAAATTGCATATTTTTTAATGTTTTTTACGAATTTCGAAGGCCGATTCCGCCTGAGTAAAGAAATCTTAATTTAGGCTTAAAAAACTTAAAAATCTTAATTTTTATTAGGAAAAAAAGAAGTTTAAGAAATCTTATGACAACTTGAAACATTTGAAGTCTTTCTTAAGAAAACTTAAGTCTGTCTGACTAAATTTCATACAAAATAGGAAATTTATGTGGAGAAAGTATTAGGAAATGATTTAAGCTTGTTGAAAGTTGTAAGATTAAAATGTTAGATTTTTCCAATAAATTTTTAAACACAATAGAACCGGTATCTGACTCTTTAGAACAGTTAAAATTAAACGTTTTAAAAATTAAATAGACATTTAAAGATTGTTTTTTACTGTCTATATTGAGGACCTGAAGAAGGACTTATAAATCCTCAATTTTTCACTAAAACAATCATCAATCATTTACTAAAATCAAGTTGAGATATGATGGTGATAGCTTCTGATAAACATCCTTTCTTTTCTTGGAAAAATCTTTCATGATTTTGACATTTTATTTCTTTCTAATAATTGTGTTTTTGATGAAAAATTACTTTTCCAGAGCTCATTACAGATCTTTCTGTCTGTTTTCTGGTACAATAAATTCATCGTTTTTTTTTTTCTTTTATCGCACAAAAATAGAAAGATTTAAACACATCAAAAATGTCAAAATCTTACAACTCTTAAGTTGTTAGGAAAAAAAGATTTTTTTAGAATTGATCTCATGGACAAACAGAGCATTTAGAAAAATTTTTCAAAAAGTTTTGTCCCGAAACTTTCGGGGCGTACCTGGTGTAACGTCACCATTGAGTGCGAAAGTATGTGAACAGGGGGTGACATACCACGGGAAATTGGTACTTTAAGCGAAGTAGCGATTAATTCCAGTCAAAGGAATAGATTCATTTAGAAATTAGGGGAACGTGGCCCAAATCGGACCGCCGCCCAATTGCGACCGCCCCTTTTTCTCGTAAATGACGAAATATTATAAAATTAGTTTCACTACATTATGAAGATATTATAGTAAGGTAATGTTAGCGCCTAAAATAAATTAATTTGGTACACAACAGGACTAATAAAAAATCAAAATTCATTTTCAGCACTTGGCCGACATTTTCTGATTTTAGAAACTAAGTTGATATGAGTTTTTTTCCCACTATTATGTCTCATATTATGCCGCGTTTCTGTAGCTTAGAGGGTCTAGTTTATTACTTGATTTACAATTTTTTGAAAGATTTTAGGTATTTTAAGTAATTAAGTGAAAATGTAATACATGCAGAATGGTCTAATTGCGACCCCCAAAATGTTTCAATTCGGACCGTCTATTTCCACCATTCACCACGGTAAAGCAGTCGCGCATGCGTATAGTGGTGTGGAAGTGTCTCTCTCACACAGACCGCGCTGTGTTTTGATTTCAGGAAAATCAATATTTTTTCACGTTTCTTGAAAGTTTTTTCGCCGTGAAAATGTTCCTAAAGCCAAAGGGGAGTGTAGTTAGTGTAATTTACGCATTCCTCAGAAGAATTTTCGTGGATTTTCTGCGAATTACGTCAGTGAGTGCGCAATTGTTTGTGTGTGTAAAATTTCGTGTAGTCACTTCAAGGGCGAAATGTCAAAACAAATGTGGGGAAAATTGAAAATAAATTCTTGATTTTCCGGCTTTTCCGTGTATTTCATGGCAGTTTTCCTATTTATAGTAGTGATAAAAGTGACCTACTAGTGAAAAACCAACAAATTACGGCAAAAAAAGGGGGTCGCATTTAGAACACTCGGGGGGTCGCAATTAGAACACCGTGGTGAAAAAGTGCAATTTTAGCAACTTTTTTTAATTCCATTATTACTCAGAACAGGTAAGAGATAGAATGTTTGCATCTATAGAACAAAGTTAGCCTATTAAATGACCTTTCCAATGGTACCAAACTTGGGAAGATTTAATTCATTTTAATATGACTTTTTTCAATCCTTCTGAAACAGAATTTAGGGGGTCGCAATTGGGCCACGTTCCCCTACCATTTGCATTCGAAAATAAATTTAATTAGCTTTCGATTAATGCACATCTCAGCCTAAAAATTAATTTATTAATCTTAAAAAATTCAAAATATTTCTCGGGAATTGGTCGAGATTCGAGAAATTCCTCATACATTTTGCTCAATGAAAAAGTGAGAATGCTTCACGTAATTTGAACTTGTGGCATCCCCAATATAATTTTTGTGTGTGGAGTTTCCCATACAGAAAAAAATTGTGAAAATAAATGCGAATGAGTGAGTGGGTTACTCTACTACACACAGAAAAGTAGTCTTCACCTTGTTGCCAATCGCTCATGAGATACGGAGCATTTTTGCCAGAGTGTAGCAATTTCGTGTGCACAAAATTCAATGAGAATTTCTCAGTATATAATTTTTTTCGCGTTCCTCAGACAAAATTCTCATTTAGTGTCTCATCCAGTGAATTATCATTAATTGTTTTTTAGTATCTCTCAGGGTGTCAGTGACTGTGGGGTTTATGTGATATCGACTTGCATTGGCCGGAATTGATTCATTAATTTCAGTGCAAATTGTGAACAAATATATAGAGAACTTGTTGGCTCTTTTTTTTTTTTCAACACAACATAGATATATAGAAGATTTGTGTGAGCTGTGGTAGAGGAGAGAGAATTTTTAGAAATACAATTTTATAGTCAGTCACATTTTTTTTGTGTGTTTGTAGCCGTTTTTTATTTGTTCTAATCATACGACCTGACGATGATTATTAGTTGAATAGAAAACTTATAGGTAGGCAATAATTCAATGTTTGTTTTAATATTATTAAAACATGCACTGCACACACGTTGCATTAAGATGCAGCGTGTTGAATGAAAATTGACACATTTTTCCTTTTGAGTGTGTGTGTTGGACATGAAATAAGAAGAAGGAAATGAAGAAATAATAATAAATTCATGGTCTGCGTGGTGATTTTGAAGGGCACACGAGACGATAAAATTATGTATAGAAAATCTCTTGATTGGTTAACTAAAATGAATTGCAATAATATTGTGACAATTGGCAAATTACATATAAAAGAGCTTTTTTTTGTAAAGAAGAAGGTTTTCTTTATCACTGCTGAAATTAATAGTTTCTTATCAACACTGACGGCACTCATTTTCATGGAATTTTGTTGTTGTTGTGTGTTCCCCGTAGACGTAGCCACATCAGCAACGTCCGACGATGAAGACAATGAATTTTATGATGCACAAGAAGAGGGTGCTTCGACGAACAATTCCCAAGAAGACAGTTCATTCATACTAAAAATACCAATGGCTCATCGAAGGGGTTCAAATGATGCCACCGGAAGTTCTTCCGAAGGTGAAGATGGGAACAGTGAGACTCAACAGGTAAATAAACTCCTCTGGCGTAGATTATCTTTTCCGTTGATTGCGTAGATTAATGATATAGGGGTAATTGGGGTAAAATGGTGAATGTGAAAAAAAAAAATAAAAATTACACACAGAAAAATTATTCGTATTAGTCGAATGCGAGTGAAATATTCGCCATAACCTCAGTTTGAGTCGCACTGTCTAATGTAAACAATATAGGAAATACTCGTCATTAACGAATGCGAGTGGCCCATTCACGAAAATTGACAGTTTCACTACGATTTTTGGTCAAAATTTCTCTGTGTGTAGTATCTCAAAAAGTAGTAATTATTATAAAGCCAGTAGAAAGATTACTATTTTTTTCTTCTGATATCCTCAATTCCCTCTGAAATAAGCCCCCACTACTTCATAAGGTGCTCCAGGATGCGTAAAATCCCAAAATCCACGCAAATCCGCGAAAAATAAAATCAAAACATTGAAAAGTGAGGTTATGTTGAGTTTCGCCGCAGATTAAAATGTTCGCCACCTAAAATATGCACAATACGCACAATAATACCACCGCGAAGTGAATGTTGGTTACTCATCCAACAATTTGTAACCAATATTTCCAATTCTGAGTGGCTCCATAATCGCACCTCAGAAATAGAAATTAATTAGTCGAGCGTGAGACCGAAAATCAGTCTTTTAAAAATCCATTAATCTGTCTAATTTTGGATGTTTGATCACCCACTATTACCAATTTTTATAAACTAAAAAAACAACTAAAAGGCAATTTCTTAAATTTAACGTTTTATTTTTATTTTTTGTATTTTTTTTTATTAAAAAAAAGTTTTAACTGGTACACAAATCTCTCATTCTCAATAGATACTATAGCGCCATGCTGAAGTAATTTCATTAAATTAAGATTAGGGAACAAAAAACCACAATTCACCCTTTTACCCCAGGGTTGGGGCAAAAGGGTGAAAGTGAAAGGGTTTGGAAAATGGCCTGAAAATGCATTTTCCCGTTGAGATAGAGAGAAATCATCTGAGACAAAGTTGTAGCCCGGAAAATTTGCAATAAGATAGTTCTCATGGGAAATCTCAAATATTTCCATGGAATTCAGGAAAAATTATCTCCCAAAAATTCACAATTTTACCCCAGGTTTCCCTATTTAACATACTAAATAAAAAACCTCTGTTATCAAGACAGTGGCAGGTGTGATGCTATCATCATAAATTGTATACATAATAAAACGTCAAATAATCCGTGTACATACATACATACACTTAATATTAAAACAGGTGCTCGTGGTGACGGAAAAGACGAAAGAGGAAAATTCATTGGATGCCGTCGATCGGGTGTCAAATGCATCCCAATCAATGTCACTTGTTTCCACACCAAAAGCAATTAGGAAGAGACGTACACGTGTGCCGGATAAGCCGAATTACCCACTTAATTTGTGGTCAATTATGAAAAATTGCATTGGGAAGGAATTGTCAAAGATCCCAATGCCAGTGAATTTCAATGAACCCCTATCGATGCTACAGCGATTGACGGAGGACTATGAGTATGCTGATTTACTGGATAAAGCGTCACAGTGCGATGATCCATGCGAGCAATTAGCTTACGTGGCGGCATTCACAATTTCAAGCTACTCAACTACCAGCAATCGCACAGGTAAACCATTCAATCCGCTCCTTGGTGAAACATACGAATGCGATAGGACGGATGATTTGGGATGGAGGTGTATTGCGGAGCAAGTATCACATCATCCACCAATGGCGGCGATACATTGCGAAGGGAAGGGATGGGCGTGCTGGCAGGAGTTTACAATGACAACAAAATTCCGCGGGAAGTACCTTCAGGTGATACCACTTGGGGTGGCGCACGTGGACTTTCCCGGAACAGGAAATCGCTATACATGGAGAAAAGTGAGTTAAAATCAAAAGTTTTTTTTTTTGCATTAGAATTATATGTTTCACATGAGCGAGATGATATACAAGAGACATTAATGATGATGATGATGAATGTTGTTTAAAATTATCAAAATTTGAATGTTTTAAATGGAAGGCTTTTTATTTAATTTTTTTTATGGGAAAAACTTCCCAATTATTGGTTTCTTTAAAGCTTTCAACACGTTTGTAAAGCTTTAATTAATATTTGTGAGGCTTCCTAAAGAAAGTTTAATTGAAGAATTTTATCTTTAGAATTAAAGCAGAATGGGGTAGCCAGGGAAGGTGTTTGGATATCTAAACAACCCCAAAGCTTAGTCCCTTCAAAGGGAATTATTTTCAGACTAAAAATTATAATAAAAAATAAATAAAATTACATTTAAAATTTGAAGTAGAATAATTTAGTATTATCAATTCTTAAAAATATATCGTCTGCTTAAGTAATTCCATTTAATTCATTTTAACATCCCTAAAATCCCTAAAATTAAATTTTAAAAATTGATTTGTTAAAAAAGCCCCCTAAAATAAACTATGCTTTTGTGCTTAAATATTAAAGATTATTTATGTTGGATATACTCTTTTATTACTTCTGCGACGTTTCGGAGCTTTATTTCTCCTTCCTCAGGCATTAATAATTGAGGGTATTTTTATCAAAATGATTTTCACTTACCCTTAATTATTAATGCCTGAGGAAGGAGAAATAAAGCTCCGAAACGTCGCAGAAGTAATAAAAGAGTATTTTCTAAAGGTCAGATCCCGCGTTTGACTCCCACAAAGATTATTTAATTTATTTAATTATTCTTTAATCTCCGTAAAGATTATAAGATTAATTTAATAAAGTCTTTAAAGACGAAAGGACTTTACACTGAATTCCTAACAGAAAGACTAAATTATCTGTCAAACTGTAAGGAACTTTAATAATGACAAGACTGTAGTCTTCGCGCATGCCAAAGTAATCTCAAGAATGCTAAAGTCGCTAAAGTCAACAATTTCAAAAATTCTAATCAGAAAATTTTAATCATAGCTTATCAATAAATATTTTTTAAAAATAGATTAAAACATCAAGTTATTTTATTTTATTTTTATGAATGAAAGAAAAGGGAGTTTAATTACCTCATGGAATGATTATTTAATGACATTTTTATGCAACATTTTTTTTTAAATAAATAAATAATTAGTAATTCAATTTCATCCCACCGAAACAAAAAGGTCACGACAACCGTCCACAACATAATCGTGGGCAAACTGTGGGTCGACCATCATGGTGATATGGATATTGTTGGGGAGAACAGTGCCACAGGGATAAAATGCCATTTGAAATATATTCCCTATTCGTACTTTACGCGCGACACCCAGAGGCGCGTGAAGGGGGTGGTAATGAATGCCGATGGGCAGGTGAAGTGGGTGTTGAATGGAACGTGGGACAATAAGATTGAAATTGCGCCCGTTATATCGACAAATGGCACCAAAGACAGCCCAATCTACAAGACGGGCAACTATAAAACCATCTGGACAAGACGACTACCGCCTCCTGATAGTGATAAGTGAGTAATTCTTCTTTTTGTTAAATGGAGCTGCGCGGGAAAAATAACTCTTTGATTTAAACGTTTTTTTTTTTTTTTAATTGTTTTAAATTTATTTTTTGTAGGTATTATAGTTTCACAACGTTAGCGTGTCAATTGAATGAATGGGAAGAGGGTGTTGCACCAACGGATTCACGGAGAAGACCCGATCAGAGACTTATGGAGGAAGGAAAATGGGATGATAGTAATGCAGAAAAAGTCAGGTAAATTAAAAAAAAAAAAAAAAAGAGCTCAAGAAAGCTTTATAATTAATATTTTATTTAAAGTTAAAAATCCATAAAGAAAAGCTCTTAAATCTTTTTTTTTTATAATTAAAAATAATAAATTTATTTGAAGGAGAAAGAAATCTAATTAAAGCTCTATTTCATATTTTTTCCAATGATAGACTCGAAGAAGCACAACGATTTCGACGTCGAGAACGGGAAGCAGAGGCAGAGACAGCAGCTGCAGAGGGACGCCCGTATCCACCCTATGAACCAGTTTGGTTTACAAAGCTGAAGGAAGAAGGCAATGATACACTGTCGCATGTTTACAAAGCAAACTACTGGGAATGCAAAAACATGCAAGATTGGTCAAAGTGTCCTAATATATTCTAAATGAAGTAAAATAAAAAAATTCTCTCCTTCTCAACGTCCAGGACGTAAAATACATGTATTTTGTGCAAATATATAGTTAAAAGGAAATTGATGAAAGAAAAAAGAGAATAAATCTCACTAAAATGTGGGTTAAACTTCCTCTTTTTTTCTTCATTCTTTAAACAATGATGTAAAAAAAATATGACAATTTTCAATGGAAAAACTTGCATTGCAGAAGTTTTCTCGAGAGGTATAAAACGAGATAAACATCGTCACTTTTTTTTGGCTTAAAGTTTCTTGACGTTCTTTAACAAAAATAGCTGAATTTTCATAAAAAAAAGATTACAAAGAAAACAAAATAATCAAGATGTAGAGAATTTTTCTTATTGAAAAAATATAAATAAATAATATTGTAAAATGAAATGAATTTAAATGGTGTGGACAATGAGATTGGAATAAAAGGAAGAAAGAAAAAAAAAAGATATTGATTGGACAATTGCAGTTAGGCTGTCTTAAAGAAAAAACCAATATAATGATTGCAAGATAAGCATTGTATGAAAGCATTGAGCGAAAGAAATTATGCTAATCCCCAATACACAAAAAAATGTATTAAATTAATAATTATTATAAAAAAAACTAATAGAAGGTGAAGTTACTGAGAGAGAATAATTTTATCTAAAGAAAAAAATGAAAGAATATCCCCCCCCCCCACTCCTATGTATTGAACATTTATCCTTAATCCCTTCGTCTTTTAGGCAAATTGTATGGGCATCGAATTATTTCCCCCACCCCCCCCCCCTCCTTTTTTAAAGAACTTTAAAATCGAATGTTGCGCTAAAAGAATTGTTTTTTATTTCTTTGCAAATTCCTCTGAATTCTTTTTTTTCTCAATTTTTATTGGCAATTTGGGCTTCCTAACTGTTTGATTTATTTTTTTGTGACTTTCAGCTGGGAAATTTGGAAGTTTGGGGTGGTTAAGGAAGAGCGCCCCCTTTTTTTTGACACCTGTTGTCGCCATTTGTGCACAGAAACGGTTGATATTCAAAATGGATTGAGAAAAGTTGAATAAAAATAAAACATTTTTATATTTCGAAGTTTAACTATTCGCAGCTAATCGTCTAAAGAAGGAGTTTACCCGTTCCTGTATGAGAAACCCCTTTATTCGAGGAAATAATCCGGGCATGATTAATCTGTTAGAAAATTAAAAGAGAAAAAAAATCGCCAGACTTTCTAATTTTAACTCGAAATAACTGAATAACCAGCAAAGATTTGTTAAAAACTATTTATACTGGTAGCGATTGCCAGAAATGTCCTCTTGTTTTAAAATAAATATAAAATCACAATAGTGACGTCATTGTGAATTTTTTTTTGACAAACCTGAGTTCATCTAACTTATTCATTTAGTTCCTTGGCTAATTTTTATTCCTTACGCGTATACCTACTGATTGTTTTCTCGTATACTTACAAGTTTAGTCGGATTAAACTCATACAGGAACGAATAAACTCCTTTCCGCTATACAGGCTTTTAAATTTATTTTTTTTGTGGTAGGATGCGAATGAAATTAAATCTTTTTTGCAGTGTCTTATTGAGAATCTTGATCCAATGATCAAAGTCTTGATGAATGAAAAGATTTTTTTCTTTAAAATTTAAAGCTTTAAGCCCTTTAAGCCTGAACTCTGGAGGTTTTAAGATTCAATTAATAAATGGAAGATTTTTTTTAAAAGCTTCTACTATGAACAACTTTGCACAGAAACTATTACCAATTTATTGAAGTTCAAACGGAGCTTTCTGTTCATTTATTCAATTAAATTGCAGGTAAATGTTCTTTTGTGCTAAATTAAATTGAATAGATTTAATTTTCTGTTTTATTTAATTACTTTTATGAGGAAAAATCAACTTAAAAAAATTTCTTATCGTTTCCAAAGGAATTTGTTCTTTCAAAATCCTTTTAATTCTACTAATTTTATCAAGAAAAATTCAAGGTGAATGTTCTCCAAGAATTTCAATAAAACTCCTGCGAATCCCTTAAATTCCTCCGTTATTCCGTTCTTGAATTAATTGCTAAATAAATTCAAAACTTTTCATCACTTTGAAGCGACAAAATGCAACAAAAAAATATTCTTCTAATTTGATCAAGTTTTTGTGAATGCGTGTGTAAATAAAAAGAAATAAGAGAGAAAGATTGAGAATTTGAGCTGCTTGTAATTAATCAACATTATAATTTAATATTGAAAAAAGAAAAAGAAATTCTACTAAAGTACAGGACTTTAATAAAAATATTATAAATTACAAAAAAATGATGTTAGTCTCACGAGGACGCAAAAAGGAGGTAAAACTTTGCAATCTTTGAATTTCTCTTCATCTACAAATCCCCACGACGTGCCTGCCAGGCCACCAGGCCAACCTTCTTCTCCAACTTCTTGCATCCGTAGACGGCGAAGAATGTTTGTTCCTTCTCATACGTCACATCCTTGAGGACTTCGTTGATTTGTTCCTTTGTTGGCTCACTGATGCCGACACGTTTGAATTCATTCTCAATGCATTTCTGGATGTGACGCTGCTCCAGCGGCAGGAATGGGATGAAGTGATCAATGACAGCATTCTCAATGGTTCCACTCTTCCCGAGGGCCCCATTGGAGTTGTAGAGACTCACTTCGGTGAGCTTCTCAAAGTGATGCAGCTCCGTGTCCTCCCGCGTGAGCCCCTTCCGCATCAGTGAGGCCAATTGCTGAGAAATCTCCAAGCCACCAGCATTGGAGATGAAGACAAACACAGCCTTTGTTGAGTCAAATTTCCCTTTTGCATGCTGATGATCGAGCATCATGGTGATACCCTCGAGTATCTTCATTGGCATCTTGTCCACTTCGTCAAAGATAAACAAGCTGAGTGGACACGCAGCCAGGGCACTTGTTACCGTATCTATAACTTCCTGCTTGTACTTGCTGACCATATCTTCGCGCGGGAAACTCGCCCTACCGTGGAATTTGTAGACAAATTTACTATCAACACCCTCCTTGTAGATGGAACTCTTCATGACATTCGTAATAAAAGTCTTCCCAATGCCCGGAGTTCCCTGGAAACTCATCACCAACGGCTTCGAGGACTTCTGGAGGTTGCTGTAGTGATAGAAGAGAGCATCCGTCACAACCTTCAGGGCTATATGCTGCCCAAAGAGGGACTTTTCCAGTTCCGCCTTAAAATCTACAAGAGGATCATCCATTAGCTACGAAAAAATACTCCCACACACACAGATGGAACCTACGATTGATATCCGCTGGAACATGATCCGGGATACAGCATTCATACCACCGGCAGTAGGTGTTGACTTTGATTGTGTCGTAATTGTAGCCAAGGGCTGTCAGGGTAGCTCCTGCGAGCCCTATTGTGGTTAGAGGTTCCAAACACAAACACAACTCCACGACAATCCCAAAAAAACACAATAAAATCACCCAAAAGGAACTCATTTCTTCTAAAATAAATTAATTTAAAGAATTCTCTAACAGCCCTACTTGGGGAGATGATAAAAAAATGCCCTGAAGGCGCGCAAATAAGGTATCAATTTCCAGGGCCCACCGGTTCTCACCTCATTACTTTCCAGTCCTTCCAGTCAAATATTGGAAGTTTTCCGGGAAATTTTATGTAAACACAAGGTTTTCTTATTGTGTGTGGAATAATTCAAGAAAAATATGGATAAAATCCTTCTGAATACACCAAATGCTTGCAAAATAATTGTCAGGAACTTTGGGAAGCACAATAAGAAATGGGTTTACAAGGATGGTGTTCGCTACGGGAAAATTCTCTACTATCCACGGTAAATTTTGAGGTTATGCCTGGAAAGAAGAGTTCTCATTGCGCTTTCCTTTCGTCTTTTGCACGTCCTTTGCAGTGATCCTGACCACCAAGACCCTCCAATTGAACCCTCAAAGCTCTTCATGGTCAAAAGAATAAAACCATTCAAGGGGAATCCTTTCTGGGAGAAGAGAATCCTCCGGGATATGGGATTAGGTGAAAATGTAAGATTTTCCTGAAGATTCAATGCTTTCTTTCGAAAGGAATAATTAAAAATTGTGTTCTTTAGCAAACTGGTGAGGTGGCAATTGTGAAGAATACCCCAGAAATGAATACCCTCCTGTGGAAAGTGAAGCATTTGGTTAGGATCACACCAATTGTCTTCCCATACGGAGAACCCACGGAGGAGGACATAAACTACACATTTCTAAAGGAAAATGGAGAGTGTATTGTAGCCAAAGAGATCAAGATTGATGAGAAGCGATTGCAGGCAACGGAGGAATTCAAAGGAGATCAGAAGCGCCTTGATTCGGAAACCCTCAAAAGGGATTCCCGGCTAAAGTGGCTCAATCCGTGGTAGAAACTATTCTTGTAGCATCATACAGATTAAATAATAAATTTATTTAGAATTTTTTTTGCAATTTTTAATCAGGAACAAAATTTCTCCCTATTTCCAGCTCATTTCCATTGCTTCCAGTGACCTTCCAATGGAATTCTCGCGGTTTCCAATTGGAAATCTCACAGCTGATTCCTCGTGGAAAGCGCGTGCGAAATGTAAACAAACAATTTGTGATTTTATTTTTAGAACATTTCTTGAGATAACTTCCCTCTCGCGAAATTCTATTCAATTGGTTGATATTTTTACACAAAAAGTACGTTTGCTGTTTTAAAATTAAATCTGTTTTCTATTGAAATCTTGTTATTTTTTTTTCTTTCTGCTCTGCGCCACCCAGAGATGTTGAGGTGACCAGAAGCGAGTCACTGTGTCAAATACCACCAACTTGAACTCCTCGCGCGCTTTTCACGCTAATTAGAGAAATTAGAGGATTAATAATTAATTTAGGAATTAAAAGGATGAAGAAGAAAGTGGAGACGATAAAGCAGGGAACGTGTATTTTAACGGAAAAACCCTTTGTGCACGTACTAAAGGCAAAATATCGCAAAGAACGTTGTGATCATTGTTTCAGCAGGTGAGGAGGGACATCAATCAGCAGTTCTCCCACCTTCCTGGATCCTCATCAAATATAAATTTCTTTAAATTAATTCCTTTTAGTGGTAAAGTCCTAAAGTGTTCAGGATGTGAGTACGTGTACTACTGCAATAGAACGTGCCAGACAGAAGCGTGGAATTTGCATAAAATTGAATGTCCCTACCTGAAGAAGATCACTCCGAGAATTGTTCCAGATGCCGCAAGAATCCTCGCGAGGATTATCCTGAAACTCCAGCAAGGCGGTGACCTCGAAAAGGGCTATTACACAAAATTGTGCTACAGAAAATTCAGAGATCTCATGTCTCGTAAGAATCTTGAGAGAATTTTTTTTTGAATTCTTTTCTCCTTTTTAATTTAAAAATAACTCTGACTGAGAAAATACATTTTCTGTGCACACAACAGATTATCATGAAATACGAAATGATCCAAAGCGTTTGGAGCACCTTGAGAGTCTCTCAATGGTTCTGCGTGACCTTCTTGGTGAGAAATTAGTGCCAAACTTTACGGAACTCCAAGGAATCTACGGAAGGGTGAGTTAATAATAATTCTAAATTTCATTTATTTACTCCTTTTTTGTTCTTTTAATCAGAAAATGATTCTTTTAATAAAAAAATATTCTTTTGATCAGAAAATTATTCTTTTGATCAGAAAATTATTCTTTTTGATCAGAGAATCATTCTTTTGATTAGAAAATTATTCTTTTGATCAGAAAATTATTCTTTTGATCAGAAAATCATTCTTTTTGATCAGAGAATCATTCTTTAGATTAGAAAATTATTCTTTTGATCAGAAAATTATTCTTTTGATCAGAAAATCATTTCTTAATCAAAAAATTATTCTGTTGATCAGAACATTATTCTTTTGATCAGAAAATCATTCTTTTTGATCAGAGAATCATTCTTTAGATTAGAAAATTATTCTTTTGATCAAAAAATTATTCTGTTGATAAGAACATTATTCTTTTGATCAGAATATTATTCTGTTGATTAGAACATTATTCTTTTGATTTGAAAATTATTCTTTTGATCAGAAAATTATCTTTTTGTTAAAAAAAAAATATTCTGTTGATAAGAACATTATTTTTTTCATTAGAAAATTATTCTTTTGATCAGAAAATCAGTTTTTTAGTTAGGAGAAAATTTAAATCTGATTTCTGACTTTCCATTTGATAAGGACGATGGGCAAATGACTTAAAAAGAAATCAATTTGAATAAAAAATGACTTCATAAAAATAGAGTATTTTTTCAATCAAAATAAAAAATTTTCTAATCGTTAAAATATTTTCTTAAAGATGTCCTGAAAAAAAATGGAATATTTTCCTGATCAAAGATTTAAATTTTTAGATAAAAGAACAAGAATCTTTATTTTTATTAAATTGAAGGAATATTAATGAAGAATTTTATAAATTGTTTAAACAAATTAATTCCACAAATTAATTTATTTAATTGGATTATAGTTTAAATTCAAAATATTCATTTGAAATCCGAAAATCTTTTAAAAATTCCTCTAATTTTAAAAATTCAGTTTTAACTTTACGCTATTTAAAATGAATTAAAAGACAACCTAAAATTAATATTCATGTTTTATAAATAATTCTAAGTTCCAGGACTTCAAGAAGACAAATAATGTAGGTGATTCATGTTAAGATACTTTGAGTTCTTAAACTAATACGAATTTTATTCTAAATTTATAAAGAAAAGGATATTCTAACGGACAGTTTAAAAGAATTAAAACTTTTACAACAAAGAAAATGTTCTAATAGATTGAAAAACTCTTGTTTATTGATTGAAAAAAAAAACCAAATAATGCTGGATTCGATCCTACAACGTTCTTCTCGCTAAAGTTATGCTTTACTCATTGCACTAATTTTCTTTTGGAAATAAAATTATGTGATTGAGTTTTTCGGATTTTTTTACCATTTCTTCAAGCTTTATAGGATCTATTTTACATTTTAGTTCTCTTTTTTTTTTAAATTAGAACTTTAGGCTCTTTTTGCGGTTTTGATGGGAGGAAATAACGTAAATTTTATTCTGAAAATTCCTTAAAAGGCCCCAAGTATGAGAAATTTCTCACAAACTTTCGAACTATAAAAAAAATTCTTTTCAGAACTTTCGGTAGATTTTTTAATAAAAAAAACTCAAAATTTTAGGTCAAAAATGATTTTTTCTCAAAGAAAAAATTCTGCCCCATTTAGCTCGTTGTCAATGGCTTCAACATTCTCGATGGCGAGATGAATTCCATCGGCACGGGGATATATCTGGGGGTGTCTGTTGTGGATCACAGATGTACCCCAAATGCCGTGGCTACATTCGAGGGTACAACACTCTTCGTACGCGCTCTCACGGACCTCCCAGCGCTCGATTGGTCCCAAATCTTCATATCCTACGTGGATCTCATGCAAACCCCCGCCGATCGTCGTGCTGAACTCAAAGCAAACTACTACTTCCTCTGTACCTGTTCACGTTGCATTGGGCCACAAGAGCAACTCCAAATGGAAGCTGCAGCATGCCCCAGCAAAGATTGCGATGAGTACGTCGTGCTACAGGATAAATGCCTCCCGGTGGCGTGTGGGAAATGCGGCACGAGAGTTACGGAAAAATTCCTCGAGGAATTTTGTGAAGTTACGAATTTCACGAAGCTTCAATTGGCCAGCATGAAGGATGTTGCTTGTATCCTTTTATCTGACTGAGATTTAAGGCTCCAACAGATGGACGAGAAATTTCTCGTGCGGTGCGGTGCGGCGAGGATTTCGTGGCCCTTCGTCGCTTCGGATTGGCCGAAAAACGTTCTCGTACGGTGCGGTGAGAATGTGTGTGCCATCTCTCGCTTCTGATTGGCCGAAAACCTCGCCGCGCCGCACCGCACGAGGAATTTCTCGTCCATCTGTTGGAGCCTTTAGGGTTACCACCTTACATTATATTCTAACCCGGAGACTTTACCTATCCCCCTCCCCTCCCCTTCATTAAATTTTTAAATGTCCTTAATACTAAAAATTACGTTGATCTCTCGACATTTTTTTTATATAGAATGTTTTTTATTTAGAACTTTGTTTTTATTTAAAAAACATTTAAGTCTTTTTTTGAGCCAGGCCTAAGTTTACTTAAACCAGTCTTCAGTTTTAATCTCAAGTTTTTTAATCGAAATCATGCTGAGGTATTTATTGCTAAGTGCATCCTAGACCTAGCCTGACTATTAAAACCTGACTATTAGATCTAGCCTAACTATTAAAACCTTAAAAGCTTCATCTTAAACAATTTTAGGATTTGACTTAAAAACTTTAGCCTAACTTAAGAAACGAGGTTAAGCCGTTTATTAGGCTAGGCCTATTTTTCTTAGGTCAAACCTTAGTTCCTTTAGGTTAGACTTTTAAACTCAGTATTCAAACTCAGTTCAGTCTGATCTAACCTTGAAACCTTAAAAGCCTGACCTTAAAAAAACTTAAGTCTAGTCTACAACAAAGGCCTTACTTAAAAATCTTAGGACTCACTTTAAAAACTAAAACCTAGTTTGAAGAAAACTGTAGTCTAGCTTAAAAAAGTTTATTCTGGTTTAGAAAAGCTCAGATCTGACTTAAGACGATCTATACTTCCTAAATTATAGAGTCTAAGTATTTCAATTTCCGATTTTTTAGTTTTTGAATTACTGCCGAAAATTAAAGCAAACGAAACTAATTAAAAAACGTGTAACCCGGAGAAATTCATCCTAAACCCGCAGCCCGGGAATCATACCCCGAAACCCAAAGTCTACGGGTGAAACCCCTAGTGGTGGTAACCCTTGAGATTTCTTCTCTTTTTCTAGCTTCTTGGTAATTTTGTCCTTAACATCTATCTATAGCAGATTTGGACGTATGCAAAATTTGCTTTGCAAAGCAAAAGAATGTTTTGCATCGCCTAAATTTGTGGCATACCAAGACACTTGATTTGGCATTTGAGAGTGCCATTGAGATGGGTAAATGGCAGGACGCGCGTTCATTTGGCCAGCTGTTGCTGCCCGGCTTCAGGTACAATCTAAAAATAATTTCTTCTTAACAAATTCTTGCAATTTTGTTGCAACGAAAGATTTCTCTTTTTTCTTTTCTCTTTCTCCCCGTAGAAAGTACAATGGAGATTTTAATCCTTTACTCGGACTTTTGTACATGAAATTGGGAAAAATTGAATTGTACCTGGAGCACATTGCTGTGGCACGTGAATACCTGTTGGAAGCATCAAAGATTCTCCGTGTAACACACGGAGAGACACACAGCTTGTACGCGAAACAATTAATACCCCTTCTGGAGCAAACTTGTGAGTAAATAAAATGCGGATTTTATGCAAAAAAAACCATTTCGTTTATTTTCTTCTTCTTTTTTTCTTTACAAAAAAGAACTGTGATGAAATTAAATGAAAATCCTTTCAAACGATGGAATTGAGAGCAATCGCACGACGATTTGTATTCTGAAAGAGTGCCCGGATTAAATGTTTTACTTCTTCGGCTTTAAAGCTTAGTGTGAGGGGACCCTTTCCGGATGCCCATTGATCCGTTATTTCCGCCAGGGAAGCACCCAAAATCATTTTAAGTTGCTGCAACTTTGTCCAACTTTTCACGGCAACATTAATTTCCAATGGATCCTGCCAGATAATAAATTCAAAGAAAAGTCAATCATAACGCGACCAGTTATAAGAGTTGGTGTCCTACAACGTGTAGAAATTTGTTTATGCGTTGTAATTTAATTTGTGAGCAGAATTATTAGACAAAGTTGATTTTTTTTTGTAAATTCAGTAATTTGATGGATAAAAATGATCATATCTCTGGTTCTATAAGACCTACAGAAATTTCTTGACTAGTTTTGGAAAGGTATTAAAACAGGCTAACAATTGACATAAATTTCAATAATTTTCAAGGTCATCTCCAGAACACAAAATGGCGGTTTTTTGTTTCACCAAAACAGTTTTTGGCATTTTTTATCCTGAAGGAATAGTTCTAGAGGTTTCTGATGTTCTAGAAAGTTGTAGAGTTTTGCAAAACCTTTAATTTGATACCAAATTGAGCAAAATCGGACAAGCCGTTCAAGAGATATGGCTATTAGAACTTTTCAAATTCAAGAATTTTTTAAATGGCTATATCTTCTAAACGACGACAGATTTTCTTCATTTTCGGACTGGTGAAAGATATTGAGTCAGGCTACAACATATCAAAATTTAAAGGAAAACGATAACAGATGTTGGGAGATATTGCCCCTTAAAGTTAGGCAATTTTTGTTTTTGCTTTTAGCGCTTCTTGCGGACATTTTTGGAACTTTGAATGTTCCAGACAGTTGAAGGGCTTCTTGAAACCTTTCATTTAAGCTTGGGTTGATCAAAATCGGTCGAGCCGTTCTCGAGTTATATTGAAAAAACACTTTTTGCTTTAGGCCGCCATATTTGCTAAACCGCTTGACCGATTTTCAAGTATGAATTATTGATGAAAATGTCTCACTGAGCTCTACAATATATTAAAATTTCAGACCTCTAGCTACAAGGGAAGTGGTTGATGGTAGTTCAAAATGGCGGATGGCGGCCATCTTGGATTTTGAAAATGCGAAAAAATAAAATTTTACACCCACATTTCTATAGAAAACTTCAAACCCGAAGTCTCTATCTCTTACCATTTTCCACCACTGTGCTCATACCAAGTTTAAGCCCGATCTGAGTTGGTTGATTTTTTCGACGATTGCCACGATTGTGGTATACCAACTATCTTTTAGTAGTCAAACCTGAAAAATTCCCGGAGCTCTCTCGAGGATTGTCGTGCAGACATCAACTAAGCCATTGGACACGGCTGATGGGAGATCTTCCACGAGGAGAATCCTCCGGATGAGTTCGTTGCAAAATTCATTCAAGAGATTTCCCATTGTTTTGTTGTACACAACATCCGGGAGGATTGTTTGCCACACATTCTTCAGCAAATCCAACTGTCTAAGGCACTGCCGGACAACTTTTGGGGGCTCCAAGCCCAAATCTGACACACAATCACTCAAATCTGCGGGAGAAAATCATTTAAAATATTTTTTTTAAACGAACTTTTGGAGGATTCTTACCAAATCCTCGTAGAATTTCCATTAGTTGAGATCGTTGATTTTTAATTTGACTGAGAAATTGCTCAGAGCCAAGATGCTGGAGGGATTTCACCATCACGAGGACCGTTTCGATGCCCTTGCTGTGATTTTTCGTTATCCAATAGGCGAGGTACATGCAGTTGTTGTGAAAGAGAGCCGTTTGCTGGGGAATATTGAGCAGGAGCTTAGCGTGGTACGTTGGCATCTCCGTGAGGTATCTATCGAGGATTATGGAGATTGTGGAGAGAAGCCCCTGAGCTACTTTCGCCTCACTCCCCTCAATCTCCTTGAGTACGCGTTCCATGAGATAAATCAACTCCACCGTGCTCTTGGATACCATGCAATTGGGGAAGATTGCTGATGTGGCAGCTTCACCACCCGTAGCTCCGCTCAATTTCTCCGCTACGGGCACCATATCGTGGAGATCTTTGCGCATAATATCCACAGCATTGTCCAGAATGTTCCGGAAGAAGCGATTCCGGAAGAGGAGCTCAATCTTCTCTGCATAGTCGAGGAATTCACGATCCTCCTCGGTGAAGAAGAGCACCTCAACGAGGAAAGTGTTGAATTCCGTGATATCAGCCACCAAAGTACTCTCATTCATCTCAATCATATTCTCCGGAATGGAATTATCTAGGCACTCACTGATGATGAGCTTCGTGAAGGTTTCCTTCATGTATTCCCGGAGAATCTTGAAGATGCACTCAGTGTCGGAGATTGCGATGTTCATGTGGGAAAGGCAGGTGAAGGCACTGCGGATGTGCTGAAAGATTGTCTTGTAGTTTGGCCTGAGATCCTCATCGTCACACTCCTTTGTGCTAAATGACAACTGAAGGCACACAAATTGCGGATCCTTCTCCATGTCAACTTCTACCGAGACAGGCTTCATAATCACCGGCCTAAAGACATTCTCCATGAGGAATTCACACATCTTCCGGGAATTGTATTTAGCACTAATGAGAGCCGTAATAATCTCCCGGAGCTCTTCCTCCTCCTTCGTAATCTTCACCGTGACACACTTCATATTCTGGAAGGTTTTCTCCTTCATCTGCACCAGAGACTCAAATTTCAGCTTAAGATTGTGCAGCATTGACTCATTCTCGAGATGATAGCGAATCTTGATGTTCTCATAGCACCCAAATTGCTTGAAAATACCATCCGTGGGATCCTGAATGAGGCTCCGTAGCTCACAGATTAGATTCATCACCGTTAGATGCTCATCCGCACACTTGGCCATCTCAATGGCACCAAAGAGTTCGTCAATTTTGAGAATTTTATGCGTAACCCGCAATCCTTGGGCAATTTCCTGGAATTCCTCATGGCACTTTTGCAATTCCTCACTGGCCATCTTCATCTGCACCTCCTCCTCGACACTCTTCAGCAATTCATTTGTCTCCGCAAAGAGAGTCTCACAGTCTCCCTGGTAATTTTCATAGCAATCCAGATCCGTGAGGAAGTCTTCGTATTTATTGGTCACAAAGCCCCGGACTTTGTCCTGGAACTTCCTAATCTCACTCGTGAGTCGCTGCACATTCTTCCGTACATCCACGGTCTTGTTCTCCTTCACAATGTCCACAATTTCCCGGATAAGGCTCATTTTTTTGTTGTCGCTCCACAAACTTTGTTTTTTTTAGGTTATGTCATAATTTGAGTCTGTCATCAATTTGTAATTTTAACGGACAAAAAAATTTGATTTTCTAAAAATGCGAAAAATGCCCTTCACTTGTATTTTTTTCCAAATTTTTTGGTATAAAACACATTTTTGGGGCTTCTGGGGCACTTCGGAGTGCTCAGAGCCTCTCCGTGTCCAATTTTGGGGCCAATTAGGCGCTAGATTTGAATAATTTCTATACATTTTTCCTGCGGAATTTCCTACGAAGTTCCACAATGTCAAAAGTCAGCGTGGTTAGTGGGAATTGTTTTCACATTTTCTTGAATTTTACCGGCAGCAAAAAATTGCATTTTCTTGAGAAAACTCAACAAAATAACAAGAAAAGTGATATTAATAGAATTAGTGCGAGATGGAGGAGAAAACTGATGGAGAAAATGCAACAATCAAGAAGAAAAAGAGAGGAGGAAATCGAAAGAAGGTAAGTTCATTTTTTTAGGTTAGGTTTCTTCCGTGATTTCCGTGGGTAATCTCTAATTTCTTTTTCTTTTTATTCAGACAATCCGTCCGGAACAGAAGCAACTGATTGTGGATGGATTTTTCTATCTTCTCAGCCAGAAAAGCAAGAGAGCCATGAAACTGCGAAGAAGACATTGCAATAGCGAAGCTGTTACAGAATTGAGTCGTATGCATGGGATTGACAAGGCAACAGTTTATAGAATTATCAGAAATATGGACAAACCGGAAGAGCCAAAGCCCAAAATGTGCCCACCAATACGAAAGCGAAAGACTAAATTGATGGAGAGAATTGATCCCTACGATAGGGAGCAGTACCGTCATATAGTTCACGATTTCTATGCTTCCGGTGTTTTCCCATCGGCCGATGATGTCAGGAAAGTCGCGGAAATGGATCCTAGAATGAGGCGTCTTACACGGGTACCAATAACTAAACTTCTCAAGGAATTCTCCATTCCTGTCATACAGCGAACGAAGGAGAATATGTTTCCAAAGGAGAGAGGGTACTATGCCAAATGGCGTTTGCACTACATCGAGACGATCCGGAAGTATCGGGCGGAAGGGAAGATCATCTACTACGTCGGAGAAACATCCATTAGCACTGCAGATGGGACAAAGGAAGGAAAAGCAACGCGACTTGTGAATCTGGAAGCTTCATCCTATCAATCGGATCCATCTGACGGTGAATTTGATCCGGAAGATGTTGAGAATAGTCCAAAACCCAACAGGGCTAGGGCGGCTAAGAAGCCTCCAAAAGAGAAACACGTCAGAGTCTTCCACATTGGTTCAGAATATGGGTTTGTTGATGAAGGACTCGCAATGTTTGATCCCAAAAAGATGACTGATGATTGCCCACGTCGGTGGTTCTACAAAGCCGTGGATGCCCTGGAACCAGGGAGTATAATTGTTGTGAAGGATACTTTTTGCAAGCTGAAAAATCCCCTGGAAGTTCCCTACCATAAAAATATAACGTCTGCTGAGCTCATTAGGTGGCTCAAAAGGAAGGATATTTCATTCAGGAAAAATATGAAGAGAGTCGAACTCCAGAGGATTATTGCGGAGTATGTAGCACGGCATGATGACTATTCGATTGATGAAGTGGCCAAAAATGATGATCATATCATTTTAAGACTCCCCCCCATGCATGACGACCTCAATGCCATGGGGCTGGCAATGGAGCATGTTAAGTCCTTCGTGAGGGAGCGCAACAGCTCATTCAGGTTGTGGGACATAAGGCGACTCATACCACCTGCTGTGAGGTCTGTGACGCAGAAGAAGTGGAAGGAGATCATTGCAGAAACGATTAAGAGAGAAAATGAAATTTGGACAGAAGCTCTAACGGGTCAGCAGCCAGTGGTGGAGGCGTCGGGAGAACAGCCATCAAAGAAGGGATCAGAGGCTACTAAGAAAGCAATGAAGAATATTTATACAAGTTCTGAAGGTAAGATTGACCTTTTCCCGTTTTTTTTTTAAATGTTTCTCAAGCACTTTATTGGCTTAAATTTAGTACCTTTTCCTATTGTATTCAGCATGCTTTTTCAGCTAGAATTTAATATGTTTTCTACTGGAATTTAGTACTTTTTCGGCTAAAATTTAGTACTTTTTAAAATTCAATAATTAAAAGTACTAAAATCCAATTGAAAACATAAAATTCTAGCCAAAAATATAGTATTAAATTCTAATCGAAAAAGTATTGAATTCAATAGGAAAAAGTACTAATTTTAAACCGAATAAGTATGTACCAAAAATCCTAAAAAGTAATAAAAAATTAAATTCTAAACGAAAAATTACTAAATTCGAGTTGAAGAAGTACTAAATTTAATCCTAAAAGTACTAAAATTTTATTCTAAAAAATACTAAAAAAAAAAAAAGAAAATTCTAACCGAAAATGTACTAAATTTAAGGCGAATAAGCACTAAGAAGTCTAAAAAGTACTAAATTTAATACGAACAAGTACTAAATTTAACCCTGAAAAGTACTAAATACAGTCCTAATAAAGTGCTAAAAAATTAAATTCTCACCGAAAAATTACTAAATCCAAGCTGAAGAAGTACTTACTAAATTTAATCTTAAAAGTATAATCCTAAAACAGTACTAAAAATGTAAATTCTAATAAAAAAGTACTAAATTTAAGGTTAATAAGTACTAAATTTAAGGCGAATAAGTACTAAATTTAATCCTAAAAGTGCTAAATATAATCCTAAAACAGTGCTAAAATATGTAAATTCTAACCGAATAAGTACTAAATTTTAGGTTAATAAGTACTAAATTTAAGGCGAATAAGTACTAAATTTAAAACTAAAAAGTACTAAATTTAAGTCTTGAAAAGTACTTTAAAAACACAGTAAATTTTAACCGAATAAGTACTAAATTTAAGGCGAATAAGTACTAAATTTAAAACTAAAAAGTACTAAATTTAAGTCTTGAAAAGTACTTTAAAAAAACAGTAAATTCTAACCGAATAAGTACTAAATTTAAGGCGAATAAGTAATAAATTTAGAACTAAAAAGTACTAAGTTTAAGTCTAAAAAGTTCTAAATTCAATCCTGAAAAGTACTTTAAAAAAACAGCAAATTCTAAACAAAAAAGTACTAAATTCAAGCTAAAGAAGTATACCTACTAAATTCAAGCAGAAAATGAGAATATTCAGATCTTTTGAAATATCGTGATCATTCGTCAAAACAGTCAAAATATCTTGATATTTCTCTAAACCCTCTAAACATTTTTTTTCTTAAATTTTTAGAAGAATCTTCGGAAGAGGAGGAAGATGAGATAGATTATGGTTCTTCTGAAATTTCCGACGGTAAGATATGATTTTTTTTCAATTATTTGAATATTTCTTAATGTCTTTTATTGGATTATTGTAGAAGATGTAAAAGATGAGATGGAACCGATGGATATTGAGGATCTATTGTCTGATGAAGGTAAGAGTGAAATAATTTTTGAAAGAGAAATAAATTAAATAATTAATATTTCTTTCAAGATTTGGATGAAAAGTTGAATAGAAAGTCATCTGAGAAGTCTAAAAAGGCAAATGGAGGAGATTCAATTGATCTTAAAGATGAACCAACGTCTGATTCAGCGGAAGATTAAAAGCTGTGAATTCTGCTGGGGCTGATTTTCCACTAAAAGCAAGTGATGGACTAAGACGAGGTCCCTGAAGACTGATACCTACACGTAAATATCTGTAATATATACCTACCTAATAGGTATCTACTCGTTTCTTGTATTTTTTATGCCTTTAATGAGTTTTTTTTTGTGAAGTATGGATTATGTCAAGTTTATAAGAATAAAAGCAACTACTTTTTGAATTTGGCGCCCTATTGAATAATTATTACATCGAATTTGTAAGGTTTCTTCATCTTCAACCATTTGTGAGGTTTCCTTTTCTCAGCAATTTTTGCCTTCGTAAAATATTTTTACTGCAAAAAAACTCTGCAAAATTGACTTTTAATGTGATAAAGAGAGAGCAAAAAGGGGAGACAAAATGGGGATCTTGGAGAAGATATCTGAGATTGAGAAGGAAATTGCGAGAACTCAGAAAAATAAAGGTAAATGTTTTTGTCTTAAATATTTGAGGTTATGTTGCTAAAGGTGTTTCTTTGCATTTTTTTTTCCGGGGCGCCCCCGTAGCCACTGAGTACCATTTGGGTTTGCTGAAGGCAAAATTGGCCAAATATCGATCGCAATTGTTGGAGCCGTCGAAGAAGGGAGAAAAGGGAGAGGGTTTCGATGTACTAAAGTCCGGGGATGCCCGTGTGGCTCTTATTGGATTCCCATCCGTGGGTAAGTCTACGCTCCTCTCCACGCTGACGAAAACAGAGAGTGAGACGGCTAGCTATGAATTCACCACACTCACGTGTATCCCGGGTGTTATTGAGTACCGTGGAGCTAATATTCAGCTGCTGGATTTGCCGGGAATCATCGAGGGAGCTGCTCAGGGAAAGGGTCGTGGTAGGCAGGTTATTGCTGTTGCTCGTACAGCTGATCTGGTGCTCATGATGTTGGACGCCACGAAGCCAACTGTGCACCGGGATTTGCTTGAGCGGGAACTGGAATCCGTGGGGATTCGGCTAAACAAGAGGCGCCCCAATATCTATTTCAAGCAGAAGAAGGGCGGTGGCCTCAGTTTTAATAGCACGTGCGCCCTGTCGCGGTGCAATGAGAAGATGGTTCAGACTATTTTGCACTCCTTCAAGATCTTCAATGCCGAAGTGCTATTCCGCGAGGATGCCACTGAGGATGAATTCATTGACGTCGTTACGGCCAATCGGGTGTACTTACCGTGCCTCTATGTCTACAATAAAATCGATCAGATCAGCATGGAGGAGGTGAACAGGTTGGCAAGGGAGCCATACAGCGTTGTTGTCAGTTGCAACATGAAGCTCAACTTGGATTTCCTCCTGGAGACTCTCTGGGAGTCCCTACAGCTTATCCGGGTGTACACGAAGAAGCCCGGACAGCCACCAGACTTTGATGATGGTCTCATTTTGCGAAGGGTGAGCTCTTTTTTAACTTTTAACTTTTTTTTTCAAAGAGGAAATTAAATGATTTCTTTTTTCATCAGGGTGTCACCGTGGAGCATGTTTGCCACGCCATCCATCGTACCCTGGCGAGCCAATTCAAGTATGCCCTAGTTTGGGGTACATCCACAAAGTACTCCCCACAGAGAGTTGGAATCAGTCACATAATGAATGATGAGGATGTTATTCAGATTGTTAAGAAGTAAGACGGGCGCATGTGTGCCCCTCCTTTCCGCGACTCCGGATCAAGACGAGGATAATAATGAACATTTAAACACAAATTGAGACTGACTTTCTTCGTTTATTGTAGTAGAAAACTGCACAGTTGCTCTTGGAAAAGTTTACCTGTGAGAAGCTACCTCACAGGTAAAAAGGTATAGTTAAAAAGCACAGGTTTTGGAGCCTTGCTAATGGACGAAATTACATTCTTGACAGTTGGAACTACAGGGAAAGAAAAGTACAAACTTACACAGAAAATCCTTATTTCTTTGTCCAGTGTGGATATCAAAATTATCTCATTCACGTTTGATGAACCATCATCCAAAATAGAACTTCTGGAACGGCTTACCTTCGGAACTCCATAGACACTCAGATGGGTTAAGTCAAATTCGAATGTTACTTAAAAGTCACGCATGAAAAATATCCGTATATGCCTGCTTAATCCCTTATGACCCTTAGTTATTCCAACGACACGAATTTTTGATGTTACTCAAATGACACTGAAATAGCGCGGCTCCCCTTTGCTGTATCCATCCATCCAGGTGCTTCAGGTAAGTACGTACACAACAAGCAAACAAATAATGAGGAGAGACGGCGTAAGGTCTTGGAAGCAAATCTCTTTATATATAATTTATTTTTATTTACATTACTCCTATTCCATGATTTTTTTCCATTCTAATTCTCTCACTGTATGTCACCTTTTCTCTGCTCTTCTTTATTTATGTATAAAACATTCACATGAGGATGGCAGGCAATGTTCTCTCTCATCATATGTGACAGAAGAGAGAGAGAGAGAATACAGTCCTTCCCAGTAATTCACAGGAGGACACTACCTTGCCATTCCTTGTCTCTGATATCTCCTACATTGAATGCTGTTGATGAATAATTTAAGCAAAAGGTTTCTTTGCTTCTTCTTTTGTACATGATTTTCGTTTTAACGTCATTTTGGATGTCTTCCCGTATTTTCTTCTTGATTTATTCTGACATGAGCATTGTAAACTACAGCTCAGATTTGTTTTGATGGGTTCAGCAGTTTGGGATTGGGAGGGAGGTAAACAAAATTCCGTAGAAATCAAATTCTTGTGGACAGTTGAGAAAATCAATTTTGCAAAATGTAACGGCTTTAATCGGAACAGTCTGCTCGTGCTGATAAAATCACATTTTAGCCGGAATTCTTGCCAAAATTTAATAAATTTTAAATTATTATATCAAAGAGGCATTCATCTGGCACAAATTGTTGTAACAAATTTTTTATGAGAAAATTATTTTAAGTCAATGAATTTTAATAAAATAATTTGAATTGAAACGTAAATAAATAATAAGAAGAATTTGAGTAGTAAAAAAGAGCCCTGATTGGCTGATAAATTCAGGGAAGGCGTTCTCATTGGCTACGGGATCATGCGAGGTGGAGCTTCAGTGCAAAATTAATTTGAACAGTGAATATTTATTATGAAAATGATCTTCAACTAGGTTGTGAATTTTCTGTGACAAAAATATGATCATTAATGCTTCAAAAATATAATTTAAAGTAAACGTGTAAGGAAAAGCTCGAAAACTCATACTTTCCGTGGAGATAGAGAAAAGTGGTCTGAGACAAAGTTGTAGGCCAGGAAATTTCCTATGAAAATGACTTATCGAGGAAATTTTCTTGCCTTTGGGGAATCCTGCAGATAAGGATTTATGCAAATTGACTTATTAGCCCTGGTTCCCCAAAAAATTATTTTTACTCTATTATTTGCATCTCAAAAATTAATTTGAACAGAGTTCATAAAGAAATTTTTGGAAACAAAATTTAGGTCAGATAAATGCCCTTTAGAATAATTTTGAATATATAAGAAAGTATGAAAAAAAATATTACACTACCCTTAAACAGTTTCCGGATTAACAAAAATTTAGGTCTTTTATAAAACAAATTTTAATTTTTTATTTTTTTCCGGGTAAGGTGAATCGATTTTAATGAATAGTTTAGTTTTTGAAAGGAATCATTCGCCCATCTTTCCAAAACTGATTTAATCATCAAAATCGGTTAAATATTTCCGGTTTAAGGGACATTTGAATTTTTTTTTCAATTTAAATAGAAACTTATCGCAGGTAGTGTACGTGTCTCGTTATATTTTGATAAAGCACCTTCCAATGAATCTTCTTGATATATATCTCAACATTTTTTTTCTTCCCTACAAAGAGCTCTATCGGATTTACCTACACGTAAAGTCCATTCCCGAGATTTCCCATATATTCCGTCCATCGTTGATTGTCTATTGTGTTGAATTGAGAACAAACTTCACCCTTATTGAGTTGTCTGCATCCACAGGAGATGGATATCCTTGCGATGACCATTTGCATTTCATATTTTGGCTTTGGAGGTTCGAGATTTTCAAGTGTTGGGATTCTTTCTTGGAGGCATTGCAGAAGGATCTCCTTGTTGTCCATGTCTGCACAATAAAATATTTAGAGATTTTAGGAGTGCCTGTATTGGACAACTATGTACTCACCTTCAAATACTTTAATTTTCCCCTCAATACAATCCAAATCTCGGGGCAAGAAGAGTGGGGGATACGTTTCGGATTCACGCACATTGAGGACAAAAGCAAAATCAATGGAAGTTGGTTTACTCTTGTCAAGTGAGGGTAGAAGGACTCCCGTTGAGGCAACATGAGGAATAAAATTCTGTTCAATGTCTTTTGCTGTTTCCCGACGTGTTTTCACCTGCCGATAGGGATAGTCGTAAGTTCCACCTTCTTTTATCGCCTCCGAAGCTTCTTTCTCCATCTCGAGGTCCCAAAGGGTTTCAGGATGACCCTTCAGGATGGGCTTTAGTGCAGCATCCGTGAGAACCTTCTTAACTGTTTGTGCTTCATCACCGAGTGTGTCGTTTACTTCTTCGGAACTCAAGATACTCTCAAGATCCATAATATCTTCATCCTTACTACGGACATCCCTGTTTGTTGGTAGTTGACTACGGAGGGGATAGCGTTTGAGGAGTTCGTCATTGTAGAAGATATCGTAGTCATCGGAGCTCTTTGTGTCCGCTGGAACGATTACGGGCTCTTTTGGTGGTGTAGGAGGTTGTGCAGGATACTGTCTGGGCTCTTGATTGTACGGGAGATAGATGTAGGGTTCACGGTTACTGAATTCCTCCTGAGGAGCTTGATGACGATTTCCCTGTAAGAAAAAAAAATAAATGTTTTTATTTTTCTTTGGGGTTTTCTTAAACTTGGTTTTCAATTTAAAAAAGACTTTGAAGAGTAAGAAAATCACTTTCCACCATCTTGTGATTTTCCACGATAGTGCCTCAAAACTCTCAAAACACAAAGGTAGGTTTTCCTCAGGATCTACTGGATGGATTTTGATGGGGTAAAAAGCAAATGGAAGAGGAATTATCAACGAAGAATGTACCTGAGCGAATTTTTGAATTTCCATTATGAAGCTATAAAAAGTGCAGAAGAATATATTTTTTACTTTTCTCAGCTTCACAGTTGAAATTCCAAAATCTGTTCCGGTACATTGTTCGTTGATGCTTCCTCTTTCATTTGCTTTTTACCCCATTAAAATCCATCAAGTAGATCCTGAGAAAAATCTACTTTTATATTTTAGGGCAGTTCTGTGAAAAAGTGGGAAAAGATGGCAAAAGTGATTTTCTTACACTCCAATAATGTCAATTCCAACAATTTGCCCAAGAGACCTCTCTTAATATTGCAAATAAAACTAAATCAAGATGAAAGAACTTCTTACCTGTATTCTTGTCCATTCCCTAAATTCCCCGAGTTTCTTCTCAGCCTCATCCACACGTTTCTGCTCAATGGTATTCGGGGGTGTTGTCCAGTCTGTGCTGGTTTTCTCTCTGCTTAGGAATTTCTGCATGTACATCTTTGGATGCTTAAATGGTGGAACAATTTTATGCGTTTTCATTGCGTACGTCCGATTTAGGGGTACTAGCTGAAGATTGAGATCGTCTGAGGAGAGAATTGTTGCGCCAGGTGGTTCAACATTCCTCGCGATTGCGTACAATTTGACAATTGTTGGTGCATTGTACCTCAACCGGCACGTATCAGCGCGGGATTGCTCCTCAATGCCACTGTCGGCATTAAATTGATACGCATCTCGGGCATTTAGTTCACCACGACATAGGGTTTGCCAGTGTAGGAAGAAGTCACCGCCGTACATTTGGGAAATTGATAGGCCCCCTAGGGGTGTGTTTGGCCCACCGGAATCCATAATGGCATTGTCCAGGAGTGTTGTCCCATTTTGCCCACTAATAATCATTGTCTGGGAGTAGTAATAGACCGGAAATCCCGGCCCTGTGTTCACTTTAACCATAAAATCCGTAATGTTGTCGTGATCAAAGTGTCCAGGGATGATGGAGTAGATGGTTTCCGACGTGGGGAAGGCGTAGTTCCAGAGTTGTCGGAATGTGTGCCCATCGAAAGCATGAACGGTGGAATTGACGGATGTTACAACAATATCCTCCACCCCATCTCCCGTAATGTCTGTTAGAATGGCCGGTACCATGAATCCTGATGCCACATTTCGGTACAGTGTTGTAAAGTCCTTCTGCAAAGGAAAAAAAACATAACGTCTAAACATAAGGGTTTTGTGGCAGCATAAATGCCGTTAAAAAAGTTTTGAAGGGCTACAGTTCCTCTCCAACATTAATTGTCTGCTTTACTGAAAACTTTCTGTGGTTAAAGCTCAAGCTCATGTGCAACCAAGATGTGATAAATTAAGCTGAGGTTGAAATGTGTGAGTAATTAAATCAAAATTTTAACTTCTAATCTCACCCACATACACTACAAAGAAAATTCGTTATGTTTATGTGAATAAATTCGGATTAATTTTCCAAGTTCTTGTGCGAAAATCTCCCCGCAGTTAAGCAGGGAATAGGATAGAATTATAAATTGCAGATAAAGTAAATTGAAATTAATTATGTATTATAGTCTAAAGGTGCAATGGAACCATAATAGAAACCAATTTTCCTTTAAAGCCCATTTCTGTGCATCATCTGTGCATATTAAATGACAAAACGTCTGTCGCTCATACTCAACTACGCCAAAATACTCCCCCAATTTAACTTTTGTAACAATTGCAACTCATCCAAGCAAGATGATTTTCCTTCTCACCTCACTTTTGTACTGCATGAGACTAATGAGGCGAATGACGTAGATGCCACCAGGTGTATTCTGTGATCCCGTAATTACGAGCAACCATTCCGTTCCATCGGCATCTGTGATGATTTGCAGGGGCACAAAGACTTCCTCGCGGAATGGTGTTGGGATGTTCCGCAGCATTCGTCCACTTGCCCCAGAAATCACGCAAATATGCCCAAAGCGGAAGGCCTTATTCTCTTGCACGTGCACCGCAACGACGTCTGATATATCATCTCCATCGAGATCTCGTACCACGTTTACGGTGTAGATGTCAATGGTCCATTCCGTGGAATCTGCACTTGTGCCGGATGTTAGGGTTTTATCCTCGAGACGCCAGATTAGTTTACCCGTGTCCCCATTTATAGCAATCATAAGGCCACCCTTGCCGGCTACGACACAGTCCTCCCGGTGATCCCCATTGAGATCAACCGGGCAGCTCAGGGAGAAGACATTGAAGGCAGTCCAGTGTTGCCAGAGAATTTCCCCATTTGTGCCATTGAGTGCCATTACACCACCTTCACAGAGGCCTGTTTTGCCCGTGTGTGGATTAAAACAACGGGCTGTTGTGTCAGCAATGCCATCATAGGGGTCTTCCTCAATAGAGTAGCCAATGATTATGTCAGGAACGCCTGTAAAAAAAAAAGCATTTTCTTATTTTTATTCTTGATTTTTCTTTTTAATTAATTCTTCACAATTTTTTCTAAAGAACTTTAGCTATATTGAGTTGAAGAAATCTACCCGAAAAGTATAAAAAATCTCACCATCGGCATTAATGTCGGCACTACGCACGGGGCTTTCACTCGTAACACGTGACACTACGTGCTTCCAGACGAGATTCACAGAAAGCTGAGAACAGGGCACATGTTCCAGGGTATCATTGGCAATAGTCGCAGGTGGGGGTTGTCCCACGGGACTGGGATTCTTGTGTAGCCATCCTTTGATTTTTTGTAGTGGCATTGGGAAGAGGGTCAGCAGGAGAGCTCCTAGAAATATTAAAGCTACCCAAACCACAAAAACATTCAATTAGTTAATGAAGTTGTTTGAAATAGATATTCTTTCATCATCAATACAGTCTCTCAGTCATTCCCTATTGAGGGATTTCTTTTAAGAAAAAAAAATGTTTTATTCAATTCTCTCTAAAATCCTCTTTGAAGGATTATTGTGGAAGTTTTGGCACAACTTTGCTTGAAACTTCGATGGATTTCGAAGGGGGGATTTAAGATTTTGCATACTTAATGTCTCAGCGTTTGATAATCCCATCCAAAAAGGACTATTTTATTAGAATATACAGCAGTTTTTGCTCGTAAAAGTCGAATTTGGATCGTGATATATTTTTTAAAAAGCTCAAAAGCTTGAAAAGTCAGTCAATGCATTCGTAAAGCTGCATCTCATAAATTATTTTTCTTTTGCTTAATTTTTTTTATTAAGGACATTAAAGACTAATTAAATTTGAGAAGTAAAAAATTATACAAAATTATTTAAAACTATTTCATAATGGAAAAGATAAAAGAAACATGGATAAAATAAAAATTGCAGTGGAGGCGCCGGGTTAGGCTGATTTTCTTTTAGCTATATTTATACGTTAAAGCTTACGGAGCTTAACATGCGTTTTCTTCTTCATTGGAACAATGAATTAAGAGAGAAAGAAAGGAAAGTGATTGCTCATCATCTATTAAAATTAATTAAATCAAAGCAAATAATGGAAATAGATATCATTTTTATCCATCAACCTATGTACATAACTTTTCTCTTTAATTTATTCTTATCTTATTTGCAAAAGGTCATAAAAAACACACACAGAATATGCTATTATGTATAAAGAAAGCTCAATATTTCGTCAGTCAGACTAATGCGAATATGTTGACAGAATTTCTAAAATTCAATTCACAATTCAAAGTGAATTTCTTTGTTTGCCCTTTTATGATGATATTTAAGGATTTTGTCTCCGGTATTCCTCATGCATATGTATTGAATGTGTACATAATATAGGTGGTTTGGTGTATTGAAATATTATCCGGGGAATTTACGAGAGATTTTCTCAAGGGTTTTGTGGGATTTCCTCCCATCTACTGCTGCTGCGCTCAAAAGTCCCCTCATTCCACTTCTTTTTTTCTCTTTGGGATAATTCTTGTGGATTTCATATGTTTGTTCCTAATCTGAGTCAGAGAGAGCTTTTCACTGATGTTAGAAATGGAAATGAGCATGGTTTTGTGCAGAGCTTTTTAATACCATATACCTATAATAATGGTGATGGCGGCTAATCCATAGCAAAAAGGTTCACAGCACGACCAGAAGCGATGGCGTTTCTTCATGAATGCAAGTGATTTCTTATAGCGTGCCCCATTCTTGCGTCTAGGGGCCATAAGGGGTCTCTTGAGGCCACGCTCTTCGCACATTGAATGAGATCTCCCATCACGTATGAAGACATCGTCTTCCACGTCATCACTAATTTCATCATCTAAACTGTCCCGAACCACCAATTTGTCGGGCGGAACGTAGCCCTTCATGTCCACCCTGTTCACCGTACCACCAAATCGCTTTTACAGTCCCCTTGGCAATTGTTAAGGGGTTTTCTTTGCCCACACACACACTTTTCTTTTTGCCTCACTGCGAGCTTTTCACTTTCGCAGAATTGGATTCTTTTAGATGGAAAATTTTCCTCTTTTTTGCTTCACTTTGACCGCAGCCCCCGAAAGCTGTGAAGTATTCGAACACACTGTGGGTTTGCCACGCAGCAGCTGACACGGAGGATATGTGTGTGGCCACAAAGGGCAACGGGGTGGGAAAATTGCAAAATGAGGGAAAATGAGTCACAGTGCTCGATGGAGTCGTATCAAAAATACACACAACAACTTGTTGTTTTCACTCCTCACTTGTTATTAATGTGAAAATAGTTGATGGAAACATATGTCCACTCTGAAGAGGAAAAGAAATTCCGTGTGTTAGCCTTCCTTCTGTGATTTTATACAATTCCTGCACATGCGTCCAATTGCTCTATTGATTTTCCTTATCACCAGAGCTTTTCCACCACACACACATACATACATTCCTTCCCAAAGCATATTGTTGACTTCTCTGGCCCAATATCTCATGGTTGTCTCACTCTCACACCTTTTCCAACCCCTCATTTTCATATGTTTTCCCTGTGAGTGGGCCCCATCACCGAGTCACCGTGTGTTTGGAAATTTTAGCGCTGATGGTGCCATAAACAACATTTATTCCAAATACGCGCCATAGCACACACTGTCGAGAGCATAAGTGGGGGGAAGTAATATTCGGGACATGATGGGGGGAAATCTCTTGACTTGAAACTTAATTAATTTCCATAGGGATCCCTTGTTCAGCAAATATGAATGTACGTAATAATAGTATCTTGTGGGAATTCCTGGAAAAGTGTTTATGAAAACTAAAAGGGAAATAGATGAGCATTAAATTCTTGAGTTGTCTGTCCGAGATTTTATCGAGAGGGTGCTGGATGATTAATTTATTGATTTGTGCGGAGGGAAAGATTGTTTTTAAGGGGAAAATGATCTGCTAAGACATAAGATTTTTTTATTAAAATAAAATGATAATTTAAATGAAAGACATTTAACATTTAAAGAACGTTAAAAAGATTTAAAAAAATGTAATTAAATTGAGATTACTAATTGACTGTTGTATTAAAATTACCCAACTTTGGATATTTCTGTTTTAAGTTATTCAATGAATTCTTAAAAAAAAAACAATTAGAATATTTTTTAAGCTACTGCTTAAATGAACATAAAGATAAAATTATTTAAATGCCCACGTATTTAATGGTTTTAAATTAAAATTAATACAATGTGTTTCAGTGTTTGGAATTAATTTCGAAATTGCACACGAAGCTAAAATGCTTAAGGCTGTTTTGTGGTTAATCGTGGTTTTAGTCATGCGTGGTGCGTATTTTGGGGGTGAGAAATAAATGGGAATAATACACTGTGTGTGAAATAAATGTCAGGAGGAACATTCGTACGGGGGCATTTTTGAGCAATTAATTAGTATGTGTATCTCTACCACCTCTTCATGAGGTGACAAAGGTTACAGGGGTGAATATTTGTGGGAAATTCCACCCTCAATAGCTGTTAAGCCACCCCTCTGCGTTGAGAAGTTTATTTTAGATGGTAATAAGAAAGCGTTGATGCCAATTTGCTTTTACGTAGTACAGTCGTGCTCAGAATTACGTCAATTTTTACTTTCAGCCAGTATTGGGACTTTTCCAAGACGCTAAAAATGAGGATTTTTGTTCTATCAGGGGCATTATCAGTTTATCTTATTTTCTTCGCAGTGAAAATTAAAGAAATAAAAATACGTTATAAGAAGCACAACTGTACTAATGTTCAGTATACTTTTATTTTCGTATATACGTAAAGTAACTTTCCCAACTTTCATCTTCCATTTGCGCGGGAAAAAAGACATGGTGCTTGTCTTATATGCAAAAAAAGCTCGTAATATATATACCTTTAGTAGGTAGAGTAGAGAGTGTATGTTTCCAGAGCAATGTGCTAGAAGAGAATCAATATTCAGGGTGTGTTAAACTTTTCAGCTTCATGTAACTCTCCTATGAAAATTTTAACGACTATGAAGAAAGTTCCCTGTGAGTTGTAGGAACTTTATTATACATATCCAATTACAAATGATTGAGCTTTAAAGTTTTCATACCGTCTGTTGAAATTTCTCATGAGGATATAAACTAACACAGAACGAATAATTCCCAGAGTATAATGACTTTGGCATAAGCAGCGTACGTTAACTTGAAAAAAAGAGATTTTATTATACATTTTAAACTTCATGAATGTTGTTTGTAAATATTTGACTATATGTAGTAAAAAGTTTGACTTTGAATAATTAAATTGGTAAATAAATAAATGAAAAAGTAGCAAATTGCGTTTGTGGACAAGACTGGGATGAGGGAGTAACAAAATATTTTTTTAATTATATAAATTTGTTTGTATTTCATTTAATTCATAATTATTTAAACAGATGTACATGTGTAATATATAGATCCTAAAGAGAAATTATTTAAAAGTCTGTTCATGTGTCTGATGCACAATTTTCAAGAATTTCATATTCAACTTTATGCTGCTGTGCTGACGTTTCCACGTTGGAATTGAAAAAGATTGAAATATTACTTTTTTACGTTTTAGATTTTGATTTTTTTTCATTTTTTTTTTATATTGCCTTGATAAAGAGCTTTAATCGTAAAATAACATTATGCATATATGTACATTGGCCCCAAAACTTTCCTATTTTACATTAATGTTGTTTCATGTTGCGGTGCAGAGAACTACAACAAAAGGCACATTGTTATAAAATTTGATTTGTTCAATCAGTTGCTTATTATTCGCCACATTTTCCCCCAGAAGATGCAACCAAACAAAAGGAAAATAAAACAATTCACCCACAATGTTATGCAATATTCAGTTCAATCTTCAACATAAACAGAAATCATTTCATGGAGAATGATAAAATGCTTATTTGCTGACTTGAAGAAAAGGTCATGCCGTGTAGAAATATATATAAAGAAGCGCGAAGAAAGTCTTTTTGAATTAAAGTTTTTTTTTTTAATTAACAAAATATTAAATTTCTTTTAATGACTTCCTCGAAATGGTTTTTGTTTAGAACTGCTCAGAAATTCCATTAAAATCTTCTGTGGAACACAAAATGCAACTTTAATCACCACCATACACCTTTGCCTCTCTTTGTGCTTTAGTTGACTTTTATGTATAGTACGAAAGCGCATAAAACGCTTATTGTTAAATATATTTCTTCCTTTGACTACACGGTTCACGATTGATTTGCCAAAAGGGATTTTGTTTGACGACAAAAGCTCTTTGACTGAATAAAAAAATCTCATTGTGTTGGAAAGTTTGGACTGTCCTCGTGTTTTTTTTTTTGATTCTCTACTCTTTTACTTTTACCAGATGTTGGAATAGTTTTTTTGCCTTTCAACAGATTGATTTTAAAAACTTTCCTGAACTTGGAATGTTAGAAAAGTTAGTTTGACTTGGAAGACTTCTATTGAATATTTTTGTTTGATACAAATTGAATTGAATCACATAAAACTTTTCTTTTGCTTCTTAAATGTTAATTTAATTTACAGAAAAAAATTAAAAAGTGCAATATCACGTTATATTAATTAAAAGTTTTTGAACAAAAAGGATATTATCACAAAAAATGATGAGTCCAAACAACTTTGCAGATTTACAATGAAAGCTTCTATTTCTTTTCAAATAATAATGAAAAATGTGATCGAGAAATTCTTCTGCATCAATATTTCTATCCCATCAAGAAGATATTTCTCTGGGCACGTCCTCTTTCAGGGGGGATATTTTCAAAGGATATTCCCCTGCAAAAGCATTCCTTTCCTTGCGATAGATATAATTTTTCATCATGATTTATTTACCCGTGAGGAGAGCTATCAATTTTCACGTTTTTCACAATCCGTTCTTGGTTGATTTTATTTTATTTTTTGCTGGTGTGAGATCACCAATCAAAAATCGCTCTGTTGGGAGTTTTGATTTCTCGAAAGTACTTGAGATGAGCTTTTGCAAAGGATATGGGGTTTTCCTCGTAAATGCGAGATTGAGATGAATATGCGGTTGAAATATGAAGTGGAATCTGGGTGTGAAATAATCGACAGAGTGTAAATCAATCATCTGGGGAGTTTCTATTATCATACAATGCTTTCATCCTTATAGATTACCCACAAAAGTGTTGTTACGCCCCCCTCTCCTAAATACGCCGATAGCACACAAACAATTGACGTAATATTGCTAAATTTGGAAATGAGAAAGCTCGCCCTAAAAAGCTTACTCAGGCGTGCTTTAGCATTTCAATTAAACATCTAATATTATGAAAATTTTTCACTCATGGAATTTTCATTAGAATACATTGCTAAACGCGCGCGCGAATGAAAACAGAAGGTTGCTAATTTTGAAATTTGCATAGTTTAGTCAACACATGGGGAGGTGTGGCAGCCACAAATTAAAGGGGAAATAGCAAAGAAAATTGTCCTTAAGAAAAGTCCCAGAGGTGTCAATCAATGCTTCCGCAGGATGAGATGATAAATCTAAAATTTATGGGTATAAATGTGCCTCAATCTTTGTCAATTACAGACAGATATCCGTCACCTAAGGCTTGAATTACTCCATCTTCTCTTTTAGGGTAAAATGTTACTCTGGGCTGATGGAGGGAGATGGGCTCACGATGGAAATGTATCAATTTCACTTTATCCTCTCCCATCAAGTCTTCCTCCCCCCTCCTGGTTCACCCTTTTAGCGTTTCCCCGCAAAGTCACGCACTTTGTGGAGAAGATCTTTGAAAGTTAATGGTTTGAGCTTCCAAAAGCCTCCATGAAGGATACTATTTCGAGACAAGCTGAAGCTGAAAGGGGCTTTGTAGAATTGGGTAGTGTCGTAACTAAGGGAGGGTGTCTGATTGTTAGGTTTTTCTTTGAAGGTTAGAAAAATTAATTAGAGACAAAAGTATCCAAGAAAATAGAGAATTTTTAAACGTTTCAAAATGAAGAGTTAACTTTTACGTCTTTGCCTTGATCTTGTGTGGTTCATGGTAGAAGAGATTGGAATGGAGGCGCCTGGTTTATTTATAGAAAGTTTTCAATTTTACTCATATTTCCAATGTTCTTCTATATGTGTGTGTCTACCAATGAAACATACAATATTAAATTTCCACTTTTTTTAACATTTGGATCGTCATTCATTCGCATGAGCACACATAAGAAGCAAAATAAATATTAAATAGTGAATAAGAAAGATAAACATGTTAAAATTTTTCCTTTTTTATTCCATCATTCCATTCTTTGGCATTGTTGATATCCAATATGATGGTTTTTGTTGTCTAAAAGGATGCGTATTGTATGTAGTTAGAAATTCACGGAGAGTATTGTTGGAGATGAGGTGGAAAGCATCTCTCTGCCACTTGGGGGGAGGTCGCTGTGCGTGGATAAATTGTAGATTGACTGGTGATGTCCTTTAGGAGTATCTTGTGAGAATAGCATCTTGAACACAATACGCCCATTATGGGGTGGTTTCTGCTTAAGTGACAGATATTGTGGCACAAAGTGCGTGTGAGTGTCGACAAATCTATTTCTGATCACTCAACCATCAAACAAGAAAAGCCTCATGTGGGGGTGGGGCTCCTCAATGCCGTCAATTGCATTTTTTTCCAACATTTTTTTTACGATTCTGGTCACATGGTGGAACATGGGGGTGGGATGCTTTGTATGTAGAAACAATAAATAGAAAAACCACAAATGGATATTCAATTTGCCTCGTGACGATGAGAAATGACCGTGAATATTAGAAATGTTTTATACTTGATGCATTTGTGGAGGTCATGCGTTAGCATATGCGCGGTATGTGGGTGAGAAAATTAAATTACATTTAGTAGAACTAGGTTTGAGGAAGAATAAAAAAAGGACGCATGATGTGGGTACGATGGGAGAAAGATGGTGAAATTTTGACAACGTGTAAATAAATCGCTATAGAGTTTGGCTTCAAGCCATAATTTCGCATAAAATATGAATAGTAGAAAATGTATGCATATTGTTTGAGATTCCTAGAGGCCTTTTCATTACATCGCCAGCCATTGTTATGTACACACACCAAGTGATGACATACATTGCTGGCGGGGGAGTTTATAAGCCCCCCATCTCTTCGCACATCATCTTTCAGTCGTAATAATCTCATATTAATTGACTACACAGTGTTGCTCCATCATCACCATTGTTGTGGTCATGGTGCTACAATTTGTGGTTGAAAGTTTTCAAAAATTTCATTCTATTCAATCAAAAATTTTTATTGCAATAATTCAATTAAAGCTCAATATTTTGCAAGGGGTGTTTATCAGCCGAATATTTTGATTGTTTTGGCGAATAATCCGAAGGTTAGCGAATAATCACAATATTTCCAAATATCTGAATATTCTCATTTTCAGCTTGAATTTACTACTTTCTCGGTTTGAATTAACTGTTTTTTTTTAAAGTACTTTTCTGGATTGAATTTAGAACCTTTTTAACTTATATTTAGTACTCAAGTGCCCTCAGTGAAAGAAGCAATTAGAACATATAGTGAAAAGTACAAAGAAAGACTAAACTTGCACCCAAATCAGTCAGTGAAGAGAGATATTTTGCAGAGAGACAAAAGTGAAAGAAGACTTAAGAAGAAGTGGCCATGTGATCTTTATAGTGAACAATAGATGACTCAAAGTGTTGTGGGCTCAGTGGATCCCACATGGCGCGCCCCTCTTAAATTCCAAATTATCATTATAATTTGTGGTTTGAGAGGAAAAGACACAAAAAGTTCAAATGTGTTTAACACAGAAGTGCAAACAGTGGAGATAAAAAAAAAAAAAAATATTTAGTACTCATTTGGCTTAAAATTAGTTCTTTTTCCTATAGAATTCAGAGCTTTTTCAGTTAGAATTTATTTTTAGTATATTTTAGTACTTATTCGCTTTAAAATTATTACTTTACCCTTTTGAATTTAGAACATTTTCGGTTAGAATTTACTATATTTTTGGCTAGAATTTAGTATATTTTCAAATCGAATTTAGTACTTTTAATTATTGAATTTACTTCTTAAAATTTAATTTTAAAAAGTACTAAATTCTAGCCGAAGTAATAGTAAATTCAAGCCAATAAACAACTTCAATAATTAAAAGTACTAAATTCTAGCCAAGAACATAGTAAATATTATCTGAAAAGTATACTGAATACAATGGGGAAAAGTACTAAATTGAATTTCACTTTGGTTAGAATTTAGTACTCTTTAAAATTTTGCTCCTACCAATTTAGGACTAAAAAAGAAATATTCGTCTGTTGAATATTTTGATTTCTTTAACGAATCATCCGAATATTTTCATCCAGATATCACCTCTTGATATTTTGCTATTTTATTTCTTAACTTGGCGAACTTTCTGAAAGATATACGTTGATTAAGCTATTCTTGCATTTAACCCTTGGAATGCGGAGCGGGGTCGTTGAACGACCCCAGCGCTATATTTCGTGTTATATCTCCATAAATATAAAAGATACCATTCCCATCTTTTGGAAATAAGTTCTTTGGTTATCTGAGGAGGTTGTGTAAAAATTTCAGCTCAATCCGACAACCACAAGAAAAGTTATTAAGGAAAATGTAGAAGAAGGGAATTCAAAAATTGGTGTAACGGTCATGCTGCGGAAAATTTTTTAGAGCATAAACAACACAAAACATAATTAGAAGCATGTAAATGTGCAAAACAATAAAGAATATTCGAGAAATATTGCCATTTATCACGTTGCGGGAAGTGAGGGGATGTGGGGAAGAGTGAAAAAAAAATTGCAGTTTCTTGGCAAATTTCTCAAAAAGAAATTGTGAAAAATGATTGAAAAATGTTTTTCCCTAATATCTCCTTCTAAGTATTTTAGGGCGGCGAATTTGTGGTGCAGGGTGCAAGAGGACTATATAAGGAATCTATAGGCACTAACCCGACAACTCCAGGTTGTATAGTTTGGGAGAAAATTGGCCTTCTTTTTGGGGTCGTTCAACGACCCCACCTTCGCATTCTACGTAACTACCAAGGCCTCCGCATTCCAAAGGTTAAGCTCTAAATTAACTTTTCATTCTGAAATTTATTTATTCAGATGTGAATTGAATTAAGTTCTAAAACTCCCATGAAATTCATTAAAAATAAATATAATAATTTTGAAAATTTCATTTAGAAAATATTTCAAGAATTTCCCAAAGTCTTACCTTAAGACATAATATAATTCACATAAACTGTTTGATACAAATGAAAATATGTTCATTCCGGTTTGGGAACTCGTAGCGTGCAGACGTATCTACTCAAGCTCTCTCTCCAAGTGATTTTTGATTAATTTCTCTCAAATTTTTTCCTAATTAAATCTTCTGAATTGAACTGAATTACATTGTATATATATATTATTAAGTGAAGAAACTGAAATTAAAAGAAATAATTGAAGACTCAAGTGTTGGTGTGGTGCCACGTGTGGCAAAGAAATGTTCAATTTCGTTGCTTCGAAAAGCCGGATCTTCATCATCAAGTGCTAAAAAATTGTGCTTAGAAGCAGAAGCATTATCTACAGAACTTCCAGAAGAAGAGGAAAATTTGGCGCAAGGCAACATGGATTCTGATAGCAGCATGGAATATAGTGTTGCAACGAACAACCAATTTGAAGCATTGCATAATGCGCCTGAATCAGTTGACAATGGTGGGGGCAAGCGACCTTCAAAAGCTGGAACTTCATCGAAGACAACAAAGGATGATGTGAGTAAAAAAGTTGCTCCCCTGATCATAACCGGTTCATCGAGAGATAAAATCAACGCTATTGTGAAATCTCTCAAAATTTCGTCATACTCACTGCAGTTCATGAGTATTGGCATCAAATTGCAATTGTCCCAACCGGAACATTTTGCCTTGATCAGAGAGGCTTTGAACAAAGAGAGCATTGAGTACTTTTTTTATCAGCTATCTGCTGATAAATTGGACAAGTTTGTGCTCACTGGTTTGTACAATATGCCAGTTGAGGAATTGAAGATTCTTCTCAAAAATGAGAAATTGACCCCAGTGGACATTAAGCCAATGCAGATGAAAGTGTCTCGCTACACAGATCATATGAATTACATTATTTTCTTCAACAAGAAGAATATCACTTTGAATGATCTCAAGAAAGTCAGGGTCCTTGATAACATTTGTGTGAAATGGGACATCTTCAGGAAGAAGGAGACTACTTCATCCTCCAACATCATCCAGTGTGCTAAGTGTAATCTTTTCGGGCACATGCATCGCTTTTGCTTCCGCTCAGCAGTTTGTGGGATTTGCAGCCAGAAGCATCTCACAGCAGATTGTCCACAGTCCAAAAATCCTGATGTGATTGCAAAATGCTCAAACTGTGGTGACAAACATATTGCGCGCTCTGCAAATTGCCCGAAGAGATCAGAATATCTTCAGATTCGTGAGAAGATGCAGCCACGACGCCAAACTACTCAGAGAGGTGCTCCTCGTAATACAGCGCCTGCTCCAAACATTGAATCGGAGACTGATTTTCCTCGGTTGAGGCGTCTGAATACTCCAGCCCAGGATCATCTGGAAGCTTATCAACGTAAGGTGCGTGAAGAGCTGCAAATTAATCGACCAACTCATTTGGAGATGACGGCTGAACAGCAAGCAGCTGGGACTTCTTGCCCAATGGCCATTGATGAAATTGATGATGGGAATCAACCTACAGAGGCTCGCCGAAGTCAGCAAGTACCTTATAAGAATAACCCAGATCTGTTTTCTTTGGATGAAATCATGAAACTAACTAATAGAGTAGTAATTGAACTTGCAAAATGTACTAACAAAGTTGAGCAATTCAACACAATCATGAGACTTACTGTTGAATTCCTATATAAGCAAGATGAGTAATGATCTTAAAATCATTTTTTGGAATGCTCGAAGCATTAAAAATAAACAAGCAGAATTTTTTGATTTCTTGATCGAAAATTCTGTTGATATTGCAGTCATAACAGAAACATGGCTTACACATTCAGATAGTTTTTCAAATGCTACATATAAAATAATTCGAAATGATAGAATGGATAAAAGGGGTGGTGGAGTGGCAATTGCAATTAAAAGAACATTAAGATTTTCTTATTTAAAACAAATTAAAACAGAAATTATTGAGTCACTTTCAATTGAAGTTATGACTACTAATAACAGAAAAATTTTAATAATTGCAGCATATTTTGCTGGTTTTGATTCAAAAATGGATAATTGTGGGCAATATTTTGTGTCCGACATTAAGAAGTTGACAAATCATGGAGGGACTCCTTTCTTTTTATGTGGTGATCTAAATAGTAGGCATCGATTTTGGGGTTGCCTACAAGCTAATAGAGCTGGGAATTTGTTGTTTGATGAGATGTCTCATGGGCATTTCACAATAAACTTTCCAAATTCACCTACATATGTTCCTCTTTCTTCAAAAATTAATCCATCTACTATTGATATAGTTTTGACTAATAGTCCAAATTATATGACAAAGCCGGAGGTGCAATGCCGCTTGTCTTCGGATCATCTTCCTGTACGTTTTTCCATAAATTTTTCTGAGGAGTTTGAGAAAAACAATTTTATTTTAAAACATAAAAATTATAAGAAAGCTAACTGGAAGAAATTCCGTAAAATTCTTGATGAAAATATAAATCTTAATGAATTTTCAATTGCAGATATAAATTCTCCTCAACAAATAGATGGAAAAATTGAGAAATTTACTAAACTCATTTTAGATGCCGAAAATTCAGCTGTCCCTTTAATTACAATAGATAATTCATTCAATGAACTTCCTCAAGAGATAAAGAATCTTATTAAAATCAAGAATGACCTAAGACGTCATTGGCAAAGGTCAAGAAATATTTTGGATAAAAAGTCGGCTAAAGAGTTACAAGTTATTATTAGTGAGAAAATTCGTATTTGGAATAATCAAAATTGGGGCAAGCTTTTGGCTAAATTTAAAAAGACAGATAGACCATTGTGGGGCCTTATTAGAAAAATCAAACGTCGGGGTGGCAAAATTCCACCTCTGAAAGATAATAATACTATTTTGAGTTCACCTAAAGATAAAGCTGAAGCTATTGCTAATTATTTTGTTAAATCTCATAAAATCACAGAAAATTTTAGTGATAATTCTACTAAAGAAATTGTTGAAAGTTCAAATGCAGAAATTAATAATGATATAAATTATATAAATTTAGATGCTAATACTTTAATAAAACCAAAAGATATTAAATCCATTGTTAAATATTTAAAGATTTCTAAAAGTCCAGGCAAAGACGGCATTTCTAATATTTCACTAAAGAATTTATCTAGGAATGCAATTACATATTTGACTAAGATTTTTAATAGCTGCATAAGACTATGTTACTTTCCCTCAGCCTGGAAACTAGCAGTAGTCAAGCCAGTATTAAAACCAAACAAAAATCCTAATGAGATATCTAGTTTTAGACCAATAAGTCTTCTGTCTAATTTGGGGAAAGTTTTTGAAAGAATATTGAAAGATGCTATTTTCTTTTTTACTGATATACATGATATTATACCAAAACATCAATTTGGATTTTGTAATTTCAAATCCACAAATCATGCTATCAAGAATCTAACTATTCATGTTAAAAATAATTTCAATATTGGAAAATCTACGGGGATGGTCTTGCTGGACATTGAGAAGGCATTTGACACCATCTGGCATGATGGATTGTTACATAAAATGCTTCAGTTTAATTTTCCAAAATATTTAATTAAAATCATTTCATCATTTCTAAAAGATAGATCATTTATTGTAGATGTTGAAAATCAGTTTTCTTCTGAAAAACACATAACTGCCGGAGTTCCTCAAGGATCTATATTGAGTCCTTCACTTTTCAACTTGTTTTTGTCAGACATAAAACCTAGTAGTAACTGCAAACTCTCGCAGTTTGCAGATGATACTGCACTCTATGCTTCTCATAAGCGCCCAAAAGTAATAGAAAAAGATCTGGTAAAAGGCCTTAAGGAAGTTAAGAAATATTTCTATAAATGGAAAATTAAAATTAATCCTAATAAAACACAAGCAATGTATTTTACACGAAGGCGTAAAAAATGTTATCTTCCTTATGGGAAGCCTCTAAAGTTTGACTCTAACAATATAATTTGGCTAAAAGAAATGAGATATCTTGGAATCATCCTAGATCCAAAATTGCTTTTTAAGAACCATATTGATTTTCTTATCCAAAAACTTAACAAATATATTAAAATTCTTTACCCATTCATTTCTAGATATTCTAGACTTGATAAAAATATTAAGCTAAATCTTTATAAAGTAATGTTCCAAAGTGTTTACAACTATGGTTCTCCAATATGGTCTTCCTGTGCGGCAACGCACAAGAAGAAAATTCAAATTCTTCAAAATAAGATTTTGAAGATGATTCTTGATTTGCCTTGGCGCCACTCCACCGCCTCTCTCCATTCTGATTTCAAAGTAAAAACTGTAAATGAAATGACCACTGATTGCAGGGATTCATTTGATAAAAAATTTACACCTTTGAGTGATCAATAATATTTTCTTCTTAAAATTTCTATGTCTCGTGATTGTCTTGTTTTGTTCTCTTTGTTATTTCTTTTCTTTTCAATTTTGGAAGAGTTTTTCTCAATATTTTCTCTTCATATATTGTAATGAATTTTGTTTATTAATTTTTCTTTTTTTTTCTCTTTATTTTGTAAGCTGAAAACAGATCTGTGAACTCTTAAATAATTTTGTATATTTAATGAATAAACATTTTATTATTATTATTAAATGAAAATATGTTCTGCTTGTATTGTGGGGAAAGTCATCGCCGGGGTTTATTATTAAGAATGACGACAACAGTGCCAATGATGATGAAGACATGAAGACGATGTTGATGTAACAATTGCAAATTGCTGTATCACATAGCCTCGTGCACAGCAATGGGTAATGTATAGAGAGGATGTGAGATGGGGGCGGGAATGAATATAAAATGGTATAATATTATTTAATAAAGCAAAGAGAAAGCAAGAGCGCAATTTTCTCATGGAGTTGGCAACACAAGAAAACGTCAATTAAGTTTGTTGATTCAGCTCGTGTGGAAGTATTGAACGGTTGGGGGGGGGGGTGCCTTGGGGGGTACTGGGGGATGGTTGAGAAACTCAATCAATGAAGCAGACGTGATAGCTTGTGTGAAAATCCCCTTCGCTATGGTGTGGTTTTGTGTCTGTAAATCCACCGAAGAGGGTTTTTTCTCTGTGAAATACAAAATTCTCTCAGTCAGTGCGAAAAGGGTGTCAAAGGTCAGAGGTGGGAAATTTATTATGCTATTCCCACCATATACTCATAAAATGTGGGTCACTCACCCATCCCGAAGTCTCCTGTTCCCACATCAAACCTCCCTCCCATCCCTGTCGCCCCAATTACAACCCTCTGGAATATCTTTTATTCTTTATGGATGGGAATATCTTTGATCCCCATCAAAGGGGCCACGTGTGTGCACATTTATATACAAATGTAATATGAGGGAGAGGGTGGTTCTTGTTGGGGTGTCAAACACAAGCACTAGGCAGCTAAACAAGGCGGAAGGAAATATTTTTTCTTTGACGAGGGGGAAATAATAAGTCGAAAAATGATGATTTCTGATAGATTTTCATTTCCCCAGCATTTAGTGTTATTTGCACCATGCCGCTTTTCACGACCGAAACATTTCCAGGCGATTTATTGCGATAATTATTTTTGGGATTCCTCTGAATTTTAGCCACAATTTGGCGCACAATATGCCAAGGAAAACTTTTTTGGCACGTTGGTTTTCTTCGTTATCACTTTATCAGGAGTTAGAAGAAAAAAGAATTAAAGAAAAAACCATCGAGATGTTTTGAAATAATTTCAAATTTTCTTTTTGTTATGAATTAATCATTTTCTTTTGGGAAAATCGAACCAGTTACACGCAAAGGCATTAGAAAAAAATATTAAGAAACTTACCACCATAGAAAAATTTCACTGGAATAGTGATAATTAATTAAATTCATTCCGCTCTCTATCTGATTAAGAATAAAAAGAAAAACCTTCAGGTTTTATCTAGATAAACTTTCTTCAACTCTCTCAGATTAGTTTTTAGGGCCAGGTATATTTAACGTATATAGCGTACCTATATAGGCGATCATCAAAGAAAAGGTAAAATAAATCTCATGTTCTGCCATTTTTATTGTTTCTATATATTTTTTTGTTACCCCTATTTTGGGGCGCGAAAGTATACGAGGGTGAGTAGCTAACGAAGTGGATTATAACCTATTCTGTAATATAAATAATGTCTTCAATTTTGTTCTCTTTTACATTTTCGCTTTATTCTCTTTCTCTCTCTGTCTTGGGAAGCCCTCTTGCACATTTTCCTTAACTCTCTCTTATACGTGGAGTGTGTCAGTGTGCCTTACTTTATGCTGTGGGATGAGGTCGATGAGGTTGATGAGATAGGGATAAAGAGAGAAAATGAGACAGAGAGAGAGAGTGGAAAACGTGCACGAACGGAGCATTGAGCTTTCACCAGTGGAGGCGCCTGGTATCGGAGTAAATTAGACACTCTTGAGCACCTCACCATCGTGAATTTCAACCTGAAAATGCCTTTGGTATGAATGTAGTAAAGTTAACGTAAGTGGTGAACGGTTGTGTGGCCTTTAAAGTATTTGTGGGAAAATGTGTGGACTTTACCAACGCCTGGCGGGCAGTTAGAGGTGCGAAAGAGAAGCAGATGGAGTTGGGAAATTTGTGGGAAAAGCGAATGAAAACCGATGTATACCGGCTTTCGTGGGTCAGTTAAAAAGTTCATTTGTAAATTAATTAGTTTTTCTTTCGAAGAAAATTTAAAGGACAGCTATTTCGTTATTCAATATAAGAGCTTTAACATAATTTGGACGGAGCTTTTTAGGCTTAAGAAGCTCGAAAGATCTACCTTTCTTTGTCACATTTATAAAATTTAATTAATTCAAAAATTCCAAGAACAAGAAGATTTAAAAATGTTTTAAAAGTTAATTTTTAAATAATACTATATTTACCATAATCTTCAATTACTTTTGCAGCAACTCTCTATTTTGAAAACTCTATCAATCTCAAAATACACAGAGAGCATACCTCTTACTTTATACATATAATTCACAACAGTCTCTCAGAGAGCCGGGAAATTCTCTGCTCCAAATAGACTTTCCACCACAGTCGCATTTTCAGTCCACGCGAGGACGTTGAACACGAAGGAACGAGGAAAAAGTTCATATCGTGTCTCCCAACCAACTCTGAGTGTGTCTCTCTTGGTTTTTCTTTTTCTCATATCATTTTCTTTTTACTACACACAGAAAATCAACTACGCTAATCAACTGAATTATTGAAGATTTTCACTTTATTTCAATTTGTGAATTTACCAATTTGAGGATTTTTCTTTTCGTTGTTTTTCGATTTACTTTGCCATGTGAAGCAGCCAACAAATAATAATAATAAAAAAAAATCTACAGACCACACGAGGCGATAAAAAAACGTGATGTAGCTTTATAAAAAAAGATACTACATGTTGTGAAAATGTGAAAAATTGGGATTCACAGTGAAAATTGAAGAGACGCGGAAAAGCGGCAAAAGCCCCGAGAAGAGGTGTTAAATAAATTAGTGGAGTCCATAAAAATCGCAATGTTGTACAAAGAGGAATTTAATTAGAGTTTTTGCTGTTATAATTAGAAGAGCACACCGAAAGATATATATAGACTTATATACCTATACTAAAAATTCCTCACCCTTTAATAGACTTTTTTATTTAAAGAAAAAAATAAATATATATAAAATATCCCTAAATCTTCTGTGAAAAGTTGTGGACCAAAAATTTTCGTATATTTATGTAAAAAGACAATAAATTCGTGTTTTGTTGTAATATTTCAACCAAAAATATCATAATTTTGACCAAAAACGATGTTCGTTTAAACAAAAAATGAAGTAAAACCCTTAAAAATATATCTATCTAAAAATATATACAAATATTTAGTGATAGAATTGCGTGTAAGAATTCATGTTAAAGAATTTTTTGTGAATTTGCTACAGCACAATATAAAATACCTTGTGGATATATCTTTACATGTTAATGTAGATTTTATTCGGGGGAAAATGATTAATTTCCTTAAAGTGCTTTTGTATATTGTCCACCCCGCATAGAACAGGAAAACAACCATCAAGAGAAATTGTCACGATCAATATTTACAAGTTTTTTTTTTCCTACCTCCAACATTTTCTCTCCATCGCGGTGAAAAGAACCAAATAAACGGTGTAACGGTGAATTAGAATATATTCTCTGTAGGTATCGCATCACCCTAAAAAATGCGACCTAAGTGGAACCCTATTAGGGGTGTCTGAAAGTGCGATAAGTCAATTTTTCTAATTAAAACACCGAGCCAATGAGACACGAATTGTAATCAATTTAATCAGCATTATGTGGCACAAAGTGAATTAATGCACAAAGCGCATGTAAAGCAAAAGCATAAAAAAGCATAAAATTTTTTGTAAACGAACAAAAAGAAAGAATTTTTGTGGTGTACGTGGAGCTGTGTTCAATGCAATTTGTGACATATCATGGTGGAAATGTACTTATGAAGAGCCCAGTTAATTCAATATATCTTACATGTGTGAAAAGAATTTTAAGGAGCAGCACATCCCTCAACAAGCACGCCTAACACATCACTCAAATTATATAGAAAACAATTTATCAAATCAACTAAAACCAAGCCTAAAAGAAACAAAGAAGCTTCAAGCCCCCCGGAATTCAAGCGGAAGTACATAGTAATGAAATTTTTGTCCAGCAGTTAAAAGTTGAAAGCAATCACAAGAAAAACGAATTCAGTGTTTTATATAAAAGTTAATATATATTGTAAGATTTATGGACTAAAAGTGTGGAGATTGAACGATAAGCAAAGGACCAACCCAGTGGGCGAGCACTAATGGACACAAATCATTAATTATAAAAAATAACATCGACGATAAAACATAAAAAAAGACCAAACATCAATTGGTAAGTTAAAACTACAAGAGTTTTTTTATCCTCAATATTTACCCTCTAACATCCAATCAATACGATCAAAAGCGAATAAAGCAAATCAAATAACAAGAAAAAAAAAATAAACCGCATAGACAAAAGCTTTCAACTTCGATTTAAATACAAATTGGGTGGAAAATAAAGCTCCCACCCACCCCATCCATTTGCTAGAATAATGAATTATGTGAAGAATATTGCATGGTGGTCGTTAAATATGTGGCATTTTATCGATTTATTAGATAGGAGCTTTTTTTTTTTTTAAAAAAAAAGGAAGAATAATGCACAATTTTTGTGGGACTCATCAAAAATATATCAAGTGTAAAGACATGCGCTTCTTCGTCCCTTTATGGAGTTATGTATCTTTGCCCTGACTGTGTATTATATTCATTCCCGAATGCATACTAAAAAGCCATGAAGCATAGTGAAAATTTACAGCCGTGACTTTTATAATGCCAAAAACGCGAGTTGAACAGACAGTGCAAACACTAGATAATTGGGGACTTGCCAGGAGGAGACTCCACAAATTTTATTTACTCACGAACGGAGGAATTTTCAAATTTTGAGAAATTACGTCTTATATTTGAATTTTGACTTTGGTGTGGATGAATTTTTGTGGAGGGAGGGGTGGGAGGAGAATTTATCTTGCACAGAGCATTGAATTAAAGTGATTTTGACACAATTCGTGGTATGGAAATCTCTCTTATAAAATGATTTATTTTCAAGGAGGCATTTTTCAGGGAAATTTTATTTTTTTTATATTTCTCGTAGTCGCGAAAGGGTTAATGATTACGATAGATATAGATTATGGAGTTAAACCGATTAACCAATAAATTTCTCCCTTCACGTAATTCCTCAATCCTTAGACCATTATAAGGACCACAAATGGTTCGTTTCATGCCAAGTTCCATCTGTGACTTCAAATGATATCATTAAGTCACTTTGGTTTTTATTGCTATAGCTTCGATGGATCGTGATTTGCCTCTCCCAAATTACCGCACACATAAAAACGAATGATAGTGTTGGCACACTATCAGTTCTCTCCTATGCCATCGCTTATCTACCCTATGAGTACGAGAAAATGACAACAACTCCACATTGCATGCAGAAGTGCAAAGTGGTGAAGTTGAATTTTCCCTTAATGGATTAGTTGGACGTAGTGATTTAAAATTCTCCCTCAGGGCAAACATGTTGGAAATAAATTTACAAAGTGGCACATACATATGCGAAAAATGTTACCCGATGGAGCTTTTAAAAGAGAAGAAACTTTCTCATACAATGTCCCATACACATATCCTCCATATATGCGAATTGTTGAAATTTCTATATATGGGCTGTTTTATTGGGAATGCTATATAGCAATGGAACGAAAGGAAAAGCATTCCCTATTGGTCAATTGACCTTTCTAATGGAAATTCACACATGGTTACACATTGTTATTTAAATATGTCCATCTCCTGTGTATTTTCCTCCATCAGTTTAACTCTGGAGGCAAATATACCGCACGGAGATTCTTTTTTTTTGCTATATGCACACGTGAGCTTTTAACATGTAGGAGACATGCCCTTTTTTTCTGCGTCCCGAGACGGAGGGAAATGAAATTCAATTCGGGATATTACATTTCATGTTGTTCATAAAAAGAAGTACCTGCCTACCTACATAACAGGTACAAGCAAGACGTAAAACATAAGAAAATTATTCTATGGATAAATAGAAATTTAAGCGGGGTGGTACCATACATACATTTGGGATGTGTGTAAACATGTACTCCTTCATAAGAACTCCGTAATAATGTTCATACAATTGAGAAATTCAATCAATTTTTCGTTCTTATTGGGTCGGTTCGAGAAGAAAAAGAAATGAGTGAGGGAAGGAGACCCTCTCGTGGTATTACCTAGATTCCATACAATATAAATAGAAATGAAAATCAATAAAATGAAAATACACAACCCAAAATTCACACACAAATGTACAAAGAGGAATGTAACAAACTATATGTATGCTACTATGTACATATTGGGAATTTCTATGTTGACATAGGCGCGAGAAAATTTTGCGTGTGCAAAAAAATTCAATTTATACTTATAAAAGTTCATCGAGGCTTTTAACCTCTCCATTTTAGAGGAGGGTGGTACATATTTATTTCTCCATGGGAAATGAAAATAATTAAACAAAAAAAAAATAGCAAAAAAAGGTCCAATGAAAAAAGCTCACTCGACCCTGTAAATGCGCTAAACAAATACACTTTGGGTTGGCCTCCAATTCGTAATGTTTTTTTTTCTTCCTTTTAAAAAGCTTAAACATTAAGAGAGCTTTGATATATAATCATCAGTTCATACAAGGTTCTGGAATAGCTGATTTTAGGAAGCTTCCTTAAAGAATTTTTTATGGAACCCAATAAGAATCTATCAATTTCTCAAACTTCTCGAAGAAATTAGTAAAGTAGAGAAAAGAATCTGTCTGAAATCTTAAAAGTGTCCTACTTGACACGTTTTCTCATAATTAATTTCACTTCATTGGACGCCTTTTATTCTCTCTGTACAACATTTCCTTCTCCCCAAAGAGATGGGGTTTCCATGTTGATTCGGGAAATGAGAAATTGAAAGATAAATACATATAGATAAAAAAAAATAGCAGTCTTTCCCTTTTCAATTGTATTTTATTATTTACTCACGGAGGGTTGAGCTTTTTACCAACCTCCCGAAAAAAATACTTTCACCACATCCTCGTTGGGGGTTGGGCAGTAAGACGACAATAAATTCAAGTAAAATATTCACAAAGGGATTGCTTTATATACAAACGCAATCTAAAATCCTATAGCCGGAGATCGGAGGCTAATGAATTATGGGAAAGGATTTTACTTAAAAGATATTTATCTTATATCCTTTCTCAAGAGGATAAAAGGGATTACTTAGTGACTACTTTGTGGTTGAGTTATTTTGTGCAATTAAGACAAGAGCTTTGGTGGGTGTCCTAATTAATCCAACCACGGTACAGTGGTTTTTCGCAAAAGAACATCTTTTAATTTCTCACTTTTACTCAATTTTGGACTTTCACGCGATGCGCGGAAAATGGGAAATTCTTGTTATTGTAAAGAGCTTTCTTAAATAATCCAAAAATTACATTTTCTTACGTTCTATAGGAAATCATAGTAATAATTTTTAACCTTAAATTAAAGATTTCTTTTCTTTTTTGATTCTCGGATTTTATTTCCTCGAATGAGAATTTTGTTCATACAGAAATGAATAAACTCCTTTGTCTCTGAGAAGTTTCTTGATTTTGTTTGTCTTTTCTCTTCTTTGTGTTGTAAATATAGAGCATCTCTGAAAACTATAGGGGAGAGCGGGGTTAAAAAAGTCACTTAAGGGTTTAGAACAAGCTCAAAATATCATATTTCCCAAATAGTTAAAGTGAAATGAATAGCTCAATTCTTTGGTATATTTCTTGCCCTACAACTCTTTCTCAGATCATTTTGTTCTATCTAGCTAGGAAATATGATATTTTAGGCTTTTTCCAAACCCTTAAGTGACTTTATTAGCCCCGCCCTCCCCTATTGTATAATAATTATTTAATTTTAATCATATTATGTTGTAACATAGAAAAGATTGGAACTTAGTTTGGGGAAAGTTAGAGAGCATGAAAACTCTGTACATAATATAGCAGCTACATATAATTTTCTAAGCTTTCAACAAACTTTATTTGCAAACGATGCCATAATATTTTGAGCAAATTTTCCCTATTTTAGCACCAATGTTATTTGAAAATGAAATTAATTCTCCTTACTTTAATGACAAGCGTTTTATATCACCCACTCAAGTTCATTAGGGGCGCACTTTTAGTTTTCTGTGCACATTTAAATTTCATGAGATTTTCTTCGTATATAAATGTACATAATTTTCAACATCACAGAGTAACATTTTCTCCTGACGATGACAATTAATTTTCCACGGAGCAGATGTTTTCCTCAGAAATCCCTCGATGTGATTTTTTTTTCAGTTCAAAAGTCTAAAAAAAATCCACAGCCGAAGAAAGAAAGTCTGTTTATAGAGTTGTTTGCGCATGATATTGGCCCCTTGGCATTCAAGAAAATTCTTGGGGAAGACCTCCGATAAGAAATTCTCAGTTGAGTCGTGCATGAAGAGTAAAAGGAAATACAAACGAAAATGTTCTTTGAATATTTTAGTCAATGTGATTTTATTTTATATTTTCTTCACATTCTATTTACTTTCATTTACCAAAGTAAAAGAGGAGTAAATAAAACGGGAGTAAATAGCCGGAGTAAATTTAAGTATTTTGTGTCTTTTAATTTATATTCAAAGCATTCAAAGTGTCTTTCGTTCTACACGTTGTGATCTTATGAGCGACGTGAGTGCGTTGAAGCGCTAAAAAAGCAAAATATTTAGTCGTTGGCGCCTAAAAAAAGCACCCAACTCACGAGACGGTACAACAATAAAAAATGCTACATATACGCCTCTTTTTCTTCAGTGAAACGCGCGGTTTTTTTTTGCCTACCGAGAAACGTAACGCAAGCGCGTATTTCCGTCGCGTAATTTTCATCACAAACGGGAAATGAAGTTCTATTGTAGCAATTTCTGTATACAACATTTTAATTTTAGCAATGAGAACTTTGCTGAATTTTTGGTCCTAAGATGGAGTGTCAACGAATAATTTCAACATTTTCGTCCAATTTTTTTTTACACTAGAGAAATGAGCTTAAAAATTGTATTCTTATTAAATTCCAATTAGAGAGCTTTCGTAGGAAGCTTTCAATTATAAGTAGGGGATTGTATATTCTCCAATCATTTTGTCTCAACGAAAACTGTAAGAAGGGCTCCTCAAAATCCTCGTCTTCATCCCAATATTTTCACTTGGTCAACTTTACATCATCTGTGGTGATAATTTCACAGATTTCGGTTGGATTCTAAATGGGATATTTTGAGAAGTTGGGTTGAAGGCAAAATAAAATATTTGACACATTGTGATTTTATGAGGGTCTCAATAATTCTTCATTTCTCTCTCATATTCTCGCTTTCTTGCGTCCATGTTTCCTCTGGGACGTCCCATAGAAGGTCCCCCTTCCACGCTCCTTCCATTGAGCTAGAGAGATGCTGAAAAGTTTAATTGTGGACAGTGTACGAAAGTCATACCCAGTATTGTGTCTTGCTCGCTTCTATCCACCCCCTGTGGAGAAATTGGTCTCATTTACTCTCGCTAGCTGGATGCCATGTGTCTACCCAAAACAGTCTGCTTGGGGATGATACATGAGCTAGAAATCTTCATTTTCCCACCCCTGGGGCTACCAGACTGTTGGTGTTTGTTTATGTAAACCCACCTACCGCCACCTCCTGAAAATACTCTGCTCTCTGTGGTCTACTATATGTCGCCACGGGTCGCCACTCACCCACAATTCCGTTTACATCTCTCGTGTGGCAGGTTGAGAAGTTCCAAAACAGATTCGTGTATGGGAAGTAAAAGGGCATCTCATTTGCACGAAAAAGCTTTCAATATAAATCCACAAACACCCTTAATCGTAGCCCTTTGCCGCATAATGACAGCAAGCACTACATGCCATCACGCGGTTCCCCAAAAGGGTAGCATTTTCAATGTGATTCCATATAATCAACCCCCCATTTTACCTCCCTCAAAAGAACATCCGCTCACGGCAAAACTGAGAATTATACCCGCAAGATTATGTCCTTAAATGTATGTCAATTTGTCTGTGTCGTGCCTTCAATGCTTATACCTCATCCCTGAACCACCCAATGACCTGCTAAATTTTTTAAATAAAACGCTTCAGATACAGCGCAGGATGGTGGAAAAGGACGGAATCATCCATTTTAATTTTTCAAGACACAAAATGTTGTAAAGAATTAGGAAGACGTATTGGGGACTATGAAAGATCATTCTAATGGAATTTTCATGCCATTGAGTTGGGATGAAAAAAAAAATGTGAAAATTAATTGGGAAAGACTAAGCTAATAGAGACAGGCAAAAATGTTTAGGAAAAGCTCCAAAAAGCTCTTTGTCACACTTTAATGTTAAAAATGAAATTATTTTTCCTTTAAATTAATCACGTGCAGTACAAATAATTTTTTTCTGTTACAATTAATTGAATGAAGGTAAACTAATTGGAGAAAAATTGTTTTCATTGTGATGTTATAACAATTCTCCAATTACACGTGCAATTACTGTAGTGTATTCTAGTCATGTATTTTACAGTGTAAATAGTTGTAACGGATTTTGTCACTTTTGAAATATATATCGTGAAGTACAGACGTGTGTTTTGGGGCTCCTGAGCAACGAGGCTGGGATTCTAATAAATACATATAATTACAGGTACCTAGAATAGACGGTACACATGGCAACGAGGCTGGGATTCTAATAAATACATATAATTACAGGTACCTAGAATAGACGGTACACATGGCGACGGAGGAGAACAATGAGGTTAAGGCCACCCAGCGCAAAAGCCGCGATGGGCCCAATTTGGGGCCATATGACCCCAAGAGATCATGGGAAAGCTACCGTGAGAGGCTAGAGATTTGGTTTGAGATGAATGATATCACCAAGGACTCCAAGAAGAGAGGATATTTGCTTACGGAGATTGGTGATGATGTCTACGAGACTCTGAAAGGACTTGTGATGCCAAAGAAGATCCTGGACAAAACCTACGAGGCATTGGTCGCAGTGATAAATGAGCATTATGGGCCAGAAAAGAATGTAATTATGGAGAGATACAACTTTATGAAGAGAGTTCAGAAGCCCGGAGAAAGCGTATCTGAGTTTATTGCCGAAATTTCCAAACTCAGTCAGCATTGCCAATTCCAGGAATTGGAGAATATGCTACGCGATCGTATTGTTTGTGGGATATTGAACGAGGGATTGAGAAAGAAGTTGCTCTCTGAGAAGAAGCTTACCTACAAGACGGCATGTGAGATGGCACGCGCTGATGAAACCGCGACCAAAGGTGTTGAAGAAATGAAAGCGGAAGTTCCTACAGCAAATGAGGGACCTGTAGTAGCCAAGATTTCTCAAAAGACGTGTTATAGATGCAAGAAGAAGCATGATGCAGCTGACTGTTGGTTCAAAGATAAGGATTGCCGGAAGTGTGGCAAGATTGGACACAGTGCGGCAGCTTGTCGTAGCAAGGAGACAAAGCAAAAGAAGGTAAATGCCGTGGAAGAACCTGAAGAGTCAACTGAAGGGGAATTGGCCTCAATTAATCTGATTGGAAAGGCTGGCCATAAAGTGGAATTGCAGATTGAAGGGCGGAAGATCTGCATGGAGATAGACTCTGGCGCATCGAACACAGTGATGTGCTGGGATCAATGGAAGACCCTCAAGGTTCCAGCAAAGTTGAAGTCTTCAAATCTCAAATTGCAGACTTGGCTAAAGAGAGGAGTGGAGATTGTAGGACAAGCGGTGGTTCTTGTGAAGTTGGCGGATAAGACTGTAAATTTGCCACTAATAATCACCAAGTCCGGCGGAAACTCTCTTTTGGGTCGAAATTGGTTCCAACCGTTGGGAATTTTCATTCATATTCCAATGATTAATGCGATTGAGGAAAATAAAGTAGAGGGGTTGTTGCAAAAGTATCAAAGCGTTTTCCGGGATGAATTGGGATCACACTCTGAGATGAAAGTCAGTCTTCAATTGATTGAGGGGACCCAACCGGTGTTTTTGAAGCAACGAACCGTGCCTTTTGCTCGACGAGAAGCGGTTGAAGAAGAGATTGACCGGCTTGTTAGCCAAGGAGTGCTGGAGCCAGTGCAATTCTCTGAATGGGCTACTCCAATTGTCACAGTACGAAAGCCAGATGGATCGATCAGGATTTGTGGGGATTATAGGGCTACTGTAAATCCAGCTACCAAGACGAATGCATACCCACTACCCACAGTAGATGAATTGTTGGCAGGAGCTTCGGGTAAGATTTTCTCTAAAATTGATTTGACACAGGCTTACCAACAATTGCTGGTTGATGATAAGACAGCAGAAATTCTCACAATAAACACACACAAGGGCCTGTTTTGAGTGAAGAGAATGCCATTCGGTATATCTGCTGCTCCAGGGATTTTCCAGAAGTTTATGGAGACGTTGTTGGCAGGTATACCGGGCACGCAAGTGTATCTCGATGATATCCTTGTGGTGGCCCAGAATGAAAAGGAGCACAGTGAAAGGATTGAAAAGGTCCTACAGAAGTTGCAGAAGGCAAATCTGACGGTAAAGAAGGAAAAGTGTCGGTTTGGTGTCAAAGAACTCGAGTTTGTGGGGTATAAAATCGATGATCAAGGAATTCACCCCACACGAGATCATGTGAAGGACATAGTTCAGACACCACCACCTCAGAATAAGACAGAGCTGAAAGCATTTCTGGGCATCATAAACTTCTATGGGAGGTTTATAAAAGACAGGGCGTCAGTGGCAGAATGTCTGCATCGGCTACTGGATGATGGAGCCGAATGGAAGTGGAAAGTTGAACATCAACGAGCCATGGATGAGTTGAAGAAAGAGCTAAGATCAGAGGCCGTATTGATACATTATCGTATGGATCTACCACTGATCTTGTGTTGTGATAGCTCACCTTACGGCGTAGGTGCAGTCTTGGGTCATGAAACACCAGAAGGAGAGAAGCCAATTGCCTATTTTTCACGAACGATGAACGACACCCAGAGAAGATATGGACAGATAGACAAAGAGGCGCTTTCAATCATCACCGCAGTGAAACATTTCCACCAGTATATTAGTGGCAGAAAAGTGAAGATTTACACTGATCATCGCCCATTGTTGGGAGTTTTCAATCCTAAGAAGCCCATTCAAAGTACATTGTCCCCTAGGATGACAAGATGGTGCTTGACGTTGGCATCATATGATTACGAAATAGAATACAGGCCCGGAGAGAAACACCAAAATGCTGATGCACTCAGTAGAGTTCCAGTGAGAGAAAGCTTGAAACTCGCGGAGGAAGAAGAATCTCGTGGGGAGATTCTAATGCTACAAGATGACGTCATCCCTGTTTCAGCCGTGGAAATTCAGGAACACACGAAGAAGGACAAGACACTGATGCGTGTGAAGAGGTGGATTTTGGAAGGATGGCCCGACAGATGTCCTGACCCTGAGTTGAAACCCTTCTTTATGGTTCGTAAAGAATTGTCAATCATGCGAGATGTCCTGCTGAGGGGGAATCAAGTCGTAGTTCCAAAGACGCTCCAAGAGAGACTGCTGAATTCACTTCATGCTACACACTGGGGCATGGTAAACATGAAAGCGATAGCTAGAAGCTACATGTGGTGGCCTGGTATTGATGCGCAAATAGAGACCAAGGTCAAGCAATGTGAGCGGTGCCAAGTGGTCCGAAACAGTCCGCCAAGAGCACCACTGTGTTCAGATGAAGAACTGCATAAACCATGGGAGAGGCTACATTTGGATTTTGCGGGACCTGTGAAAGGAGTGACTTATCTCATAGTAGTGGATGCCATGTCAAAGTGGTTGGAAGTGAAGATTGTTCGATCACAATCCAGCAAGGAGGTCATACGCATTCTCAGAGAGCTTTTCGCGACACATGGTGTACCCTCTGAGATATACACAGATAATGGTACGGCGTTTGTGTCTGAAGAGATGAAGAAGTTTCACAAACAAAACAACATCCGTGGTATTACAATATCTCCTTGGCATCCTGCGAGCAATGGACAAGCAGAGATTATGGTACAGAAGGCGAAAAAGGCTCTGGCGAAAATTGAAGGGAATGATATTAATTTGAAGTTGGCACGTTATCTATTTGCTCAGCACACAACACCAAGCAACGCAACAGGAAAAACCCCTTGTGAGCTATTGATGGGAAGAAAGCTGAAGTCATGTTTGAGCAGGATACACCCGGAGGAAATCAAAGGGGAAGGAAAAGAGAAGAAACAGCCAAGGAAGTTCCGTGTGGGAGATGCAGTGTATGTGAGAAACTACTCTGAGGGCAATCAATGGGTTCCAGCTTGGGTGGCAGAGGTCACTGGACCTGTCTCATACAAAGTTCAGACTGAAAATGGAACAGTGTGGAGACGCCATGTAAACCAGATGATTGAGCGCCTTGTGAAGAATACACCGCCACCGGAAGACTTCGGAGCGACTTCAGGACAGCAGAATGTAGAAGATGAGCCTGACGATGGAGAACCATTATCAGAGGAGGAAAACGATTTTGAGAGTGCCTCTGAGAGTATTGTAAATACTACAGCAGAGTCACCGGAACAGGAACCACGACCCCAACGAGAGCGTCGTCTTCCGGCATACTTGAGAGATTATGTTTTGAGTTAAAGGGGGAAGAGGTGTAGTGTATTCTAGTCATGTATTTTACAGTGTAAATAGTTGTAACGGATTTTGTCACTTTTGAAATATATATCGTGAAGTACAGACGTGTGTTTTGGGGCTCCTGAGCAACGAGGCTGGGATTCTAATAAATAAATATAATTACAGGTACCTAGAATAGACGGTACAATTACAATGTGCTGCTGTGCCATATTCTGTTCGAAATGCATGTTAACATCCCTTTTCAATAATTTTACACAATTTGCACCATTTACATAATGTATACGTCATAAAATAAATATTTTATGATGAAATTACATTGCCAAATAGCACCTAAATATAGGGGAGAAGTTATATTGGATTATAGAGAGCTAGGAGAGTAGTGAGAAAACTAAGCCCTAACTTTCAAAATAGCTCTTGGTTTTGTTTTATCCTGAGAGGTGACCAAAAGTGGCTTTACTAATTGAATTTTAGTTCAAAATTCTAAATGTCGAAATAGCCCACATTTAAATTGGGATATACACAATTGAAATTGCATTTGATTGAAAATTGCAAATGCTATGAAACTCAATTAACTCACATAATTAATTGAATTTTATTTAATCTGTAGCACCACAAAGGCAGCAAATCAATATTATATATACCCTCACACATTCATCTTTGGGAGATTCAGCATTAAAGTTCAGTAACTTGTGTACTCAAAGATTTAATTTGCGAGTGGTTGAGGTTGTTTGTGAATTTTAGTATGTAAATGAAATGCAAACAATAAAAGAAAAATAATTAATGGTGGAAAGAATGAAAATTCTCTACTTCCATTTGCAGAATATGAAAATAATATAACGTCATGAAATGAAACATTTACATTTTAGAGAAATTTTGAGGCTTTTGTGGCTTAAACAATGTTCCTGATGGATAAATGTGCAGCACAATGCAACAAGATTTGTACCTGATGAAAAAGGTCAAAAATCTCCGAAAGTAAATAAATAAAATTAAAGTCTAGATGTTATAAAAATTTAAAAAAAAAAATATTTTAGTCATATTTTTTTCTTCACATTGAGTATTTTTATGTTCTTTGTGAACATGATGTTGCATGGAGGTGAACAATATATACAGAAAAATGCGAAAATTGTCTGCTATATGTAATTCACACATGAATGTGATAAATAATTCTGCGGTAGACGTCTGTTGTCCTACCAGTTGAGTGAAATTCTATCAGGCGATCTCATCTCTTCCTCTCCGGGCACAATGATGATCCATCACGATACATACATAAAGTCACTCACACCTCGCGTGTACGCGCCTTTATATTCTAATAATAAACCACCGACGGTGCATAAAGAGTCCAATTCTCCCAGAGGAGCAGATGTTTAATTAGAAATGGGGCACTTTTGCATGATATTTGCTCATTAATCAATGGAAAATGAGGTAGCCATATTTAGGGGTTCACCACATTCACCAATTCAACCACATTGGAGTAAAACCAAAATGTAGTTTGCTGAATTTTAAAGGAGTTTATTCATTTTGCAACGCACAGCAAGGGTAACGAAGCAAACAAAATGTCATGAAAAAATTTAAGGAATACCAAAGAGGGACATTTTAGGTTAAATATGCATAAACTCCGCCCCTATTTTAACTTTTATTTTTAATGCAAAACACAATGCGTATATGCTGTAATCAATAAATTGGCGTTTCTTGTCAAGGAGGTGTCTATCAGAGTAAAATGGGTCAATTGAGAGCGACAAATGAATTTAATATTTATCACGTGGAATGTGGGAAGTCATATAGATTGAAGAGCCAAGGGAAGATCTCTGGCGCCAGGACATGGGGGCATATTGTACGAAATGTGATTCACATCAATTTGCTCATTGATGCGATAATTGAAGACGAGGGTGGTGTGAGATAGAGCATACAATATACATAACTCTGTACAAGATCAACTAAATAATCCAATATTAATGAGCATGTTCTTCAAAATGTGTGGCAATGGAGCTAGTTGTAGTATACCTAATGCGAAGAGACATGGTTAATGGACTTGGTAAAACTCCAGCTATATAGGATGCTTTGATCTACCATTAATTACAGAGCACTATAGATATATAAGTAATAAAATTGTGGAGTAATTATTCCTTATTTTAAGACGTTATATTGAGAAAAAATTATATAAGAATTCAAATGAATTAAAAGTGAAGTATTTTATAAAATATTTCCCTTATAATGAGCACTTGAAATATATATATATATATATATATTTCTCTATAACGAGCATTATAAAGGGGAAAAGGGGAATATTTGCATGATGACGCAAGAATTGCTTATTGATTTTATTTAATACCACATAGAAATATTAAAAAAATCAACAGAAAAAAAATCAAACTGATCAAATAATTGTCATATAAACCGCTGAAATGTTGTTTATCGTGGCAAAATGCTGATCCGAAGACGGAATGAAATGATGGACATACCAATGAATTTGGAGAAACACGAGAGGAGGTTTGCATTGGTGATGATTGTCAGGTCATTTCTGGCCACAAAATCTAAATAATACAAAATAATCCTTTTTTCGAAAATGGGCTATATACACGATGCCAATGTCAATCAGGATCAAAATCAAATAAAACACCCACACTGTGCTTATTTCGGCGGATATCCTAATCCGAGTTTATTACCATCATTGTTGTATTCATTTTATATTGAATGCTGAAATGGCAAAATGCAGGGGGTATCCGACTCTTGCCACTCACGGTGCACTTCATGCCACTTTTTCATTGCCACTCTTGCCACTCTTGCCACTCGCGGTGCAGTCTCGCGGTACATTCTGGGCATAGTCGGTTACCCCCTGGCAAAATGCGAATTGGCACTTCATTAAGAAAAAATAAATAAATAAAATAAACATTTTGTATATCACGAAAGGAGTTTATTCGTTTTCTATGTCGGCTCTCATTTTGGGAAATAAATTGGATGTGTATGTGTAAGAGAATTAAAAAAATGTACTGGTAAGCTGACCAAGCTTACGGGAGCTGTGTTTCTTTCAGTGTACCAATTTTGTGAGAGCAAACTAGAACGCGAATTAATTTAAATACGGGCAAAGTCGGGAAAAGTTGAAAAGTCATACCCTAAGAAATGTTTGGAAGGCCATATCTCGAGAACGGATCCATAGATTTTCATAAATTTTTTTTTGTTTGAAAGGTCTTGAAGTCAGCTATAACATATCGAAAAATGAAAAAAAATTATGTCGCCATTTTCGAAAAATTCGAGTTCGAAATTTTCGGAAACTTTGTTTTCGATTTTAGCGCCTCTTGCGGTCATTTCTCGAAGTTGCAATGTTCTAGACATTTGTAGGGTTTCACGAAACCTTTCATTTGCGCTTGAGTTGATCAAGATCGGACTTGTAGAACCCGAGATATGACATGCTAACTTTGGAAGGCTATATCTCGAGAATGGATCCATAGATTTTCTTCATTTTTGGCATGAAGCTAGATAATATGGTCAGCTACAACATATCAAAAAATGATAAAAATTTATGTCGCCGTTTTCGAGATATTCATCGAAAACTAATCGAAAATTTTGTTTTCGATTTTTGGCCCCCTAGCGGTCACTTTTGAAACTTCGGATGTTCTAGAGAGTTGTAGGGTTTGTTGAGATCTTTCATTTGAGCCCGGGTTGATCAAAATCGGTCAAGCCGTTTTCGAGTTATGGTCGATTTTCGATGAAAAATTGTGGCGGCCATATTGGCTAAACGGCTTGACCGATTTTCGAAAATGAGGTATCGTTGGAAAGGTCTTGATGGCCCCTACAACATATAAAAATTTCAGATTTTTAGCTATTACAGGAGCTGAGATATAGCGAAAACAAAATTTTGAGGTTATTCAAAATGGCGGACGCGGGGGTGGGGGGTAAAATTTGACGTCATAAACGGACGTCTTCCAGTCGACTTTTAAACTTTGCCGTTTACCGCAAGTCTCTATCTATTACCGTTCTCTTGCAATTTAAGGTTGAACCACGGCGGACGGCCGGCCGGAGGGCCGGCCGGCCGGACAAAAAATTTTTTGGCGCATACGTTTTTTGGAATGTGGGGACCCTAATTCGTGCTCATCCCAAGTTTGAGCCCGATCTGACGACTTTCGATTTTGCTCGGTACACAAAAGCTGTGTCTGAAAGAAACACAGCTAAATAATAGAAATTGTCAAAAAGACTATCAGTGTCAGTTGGGAATATACGGCAAAGATTTGTTAAGAAAATATATAAAATGACGTCACAATTGCTTTTTGTCTATTTTGATTAACGAAGTATTCATGCTATTGCCTCGTCGACAACGATTTCATTGATTTTTGATTCTCTTACACTTATCCTTATTATTTTCTCGGACGAAAACTTTTCTATATGAAAAAAAAACGGATAAACTCCTTTGCTCTAAAGTTGCCCTGCTTGAATATTTCTTTCTTAAAGAATATTTTCTTTATTCAATTTTAAATCTTTTTCTTCTTAAAGCATGACTTTTTTTTTGAAAATTCATTGTTATTCTTGAAATTCTTTGCTCAATCTCAATTTGCATTTTAATTTACAACTCCCACGCTGGTACATATTCATCTTAGCAAATAATTCAGTGTGAATGTGCGGTGTTTCTTTTGGGAATTGCATCGCACGTTGACAGAATTGCATTGTCACTATGTATGTATATGCTACAGTAGATGTAGTGGGATTAAGGGAGGACTAAATAATGAGCACATATGTAATTTACAACACCCATCAATTCATCATTCGACACTTGTCGAATGATTCAATGCATTATTTTGTAAATGAACGTGACAATGCACCCCATTTGTGTGCCTGCATATTCCAATAGTAATTAGTAGTTGTGAAACTCTGTCCATATATATTACGGGGTTTGTTGTGTGCCTCGTCCACTGTGTAAGGGGGGCAGTGTCATTGGGAATTAATGCAAATTTTCCGTGAAAAACAACAGTTTTGAAATTGTAGAAACGTTCATTCACTCCTAAAATGGGTTACTTGTGCGCGGTAAAATGAGGTTGATGCAGCTATATATTCTCTTCGTGACTCACCTGTACCCCCACGCTGTATGTTAAAACTACCACCCTTTGGTAATTTATGAGAAAAATATGTGGGTGACGAAGAAATGCTGTAGGGCCCAACATAGGTATGTGCTTCCCCCGGTTTATGATAAACCTTCCATTTTATAGGAAATATTGGAATTCACACAATTGTACGTAATATTATAGCATAAATTCAAAACATGCAAAGTGCGGCAATGCGATGGCATTAATTGAGATTTTGCCTCACTAAATTGCCTCAATTGCACACACTTCCACCCACTTTTTCACCCAAAACGTTGTTTTTCGTGATTTATCTCCACGCGATTAAATTTACCGCCAATCATTTCAATCCATGATAACTCCTGCAAATACAATACGAATGTTTTTTTTTTTAGATTCTACCTGCGTTGTACTGAAAATTTCCTATTTTGTCTATTATGTCATAAATCGATTCTCATGTGTTGTAAATAAACGTGTACAGAAGGTATATACATACACGTAATGCGTCCATCGTGTTAGAGAGTCCACGAACCCTCCGGACCGGATGGGGCGGGGGTGTGTATTTGAATTTTTAATCTGCTATTTGGTATTTTGTATTTTCAATTCTAGCACATATAATACGTTTAACCCAATATGTATCGCATGTTAATCGATTTTCTCCATCTTCTCTGAATATTTCTCTTCCCATTATGTCCATCGCACAAGTTGTGGGAAAGAACCATCGATCTAAACATATTTATTCGCTTTCGTTTTAACGTTAAGAACCTTTGGGGCCAATGCAGTGTGTGTGAAGGATGGAAATTAGTTACCTTTTCACGTCTTTTTCGCAATTTTGTAAATATTTTGCAGCTTGCTGTAACAACAATCTACGGATTAGGATTTATATTAAAAGAAAAAAAGAAGCCAAAACAAATCCTATATAAAATGAAAAAAATTGCTGCTATGTAAATTCAACAGAATAGAGGCTAAAATCATAATAATTTTCAGTGAATGAATTTTTTATGGATGAATTTCGTTAGTATGAACACTGATTCACTCAATGTTTTCATCACTGTCTCGGCTTTTTATGTGTAAATGAGATTTTCTCTTCAACAAAATAATGGAGAGATTATCCCGGGGCTTTCTTTCAGCTCCCTTCTTCATCATCATCCCTGTCATCATACTTACAAAAACATATGTATTGTATATGTATGTAATATACTTATTTTTAATTAATAGCACGGAGAAATTAGACAGTGTGTATTAGGCTAAACCATCCTCTGACTCACATATATCACTTTTCATCACCTTGAGCATCTGATATAAGATTTTTTTCTTCAATTTTTTTTCAACAAAGCCAAAAATAGATAGAGGAAAAATATATTTTTTATTTGAGAGAAAAACAGTCGGATAAGAAAAATTGTTTTCTCCTTCAAATGACTCGCAGGAGATTTTTTTTTTGATAAATTGAAAGTAAAGGGCATTCATAGGAAGGAAAAGAAGGTACGTGGAAATCATTAAAAATGCAACCACTCTGGGTTTAAAACCACAAGAGGTTATTGAATTTTTCACACAAAAACGCTACACACACCCGCCTAAATTTCAATCTAAAGGTTGTTTTGCGATGTTTTTCCACGGAATTGTACGAAATTTCTATTTTTAGGTTGCTTCATTAAAAATTCATAGATGAAAATGAGGGAAATTTTGTCATTTTTAAGGGGTTTTTGTAAGGAAGAGACGGGGTCGACACATGAAATGTAGAGAAAAGTTTCTTGTTGATTTATTCATAATAAAAGATTAAAATAAATTTCTTTGACCTCCATTGTCTTCATTAAACTCAAGACATTAGGTGTGTTTATTGTTGAAAGACGTATTGAACAAATGCAGTTTTTCCTCAAATTATTATTCAACTAAAAATATAATTCTTTCAAAACTAAATATAAAATGAAAAATTCCCCGCGTAAAAAAATTTTTAATGAAAAGAAGAGAATTAAAAATTTATAAACTTTTCTATTTTGTGCAAAATAACGTTTACAGCATGTACTTATTAATATTTAATAATGTGTTCCGTTGTTGTGCGGTGTCGCACATGTAACATTATTAACATAATTACATGGATGGGAGCGTGATGAATTTGAGAAAAATATGGTAATAAATTCATTCACATAAAAATTCAATAAAAAAACTTGAGGGAAATTTGCAAATTTGTGATATTTTGCACAACAAAAGCATCTCTAACTCATTACGCATTCATAACAATTGTCGCTTTAGAAATATATCGAATTTATTGATCTCTCTTTCAGAAATACATATTTATAAAATTTTCTCTAATGCTCTCATGTACATACATACATGTTGTACAAGCTCAATTTCTCTTATTACTTATTTCAAAGCTCAAATTAATTTTGCTAAAGGCACAATCGAAATGAATATTCTCTCCATTTGATAAATCTAACCAATTCATTCCACATAATGGACTAAATCCCTTTTACCACAAGAGACAATTGAATTATGTACCAATGCTGTACGAAGCATACGGTATAAGGTATGTCAAATGCATTTGTATATACTTACCATGTGAAGATAAAGAAAAATTTTCCGATAAGCTTAATCAAATGATTGGCTGCAAGGTATTGAATTTCGTTGAATAATTTATTAATCAATGATAATCGCAGGTTGTGTGTAGATAATATAGTATGACAAGTAAAATTTTTTAATAGCTTAAATTATATACATACATATATGGTACATGTAGTATACATTACATACATACATAGCCTTCATAATCTATATAATTGCGTCAAGGGAATATAAAGCGACCAAGCATGATGTTGGGGATGTGTAATAGGGAGGTAGTTTTAAAAAAAAATATGCCAGCGAAACCCGCGGGGAAATAAATGGAAATTGAATTGGAATTTTCTCATATGATGGTGAAAAACATCTTGAGGAAGTGACAAAAGGAACGACGTAGCTCCCCCCCCCCCCGCAGGGAATTGCAGAAGTTAATTTAAGCTCCGTCTATTTATAGTATTAAAAGTAAATCTTTTAACTCTTTCATCAAAATATTTTATTCAAAATGATTTAAAATGATTTATTTCCTAAAAAAAAGCTTTATCTATCCTAATAAATTAAAACTTTATTCATAGATTTTTACATGACCTCTTAAACTGTTTATCTTGAGTTAAATGAACGTTTTTCTTCTTACTGCAAACTCATATAAAGTGCTTTTAAATTGTGTGATTAACTCAAAGACTTGCGGCATACACAAAAAGTTGAAAAACTTTTGTTCGCTTTTTATAAAACAATACAAAACCAAGGGGCCAATAGCTACGAAATATCCTCAACAAAATAATTTAAAATCTATTTTCTTTTCTTAAACATTTCTGCTGGAAAATGTTAAAGAAGAAAAGAATTTAAGCAGATATTTCTCTCCAATTGTACATACAAATACAATGATTTGGATTTCTAAAGATTTTCCATGCTTTCTGAATTTCCTCTTTCTTATCCATCCTTTACTTGCTCACTATTATGTTCAACAATATGCTTTCATGAATAAACAACGTAAAACCAGACTTGAGTTGTGTGCCTCTTGTGATGAGTTTTGTTGTTTGAAAAGGATTCTCAATAACATTCCTTGTTTCCGGTATAAGGTGTAAATTGCATTTGTAAAATTGCCTTGAAAATTGCCACCTACTACATATTTTATGAACAAACTTCTTTTAAAAATATGGGAAAATTATTTACAATGTAAAAATAAAATTTTATCGATATTAGGGGAAAATATTTATTTTCCCTACAATGACAATATTTCCATCTATTGGCGTGCTCGTATGAAATAAAAATATGCAAAAAAAGCTCTTAACCATACATAGCAAACCCTTCTTGTAAGAGTTAATCGTGCACGTACACGTGTTGAGCGAAAGGAAGAAGAAAGAAATACAAAAAAAAGTATTTTCTATGCTTTGGTTGAAATAGATTGTGAAAGCTCTATGTTCCAACTAAAGAAGTTTTCTGTTATAGCGACAATACAAAAACGTCTGAAAAAAATAAACTATGAGGTTTTGTCCGGAAGTTTTGTTCAGACACCGTGAAAAAGCACATGAAGGGGTTATTTGAAAAGCTCATGGGAAAGTTTGTTTTAGTTTTCATTTAAAACTAAAAGTCAGTAAAGAGCACGTTTTTGAATTCTTAAAATTGGAAAATAAATTGGAAACAGGTAGATAAGATAAGTTACCTGTACTAAAGTTTTGAGCTTTTGAACAGGAAATAAAGTTTATTCAACACTCCGTATCATTGCAACGTTCCTACTAGGAATTTCCTAGCTCACAAATTTTCAATTTAACCCCCCATAAGAGTGCATGTAGTACAGGGGGTGGAGGGGTGGTGTCTTTTTATGAAAATATGTATGCCACGTGAAAGATATAAATTGTAAGGTATAACATGTGAGTCTATCAAGCAAACAAATCTATATAAAAGGGAGGCAGTCTCTCTATGTTGAAGAAAGTAAATTTTACCGTACTACATACTATATGCTTTATAAGCACATAACATGGGGTAGAGAGAAAGGTTTTGAAGGATTGTTTGGGGGTGGTGACCCACTGAGAAAATATTTGAAAACTCACCTCTTCATATAGATGTTCTCATACTATATACATATGCGACATATGTACATTTGGGGAAGATAATATGTAGGTACATATATATGAATTCGGCAGTTTGAGTTTCTCCCCATTTTCCATCCACATCCGGCCCTTTTTTGCTGCTTCGGTGTCTCCGTGAAACAATTGGGATCATTTGTTGTTTGTGTCAAATTTTCCCTCGTGAAATATTGAATTACGTTGAATATTTTTGTACGGGAAACAAATTTCGGGAAATTCTTCTAAGTAAAGAGTTTCAAAGTTATTTTTTTTTATTCTTTTTCTATTTCTTCTGAATTGAAGTTCACTTTTAATTGACTTAATTAACTTGGAGATACTTTAATTCAATAGAATGGATAGACAGAGTAAAAAAAAACTACACCTGACTTTTAGAATAATCATTAAAGTTTCCATGATTCTTTACTTTTAAAGAAATTATTCAAATTTCTAATGAAAAACTAATTTTTTTAGCTATTCAATTAAAAAAAAGTTTCTTAAAGGAATTTCGTCTTCTCGATCTTCTTTATCGAACCTGTCCAGCAATAATCGTTTCAAGAAGCCCCACTGTAATCGCAAAGGTCACACCCTAGCATTTAAAAATTAAAATACCCCAACATTATTCATTTCAAGTGAGAGCTATATAGGTAAACAATTACGAGAAAAGGTTTTTGGGCAAAACTCCTTAGAGGATTTACCTTCTTTTCCAATTCTTCCATGAAATCTCACCCCAAATTTCACTGAGAGCTATGGCAATAAAATATCCCCAACAATTTATTACATTCAACTTGGGAATTTGTAACTTTCTGGAAGATTCATAGACCACAAAGTGTCTCCTTTAACGTTTTCTGACAGCCCTACATGGGGCGAGGACCGAAAGATAAAATGTTGTGGCTAAAAAGTTTTGTTTGTCCCAGAAGGAACATTTCAAATTCAAAGATTTCTCATGGAGAAGCGATTTTTCTCTCCATTATTTTTGCATTTCCCTCCTCCCTTTTAAAGTTCATCAGAAATTCAACACTTTTCCTACAATTTCCTCCCCTCCCATTTAGTCTCTCTTCTTTCATGCCAAATTATATCCACCCACACCCTCTCATAGAGGAAAGCTTTGTATGGGAAATTTTTCACACGCTTGAAAACAGCTGCTATGTTGCCTAACAGTGAAAAATACATGGAAATTTGTCAATGAAAATTGCCAAAGGGTTCTCTTACGTCCTTTTCACTCCACACACGCAGTGATTTAGTAGTGTTAGAAAGATAAATTATTGTTTGTAGAATTCTGCGAGTACAGGAGGGAAACTTCATCTGGGATGCATCCGACATACCAACATAATAAAGTTGACGAGCAATTAATCTGTTTTTGCGCGGTGGGAAGTGAGCAGTTTAATTACATTTAAACGTGGTTTGTAATACCAACTTTGCCGGAAACATTCTTGTATGAGAGTTTTCCTTGCAATTAATTTCAATTTTGTACTGAATTTTTGGGAGAAAGTTGTTAAGAAAGATAATATTCTTACGTTGCAGTTGTAGAGAAAAATTATTACAAATTAGATACCTACTTAGTAATTAAACAATATTGATTTAAAATTCGAGAGAACAAATGGTGTCAATTTACATAAAAATTTTCTTTTTTCTATTTTTAGTAATGACTTTTTAAATACTTTGTTCCATGTGCGTCAAATTAAAACATGTTTTGTATAAATTTATTTTTGGCATTAATTGCTTTATTAAAGACAAATATGGAGTTTAATGTTAACCCTTTTGCGACTGCGTGAAACACTGAAATATTCGATTTTTATAGGCGTTTTCTTTTATCTCTTCTGTGCAAAAAAGCTTTTTTAGGAAAGAAAAATATTTAAATTACTTTAAATTATAATATTGCACAAAAAATTTGAGTCTGAGCGTATGACTCAATTGTCGCGAAAGGGTTAAAGCACGAATATTAATTGAAAAATAATACGAGAACCATTAAACCATAAACATAAACGAAAAGCCTCGTGAAAACTTTTTGGAGATAAATACGGCTTTACCTTATTAAGCTTTCGTAGTGAAATATGTTGTTGAAGAAGTATGAAAATACGTGTTAATTAAAAACAAATTCAGTCACAGTACTACGGTGTCAAGAGGATATAGAGAAGCGACAGAAGGTGGTAGGATGTCGTCTGTATGAAAGCTTCAGCACATTTTACACAACACACATAACACCACAATGCAGAAAGGGGAAAAAAGGGTCAGGTGGATTGGTATGGAAAAGTACTAGCTCTATTGTTCCGGCATCACATGCAAATGCCTCGCTCAAATATTATTCCACTCTCTGGCTGTATACGGGTCACGTTTGAGTACCCTCACAATTTCTTTCATTTGCAAGAGCTTTCGGGAGCTTTTCACATGCGAATGCACCGGCAGACAAACAAGACTCGAATTCATTTGTATTTGTTTTCTCCACTCAAACTCCACGGAGACATGTGTTGTGTATATAGTAGAGGTTTACTATTTACCAAATGTGACCTGGCATCACTCATAAAAGCTTGTTACGGGCATAGAAAATTTCAATTGCTTCTTCGCAGGAAGGGGAACTTCAATGTTCCATTGAATTTTTGCCAAAAAGCTCTCGGGAATTTATGTAGTAAACTTTATAAGCATTTTTCAAGTATCATCAAGGCGAGAATGTTCACATATTCTTACATTTTTCTTTTACATTCCAACAGATGCATATTTTGGCTTCTCTTCAAATGTATTTTCTCACATATTTGATGGAGTTTTCATTTCTTTAGAAATTTTCTTGCATTTAAAGAATTTGAGAAACATTTCAAAACAGTAATGAGATTTCTTGATTGAATAATTTTTGAATATTTTGTACTGGACAAGGCTATATATAAACGAATATGCATTCATAATGCACAGATTTATGTAGGTATAATGATAAATTGCAAATGATACATAAATTGACATAATATTTGAAATATTTAGAGCACAAACAGTCGACATTGAAGCAAAATAATTTCAATTTAATTAACTAAAAGATACTTCATGAATAATCTTTCAAAGATTTTTCTCGAGGAATTCAAAGAAATAGATGTTTTCTCGATTTTTCTTATGCTGAATAAATGACAAGGAGTCTATTTGAAAGCTTTTCTCTATCACAAACTACAAAAAAAAAATATCAAACCGTCATCTTTACTATATAATTTTCTAATTTCCTTTTCCAATTTTCTTCTCTTCCGGCAGATCAAGTGGAAAGATGTCTCTTCACAACGAACCGGATAACTCAACGAATTCCGGATATGGAAGCTCCGATGAGACGGCCTCACTTCTGGTCATTACCACTCCAGCCCAAAAAACAACGACCACAGCAACTGTGACAACGACTTCCGCCATTATTGCCAAAGCAGCCTCCATCAATGGCCCAACAACAAGTTCCGGTTCAATGGCACCTGGAAAGCCAGTTCTCATGCGGCAGGATCGCACATCCACATACCTCACGAGTCCACAGCTGTCACAGACAATGGGTGGCTCGGAGGAGAGTGGTGGGAATGATGAAGAACCGGAAATTACGCAAATACGCTCTGTGCCGGATCTTGAGCTACAATGCCGGCTCGAGGCGCCTGTTATATCGGTGTCAATGACAAATGCGGGTCACGAGCACAGAGGTTCCGTGAGTGGGTATCAACTAGCACCACATTCACGTTGCCGCGCTTGTCGCACATGCGACCGACGTGCCTCAACTACGGCCCCAGTGTCTTCGCTACATCTTGCACGGTCTGCCTCAAAGGTTTGGAAAATCACTGAAAAAAAAAAAACGTTTTATGCACAATATGTGGAAAAGTGGGAAAGGTCCATGAAAATTGGGAAGTTAAACTATCAATAGTTTTTCTTACCACATTTTATTCAAAGTTTATTATGCTAAAAAGAATTGTAATATTCTCAAGCTTTTCTTTGTAAAAGAAATTATGATTATCTGAAGGTTTTTCTGCCTTAAAAATAATTTCTGTATAATAGAAATTGTTCTAATTCCAAATTCTTCCCAATTTTACTGACTTCCTTGATGAGCTGAATATTCGTTTTCAATTGAAAATTCAACAAAAACTTTTTTTTTAACTAAACTAAAATAAGAGTTCATCAAATTTATCAATTTATGAGAATTTTGCATTTATTTCAATTTAACGTAACTTTGTAAAAATTTTTAAATTTCAGGAGAGTGTGCGCAGTGTCCTCCATGGGACCCATTTGGCCCCAGCTGGCATGACAGCCAGCGGTGGGAGCCCAGGCTACATCCATCAGCACTCAGCGTCCGTGCCACCGGTCTTCATCACAACATCCCCCAATTCGGGCTCCCGCATTATTCGCCAAAGTTCACAGCCAGAGGCCAGCACGGCCGCCGTGATCTGCTGCGGTGGTCACACGTGCATCCACCCACACTCCGTACCCACGTCCTCGCTCAGACAGCTGCGGGAGCCCGGGGGAGAAGGCATTGCGGGTATTGCGGCTGATTCGCTGCGAATTAACGGCGCCATGCGGCCATTCAAACAGGTGAGCTCACGCAATTTTTGCTTCTATTTCCTCCTCAAAGAGATTTTGTGTAGGATTTTACATGCATTTTGCGACTCTCTCTCTCTCTCTCTGCTCTCAATCTCTGGCGATTTTCATCTGAAAAAAAAAATGCAATGAAAATCTCAAAATGAGATTTTTAAATAAATCTTTGTTAAGGGTTCGTTTTGAGAGCACGACAAAAGTAAATTTTAAAGAAAAATTCTCAAAGTGATTTCATTATTCTTCAATACTTTTATTTATCAAATACTTCATTGTCTCATTTCCTTTTCCACGCGACTTTCGAAATAATATACAACAGTTGTAAAGAGAAGCCAAAAAGAGCATATTCATATTACATTTCCCTAAAGCCATCACTAACAGAGCCTGAAGAAATGAAACTCAATCATAAATCTGCATATTATTTGCGGCAGCTTTCATGCATCTACATAGTCGCCAGCAAAAGTAATAAAGATAGCAAAGTGCAACTGAAAAACCAATAAACCGCACCCTCAATTCGCTGAATTGCCTTTTACTTTTGTATATACTCCATATGGGTAGGATGGGTGGGAAGATCGTTGGGTGCAAGGCAGAGCTTAAAAATATCAAATTTTCTGTAATAACGATTTTCATCTGTACGATGGCACACTGGTGGTGAGTTGAAAAAAATAACCCTCTCTTTGGGGTAGCTCAAGGGGAAGTTCTCTATTGCTCTAGGTAAGGGTGATAAAATATTCAATGAGCTCGGTATAGATAAAGTCAATATTTCGCGTTGTACACTCGGGAAAGGAATATCGGATGGCCATCGCGAACGTCTTGTATTGACGCTGATAAATTTTTCAATGGAAAAAAGTCCATTACCGGGTGGGTCTGTAAATAGATGATGAACAATGAGAAACAATCAGCTCCTATGGCTGACATTTTAAATCTAAAAAGACCACAAATGGGCATGATTAGTGTTGTGTGGCCTCTAAGTGAAATGGATGTATGCGGAACGAATTGACGTTAATGAGGAGAATATATTATGAAAAAAAAAGAAACTTTCTTTTGTTTGGCTCCCCATGAAAGGCATTAAATCCACAAAATAAGCTTTTCATTGAACATTTTCATTAAATAATCGAGAGATGTCTTAATGAAATTTTTCCTTATTCTTTCTCTATAACGAATGGGTTCAAAATATGTGAATTTGTGGCTCTATTTTTGCTGATATTCTCATTTTGTCATTTACATTGAACGAATTATTAATAATTGAGACAGTTTGGAACCTTTTCTTGTAATTTCTTCCCTCCTCAATGGATGGAAAAAATAAGCTTTAACCGTCCGTATACTGTGACCAAAACATTTACGCGCATTACTATTGGGGGATGTGACCGACCCCATAGAATTTTTCGCAAAATAAGCAAATTCTTTCGTTCAAATGAGCTTTAATAGACTCCTTGGTATTCCCTTAGAAGTCTTTTGTTCATTTTAGAACACAAAAATAAATTTTTCAATGGATTTTTTGATGATTTTTTCAATAATTTTTTTGAGGTTAGAATCGTCAAGAAAGAGACAAAGAGTGACAATGGAAGAAACACTGGAAAATATTTGACCGTTACACCAATTTTTGAATTCCCTCTTCTTACATTTTTGTTAATAACTTTTTTTCTAGTGGTCGGATTGAGCTGAAATTTTTACACAATCTTCTCAGATAACCAAGGAACTTATTTCCAGAAGCTTGGTTCTATACCTCTAATAACTAAGCCGCAATTAATCAAAATATAGCTCTGGGGTCGGTCACCTACCCCTCACAGTATACGGAGGGTTAAAAGGGGCAGACATCCAAAGAAAAACTCAAGTAGAATTTGCATAAAATTATTATGTTTAATAGATCTTAATAAATTATATTTATTCACAATCAATTGCTCGCTATCGTTTTGGGATTTGAATTCTAATAAATTCAATTTGCATTAATCAGCAAATAATTGATTTTTGTCTCTATACACAGAAGAAGTATAAAATTGAATAAGTTCGAAGTCAGTTCTTGTTAAATTTTTCACGTATTGACACAATATTTTGCTGTGCAGGTGAAAAATATTTAGTTTTAGTTACTTTTAATGAAAAATTACTTTTGAATTTAATTTAATTTGTAAAATTTCCATGGAATCTTTATGTATCTTGGATGTAAACAGTGTAAGAATAAATTTTATGGAATTTTCTTTAATTTAAAATACCTAAAAAATATCGTACAAATTAAATAAAATGAGTAGTGTGAAGCGTGACAGTAAAATTTATATTTAAATATATTCTAAATATTGCATTGAAACATAATGTTTAATCATAAAATTGATAGTTTTCTAGTTTTGATACAATGTAGAGTTATCACGCAATTTATTTTTAGGGCATCGTGTGTTCTGAAAAAAAAATTTCATTTTTCATCCTGATTGGAAAATTCGATGAATTTCTAATATACAAATGGAAAAATAAATTGTTAAATTTTCCAATTCAATCAGCTGCTGCTCCTATATTATTTTATCAATATATTTTTTTTTGTTGAACTACTATACAATTTTCCAAGTACATGTAGGTAAATTGGAGAAAAAAAATTCCACCACTGTGAAAATTCCTTCCATCCTCGCTACAATGGGAATGACCAACTTTCACACACTTGGATATCTTTTTCCTGGCCTGCGGTAGACGCAAAAATAGATCCCTTGAGTTTGTGCATAATATGCTTTTGAAGTGCTCTCTAATGCTTACCCCTTCCCGTGAAAGAGATATCTCCGAATTCGTGGCTATTTTGTGCAAGAATTTCTGGGTTTTCCTAGCTCATCATTGTGAAATGATCACGCACGGGAAAAGTGAGGAGAAAAGAGAAGAAAGAACAGAGAGAGAGAGAGCCTATGCTCGTGTGTGTGTGTGTTTTGCAAAGTCAAATAATAATGCATCATAGGGGTTAATAACCACATTATTGAGCATGACTAAATGGTGCAAGACATGAGACCTTTGAAGCATTTTGAAGAAGTCAATTTTATGAAAATTCAAAGCAAAACCACCCAAATGAAATTTATAATAAAACGATAGATGGGAACCTTCTATCCTACATTCTGAATTTATGTTAATGCTGTATGTTATAAGAACCATTTTTTTTTGAATAACCTACCATTGAGTTTCAGATGAGCAAAGAAGCTCCCTGTTTTTTGTGCATAACTAAAAGAGTTTTTTTTTCTAATCCTTTCCTTCTACTATCCTGCTATTGAAATTTCCCCCCAGAAAATAGCGAATGAATGCTATGAGAAATGAAAAAAAATCAGAATTCATTCATATTCACAAAACGTAGAATTATAGCGTATACAAATTTTGTATTATCTTCCTCTCTCTATATTTAATTTTCAATTCCACCGGTGCTCTCCTAGCAAAGAAAAAAAAACTCCGACTACGAGAAGAAGAAACATATCAGAAAGTATATAGAGAGAAGTTTATTAATAGTGAATGTATTTGGTGGCCACTTGACGCTACTATTTTCGATTCACTCAATTTTCTTGCTGGGTTCTCAACTCTTTTTGATACATGATAAATATGCTGGGAAGTCTATATACCTTGAGATTTATATACAGAGAATCTAATTTAAAATACAGATTAATTATATTTTTTTTCAGTTCTAATTTATGTATTTAAATTCAATTTAAAAGTTTTTTTTTAATCATAAATTAAATTAGGAAACTTACCTAATTTCTCATATATTCTAAACACTTTTGCACCTCCGGGATATCTCAATTTTCTTTCTAATTTTGTTTTCTTTCCCTATCTTCCTTGTACATATTAATATATAGAAAATATAGAAGAAAAAACCCTCATTTTTCCCATGATAGATATATTTCCCTGTCCAGTAATATTTTTCGTCGAAAAAGCACAAGAAACTCAAAAAGTTTTCACATGATTTGTCTTCACGGCGTGCAAGCCTCGTAAAAAAAGAAAAAAAATCATTTTTTCATTTTCTCGTATCACTCTTTGTTTTTTTTTTCTTTTACATCTTTCAACGCGCTAAGACTTTCAGATGTGAGAAAAAAAACTTTGGAGGATTGTATCCATATATTGGTGTCTCAATGAATTTTCCACACCTCCACATAGCTCAGGTTTTTTTTTACTCACTCAGTAGTTAAATCTACCACCTGGTTAACGTATAGCAAGAAAGAAAAAAAAATAAGAGAAACACGTTGTGTTATGCGAAGTGTTTACTCAAAATAATTCAAAATCCATTCTGTAAGTATGTTCTTTTGCGCCTGATGTACATAGAACAAGTTAAAATTGTGTACATAAAACAACTGTTTTTCGCACTGCGTTATTTCCTTTTTGCTCTCTATGTGCGCTGTGTATATTTTTCAAAGAGAGAAAAAAAAAAGAATTATATATAGTTCTGGGCATAAGGAAGATTTGTAGCATTTTCCCAATAAATGTCTGGCGCGCGTTTTTTTTTTATTTAAAGTTGCAAGCAAATTTACCCCGTGTGCTATGTACACAAAAAAAAACACATTTTCTCGTCCATCGTGTTGTATTATATATGTGTGTGTCTTGGCATCATTGTAGCAAAAATGTAAGACAGGATGAATTGCAAAAAAAAGCGTCATGACGCTGTGGATGATGGCGAAACACCTGTGAGAAAGAAATGAGAGGATTTCCCATCCTGTGTTCAAATATAATGCTGAAAAATTTTGTATATACTTTTGCTTTTTGTTTAATATGACTCACAAATTGAGGAAAATGCCGCGGATGATTTTGAAATAATCATCTTCACGAGAATTCACGGTTAAAAGAGGTCAATTTTCTCATTGCAATTTAGGTCGAGGAACCATTTCAAAAATTGCTTATTGGGAAATATATTGGGAATTTCTGCGCTATCGTCTGTTTACATGAAAAATAAATCTCAATGAATTTGTCTTTGGATGATTTTTCATTCTCATTTTGTAGGTAGTTAATAAATAGGGGAACATGGCCCAATTGCGACCCCCTAAATTCTGTTTCAGAAGGATTGAAAAAAGTCATATTAAAATGAATTAAATCTTTCCAAGTTTGGTACCATTGGAAAGGTCATTTAATAGGCTAACTTTGTTCTATAGATGCAAACATTCTAACTCTTACCTGTTCTGAGTAATAGTCGAATTAAAAAAAAGTTGCTAAAATTTCACTTTTTCACCACGGTGTTCCAATTGCGACCCCCTTTTTTTGCCGTAATTTGTGGGTTTTTCACTAGTAGATCACTTGTATCACTACTATAAATAGGAAAAACGCCATGAAATACACGGAAAAGCCGGAAAATCAAGAATTTATTTTCAATTTTCCCCACATTTGTTTTGACATTTCGCCCTTGAGGTCACTCACTGACGTAATTCGCAGAAAATCCACGAAAATTCTTCTGAGGAATGCGTAAATTACACTAACTGCATTCCCACTTTGGCTTCAGGAACATTTTCACCGCGAAAAAACTTTCAAGAAACGTAAAAAAAAAAATGATTTTCCTGGAATCAAAACACTGCGCGATCTGTGTGAGGAAGACACTTCCACACCACTACACGCATGCGCGACAGCTTTACTGTGGTGAATGGTGGAAATAGACGGTTCGAATTGGAACATTTTGGGGGTCGCAATTAGAACATTTTGCATGTATTACATTTTCACTTAATTACTTAAAATACCTAAAATCTTTCAAAAAATTGTAAATCAAGTAATAAACTAGACCCTCTAAGGTACAGAAACGCGGCATAATATGAGACATAATAGTGGGGAAAAAAGTCATATCAACTTAGTTTCTAAAATCAGAAAATGTCGGCCAAGTGCTGAAAATGAATTTTGATTTTTAATTCGTCCTGTTGTGTACCAAATTAATTTATATTAGGCGCTAACATTACCTTACTATAATATCTTCATAATGTAGTGAAACTAATTTTATAATATTTCGTCATTTACGAGACAAAGGGGAGGTCGCAATTGGGCGGCGGTCGCAATTGGGCCACGTTCCCCTACAAATAAAATTCAAGTGATAACTGTGCCCAGGGAGAGATACGAAAGCTTCTTATACAGAAGGCACAAGGCAAGCAAAGAAACTATTAATATAAATTAAAAGGTCCTGAAGGGATTTTAAATAAAAGCTCGCAAAAAGCCTTTTATAAGTCATTTTATACAAATGGTATTACATTGTAAGTTAATTTCATAAAAAATATCTTCTCATCTATCGCATAGTTCTATTTGATTTTCCTTTTTATATTAAAAAAAAGAACTATAATTTCCTTCTCATTTTCTTTTATGCAAAAATGGGAGCATATGTTTGACAATCGTGGGGGCGCAATAAAAAGGAAAAAAACAACTTCTTTCAGTGAAAAGAAAAAGATTTCTTCAAAATTATTTCTTTTTTTGTTAATTTTCTGCTATAGGGTGTTCTGCTGTGTCCCCAAACATTGTCGCAAAGCAGACGTACGCGTCTCCGACGCGCCTTCACCGAGGCTACCAGCGATACCATGCATTATGTTAGAACGGTACAGAAAATTTTAACATACAAAGTCACGTAAAAAAAAAGATTTTTTTCCAATATTTTCTTTTTCATTTTTTAGTCTCACACCTGTTTGCTCATTTTTTTTTGTCTAGCATTCTGCATAGTAAATTGCAAATATTTGTTATTATTATTTAAAAAAAAAGAAATATCCTATTTTTCCAAAGGAAAAAAAAATAGTTGTTGTCAGTAGGAAATGTTTATTATTTTCTTCAAAGTCGCTGTGAACAAGAAATTCAAAAATAAATTTAAAAAACAAACGAATCAGCTTAAAAAAAGAATTTCTTGGCCGTTCTTTCCCCATTATTTTAGCTTTTGCACTCCATTTTCCACCAAGAAACAGCAAATATAGATATTAAACAAATACATATTTTGCGCTAATAATCCTTTAGTTATTTTTATATTATATTAGCTTATTCACAAAATATAAAAAGCTTTTAAATTTTGATGAAATAGAAGTGGAATTTTGCAAAGGTGAAATAACCTGAAGGTACCTAGAACATCGCATTATTTGTTCAATTTATGATTCTTAGTTAGTTTTTTTTTCTAGAAAAAGAAATAATATTTTTTTACTTTTGATAAACTTCCATTTTCGCGAATTGGCGAAAAAAACTCTTCTGCTTCTTTGCTTTTGCAAAATTCCACCTCACCTTTTGATATAAAGATTTATAATCATAAAATTGATATTTTATGCCCCTTATTTCCCTCCCACAAATCACAAAAAATGTAAATCTGCCGGAGAAAGCTTATTAATATTTTGATATATACATCACATGCAACACAGCATTTCACCCCCCAAAAAAGCATTATATATAGTACTTTTCATACTTTCTCACTTTCCATGTAGCATCTGCTTCCATTTTTCCCTTTCCTTAACCAACTTCTTCGTTGTTTTTTGTTTTTTGGGAATAATTTTGCTTCTTTAATTGCTTCGTTGAACGCAGCACCCAAAATAATATGGCGTATAAAATTAACCATTTGAGACACTTAATTATTGTGCAATATATATAACATGTATACCTATACAATTTAACAAAACAAACAGTTGACGCGACGTTAAGATGGAAACATACATTTCTTTGAGAAAACATCTCTGGGAATATTTTGTGGGTTCATTGGGGAAATGTATACAGAAAACCACCCCTTGAGGCTTTTTTGGGGTGCCTTACACAGTAATGTGAATTTTCAAAATCAAATCACTGAAACAAAAATATTATTTTGTGTATATATTTGGTATTATATGTATGTCAGGATTTTTTTAAAAGAATATATAAATATAATAATTTTATTATCGTTTAAAAAAATGGGACAAAAACTTTATGACTTTTAAAAATTGTTGATTTATTGTGAAATTTAATTTTACTGTGTACGAAAAATTAGCTCTATAACCCATTTAAAATGAATTTAATGGGTGGTACGCGAGGTAAGGGTGATGGGGGTATGGTATACTTTGTAAAATGAGAGAACAAAATATTACAGTCAATTTTTCACAAGAAAACTGAAAATGAGGCAAAAACACAACGAATAAAATTAACACACCAAGTTGGAATTGTTTCGGATGGACTTTATTTTTTATTGTTGGAAAAAGAGGTCCTGTACTGTACATACATATTCTGTTATCCCGTGGGAAATCTCCCAAACTGCCACACTGGAGTAATTTTTTTCACGTGGCGCATACAAAAAAAGCAACAATATTGTTTTTTTTAAAGTTTTATTGTCAGGAGGTGAATGCAAATAATTGATAACAAAAATATTCCCCATTAAAAGCAATTTCAAACTGCTGTATGCTTTTAATTTTCGAATTATAAATTAGTTTTGTACAAAATGGTCATTAGAGCAAGCTTTTATCTGTGCTAAATTGGCCAAACTCTTGTTACTCTCAGATATTTAAACAAAATAATTAAAGTATTTGTTATGTAGTAAAAAAAATTCTTTCATTAAAAACTGTGAAAAAACTATGGCTTTTTGTTAATTGAAAATTTTATACGGACAGAAAATTTTCAATAAAAATGTATTTAAATGGAAAAAATGATGGCGCGAATGGTTTAAAAATGAATATTACATTATGTGAATAGTTTATTTGTTTATTTCACTGTTGATTATAACTTTATGCGTATTTTTTCCTCAAAACTGTCATAATATTTCAAATAACTTCATAGCAATGAAATTTTATGGAATTTTTATTTAGCTCAAAAAATATATTCATAGCATTTTTTTTCAAGATTAATCAACTTTGATTTTCTCTTTTTCTCTCGATAAGTATTGTTTGGAAAAAATGAAAATTAAAAGAAGGTCTCTCCTTGTTTTACGGTGTAATTTTCATCTTCTAATTCTGGTGGTTCGATGTTTGTTTTATGAAAGGGTTTTGAAAATAAGAATTTATGAATATTTTCTTGACTTTCTTGGTGTCTTTGAATGAGTGTTTTGATGATTTAATTTGTAACTAAAAGCGTTAGTACAAACAATAGATCTAATTTGATGACACACGACTGAAAATCAGTTAATACAATGTGCATTATATACATACAATTCTCCTGTTACATGCAGCTTGTAGGAATTTTAGTAAAATTTAATTTTAGAATCTCTATTTTCTCTATGCGAGGAGACACACACCGAGCTCAAATCCATTTTCCGCAATCTTCGGGCTCATTTTCATTTTCACTATCCTCACATACACACATATGGACACATTTGGGGTTTATATAAAAACCCTTAGTCCATCACCCATGACTTTACCACAAATTTGCCTCTCTTCTGTGACTAATCGACTTGTTATGCCAATTATGTGCCCTCGCTTTCGCCTTCGCCACCAATTACACACAACAGTGAAGAAAAGGGATAGTTTCACATTCTCTGTGGAACCTTTTACTCCCATTAATGTTTCACCATCACCTTTTCTTCCTTTTGGAAGTCCATCCATACCACCCGCACAACCCATTCTTTGGCTTTTGAAGTTTTTTATAGGTACTCCAAAAGTGAAATTTAAAAAAAATCATGATATTGGTTTGAACTGAAAAATATAATACTCAAAAGATTGAATCTGCACCATTCGTGACACTGCTTTACCAGGCGCCTCCATCGTATAAACCCGGTGTTTTCATTTCGTCACAAATTGTGGTTCTCTTGCCACATTTTGTGTGGCTACGAGCTGGGATTATAGCGTAGATTTTCCCATAGAGAATCGTTTTTCCTGGTATATCTCTGAACTGTAAATTTCAATATATTGTATCAGTGCTGGTGAGTGGGTCGGATGGGGATGGGGGGAAAGGATTGAAGTGACTCTACAGAGCCACTCTATATATTCCATGATTTTGCAAATACATAAGTCTAGCTAGAGAGATATTCTCATGTGTTGTGCTGAGGATACATAAAAAGTTGTAACAATCATTTTTAAAAGTTCAGCTCTTGTGGCTTTTTTATTTCCCTCAGCTTGTATCCGTTCACAAGTTTTCTATTTTCAAGGGGAAAATATCTGTTTGTCAAATTGTGATTGTTGAATATTTATTAAATACCTTATTTGCATTATATTTTAGATATTGAATCAATTATGAATTAATTGATAAATTTGGCTAAATAAATGGTTAAATCTGTCAAAGTTTTTACAAATGGAAATTTGGAATAATATTCGGAAATTATTTATAAAAATTAGCTCAGCTACTAACCCCTTTGCTTGTAGCATTTCGCAAAGGACGAACTTTTTATAATCTTCATATCAGCAAAAGCCGCTGTGCAAAAAAATGCTGAGGTTGCACGTAAAGCTCCGTAATAGTTGCAATAATTCAAAAAACAAACAGAAATAAAGCCAATTTTTGTGGTTAACTTCGTGGATAAAAACCACGAGATTACACAAAGAATGGGTAATGGACTTGTTTTTTACATTTAATCTCTTCAATTTTAACTTTTCCAACAAATGCAACGTAGAAAGAGAAGCTTTTCTTATTTAATACAACTTCATCAGAGAATGCATCTCTTGTAAATTACATTTTCACTGTGTGCAGATTGATCTAATCAAAAAGTAATCTAAAGAGTAAAATGCAAAATTCCTTCTCAAAAGTATAAGGTGGTGACAAATTGTGTTGCTTTCGCAAAAAATATACTCACAGCATGACTCTGCAGTACCATCTTATGGTGATTGATTGCCGATGATTTCAAGGAAGAGATAAATTCTGAAAAATTTGTATTTCTCATTCGGGAAACAATTCTAATTTGTAATCTCCTTGAGTCATAGTATTCTACACAGAAATATCTCCACGTGAAACGTATGACATTTTCATATGGCAAAAGGTGTGTAATTTTATTTCTCATGCTATTCACACGAGCACAACAGTTCCCTCCCCGTTGTGGTGGCAAAGGGCACACACGGGTTTGTGAATAATTTTATTATGTACCCGTGTGGTTGAACTTTTGGGGTATGATGTAGCATTGAGGGGTGGATGTTTGTTGTTGATTTTTCTTGTAAATCCACCATATAGCCGTAAAATTGTCAGTTTGGGCCATTAAAGTGATGGCGATTTGAGAAATATGAACAGCTGGCTACACTTTGTCTTTATAAATAAATAATTATTATGTTTTGGCACGACACCTTCCGCCACTAAAGTATCCACGAAAAAAATATTACCTTGCACACCCAATAAGATACATTGAATATGAGACTTTTCTTCATCACTCACGACATGACAAGGGGAAACATAATTGAGCTTTTAATTAATACAATTTTCGACGCCAAAAATGTTGTATTACCACACGAAAGAATTTCTAAGGTATGCAATTTTTTCTTTAAAAAAAAAATACTGACTTTCTGATTCATAATGAAATTGTCTTTTACTTTTTATCACGAAGAATTTCCTGTGAAAGATTTTTTAACCTTTAACCAGGATATTTTCTAAATAAGGAAATTTTTTGTTTACTCATGTCATAATGCTGGGTGAAAAAAAATGTATATAACATAATGTCCTGAAATGTCCTCTTCGTGGAAAAATTTACAATATATCGATTTATATGTATTGTGCAAAACATCCCTTGCTGAGCTTTTCTCGAAGACAATTTCCAAGGTCAAGTTTGTCGTAAAAATGTTAAAAGGAAAAGGCTGATCATTTTAAACGAAATTGTCATTAAAATCATTACGTTGCTGCCACAAGAGTGATTACATTGTGAGCACGCAGAATACTGTACGAATTATGTATGTTAGTGTGGTATTGTACCGATAAATCCGGCTAATCTATGCAAAGAAACTTTGAAGTAAATTCCCTCTAAAGCTCCCTTTATAGCTTAAGCCATTGCTTTCGCTATATATATTGTATTATGTATATAAAAAAAAACATAAACTCCTTGTGGGTAAAGTTTCCTAGATAAATAATTTTCATTTTGTAAGCTTTGAGAGTGTTAATTGGGTAGCTTTCGATGAGTGTTCTTGGAGATATGTATTTAGGAGCAAGATGTGTGTTGGCAAATACTCTTGTGCTATATAACATACATATGTAAAAGGAGCGAGAGGGTGTGTTTCATTTCGTCACAAGACAATCTTTCACTCACATAGCGAAGATTTTTTTTCTGCTGACTTGCGTGATCTGACAGTGAGCTTTCTTAGCTGTATTTTTGGGTGTGGGAAAGTCGTGTTCTATTAAATTGGACTATGTAAATGAAATCAAGTTTAATCTCCACTAATAAGGTTATACTTCTTCAACCACGACGCGCTGCTGCTGCTGGTAGAAAATATTTCATTCGCTCTTATGTTTTTTTCCCTTTAGTCTCATCGTTTTTTTTGTGATTTTTTTCCGGCACAATCTTCTCACTTTTCCTTTTCCCACCCGTACTTGCCGCGTCGTCGTCAGTAAGTTCAGATGGGAGCTTTTTGTGGGGGGTAAAGAGGGACTATGTGTGTTTGTGGGAGAGAGTGAGATGACAAATGACGATTTGTATGTATGTGTTACTATATGGAAAGTTTAATGTGAAAAGTTTGTGCGTGTAAACTTCGTTTGTCGTCGCGACGCCGTTAAATTCATCGACCCATTGCATCGTTTACATCGACAGTGTCGTCGTAGTTTTTCGTTGTGTCGTCACCGATTTTCCCCAATCGTTTCCACAACTTCGTACATCCAACCAATTGGGGCCCGAGTGGACTCACTTTTGCAGCCACTCCGTTCAGTTCGTTTCCAACTCTCGTTGTTAATGCAGTTCAAAATTCACATCATCTCGCCCAAGAGTACCGCGAGTCTTTTCAAATGCCATTAAAATAAAAATTAAATTCATTTAAATTAGAGTGGAGGAACGTGGTAGATGAATAAGAAGTGCTTTGAACTTGAAAGAAATTTTCGTGAGTGCGTGAAAGTGCTTTACCCCTGCATTTTACTTCTTCAACCCCATATAGGACTTTACTTTTTAGTGACCTTTCGTGCGTATGTGTGATTTGTTCAGCTATATATGATACAACAAATATAACACAGATAAAAAAAAACTCAAAGTGTGTGACCAACCCTTTGAAAGAAAAAGTATTGTAGTTGAAAAATTCCACCCCTATTTTAGAGAGAGAGAGAAAATAAGTGTTCTGTGCACAGAAGCCTCCAAAAAAAAATATATATAAGAACCGCAACCACCAGATCAACATACAAATAACCAAAAATTGATAAAGAACCATATCCACCAACCCTTATTCACGCTGAGTTTTCCCTGCGAATGTCAAGCCCCACTTTGCCAGAGCAGCAAACGGGGTGGGAGAGAGGTGTGGAAACAACGAGGGTTGAGCACTTCCGAGGCGCTTCATTTTTTTTTTTACTGTGCGATAGGATAAAATATTACAACAAAATCTAAAAGTTAAACTACGTCGAGGATCCACGGTGCGGTGTTAATGTACGGAGAGATAAGCGCGAAGATGGGTAGATTTGGGGCAGAAGCGCCGGAAAATTTAAATGCGTCCCAAGAAGACGAATTTAGAGTGTGCTACCTCAATGTGCAATTGGAATATTTAACGTCTCATTTTTCCCCAAACCATAAATGAGCCTCGCAAACACACACACAGAGGGAAAGATACAATTTTCATTTTTGCAAATTCACATTAAGCCCCAAATATTCTTTCTAAAAAGGACTTATCAAAAAAAAAAAGTTTAGTTGCAAAGAAAAATTTGCATGGAAAGGTGTGTGAATTAAGTAAGTTGATAATAAGTTTGATAGTTTGTGCTACATTTCCTAAAACAGTTTCCCAAAACATTACACTTAATGAAGAAAATTTGCAAAATTCTCATTAGAGACTTTGAATTTTTAATTGTACCGCGTTATCTTTTTATTGTCTAAACTTTCTAGGAAAAATTTTAATTGAATATAATATTTTTTTTTATTTCATGAGTTTTTCATTTTGTTATTTTTTTTTCATCTGTTTCTGTATGAGAAATTATGCTTTTTATTGGATTGGATTGGACATATATAATGCCTCATTCAAATTTGTCCAGAGTGTTTCTACGGGCCTACGGGACCCCTGGGTGGTCTGATACTTTATCGTTGAAACGGAGCTACCAGATAGGCTCGTAGAAACACTCTGGACTTTGAATGAGGCATTATATATGTCCAATCAGATAGATAAAAAGCATAATTTCTCAAACAGAAACAGATGAAAAAATAAGAATATAATAATGTTGAGACCGTGGGAGATATATCAGTCAATAGTTAGCAGTTCGAAAGAAATCTAGCTTATTATTATTTTTCTGAATTGAAATTCAATTTGTTTCTTTTTTAAAAATCTTAGGACCAAGATTAGAACGCTTTTTGTTATGAAAGTAAAGAACTAGATACAAAAAAAAATATAGATTGTGCTCAAGAATTATGATGATTTTAATTAATTGAATTTGAATTTATTTTGGCATGCCCTATGGAACTACATGAGAACCTTAATGCACCATACAAATTGTTTGCATTGTCTAAAATATATTAAGTTGCGAATTGGACAAAAACTGATCATGTAGCTCCTTATGTATTATATATAAAGAATTTTGTAGCTAAACTTCCACATTCTTTTGGGAAACCTTGAAGGCACTATTATGTGTTCTTGATGAAGTTTAAGAAGAAAGATTTCTATATTTGTTTATTTTCTTTCTACTGCCTCATTCCTTTTCGAAGAACTTCCCACATATTGGACAAAGTTTCCATCTCATCTTCTATATTTTTTCAAAATAAAATTCTATTTCCGAGTTCATATAAAAGCACATTTCTCAGAGTAGGTATACATAAAAATACTTAAGACGAAAATGGTCCAGTAAATTCACGTTAAGAATCCATTCTTCCACAACGGAAATCGAAGAGTTTATAGAAAGGAAAACTAGGTTAAGAGATGTGCATCCCTACATTTATACAATTTTGGCAGAGAAAACTCCAACAAATCACCTTGTGAATGTGTTTGACAAACACGATGAGGAAAATCATGTAGAACATGAGGATGTCGCGCACCTTCCATTTCGAGGAGCACTTTGGGGTGCTGTGGGAAGGAATTTATGGGTTGAAACTTCCTTTCCGTGGCGTTCAATCCACACACCAAGCCCATCTTGCCCCAAACACTCAAGTGATACGTTAAGAGGGCTTTCCGTGTGATTTTATACAACACGCAAAAGGGTGACATAGAAAAAGGATATGAAGACAAACGAGAGTGATTTATCGATTGCCTTTAATTTTTTTCCGCATTTTTTGAGTCCTTTTGCCTATATTCATTGAGAAGGAAAAAAACTTGTTTGTTTTTGGTGATTCAATCTTCAAAAATTTTAATTCCATTTCCCATAAAATACATGCTTAATATTATTTATGAAGATTTACGGGAGAAATGAAAAATATTTCTCAGAAAGAGATTTGTTATTTAGAAAAATATTGTAGGTACTCTCAGATCCAGAGATCTTCCTAGCTTCTCTACCGGTGTTGTGAGAGAAGAGAAATTTTCACGGTAACAGTTACTGGAAAACGAACTAAAAAGAATTTAGAATTTTTCTTTCTAGTTTGAAGACATTCTAACTAATTAACAATCGGCAGAAAATTTAAAATAAATTCTAAATAATCGACATAATATATTTTATTGATTAGAAAATTGGAAAATAATCCTTTTAGTGCTTTTGAAATGTAATATAAAGGTCAATGTATAAATTAACAAATTAATTCAAGTAGATTTTGAAAGGAATATTAAGATTATGCGAGGTGTTGGGAAAGAATTTCAAAAATTTTGTGATAATGAGATGAATTATTCAGAATTTCCATAAGGAAACAACGTTCTAACATGATATTCACGAGATTTCAAATAAAATTCAAAGTGATAAATTACATAAGACCCACATTTATATGTCAGTGAGAGAGAGTTTCATGTCCTAACATTATGCAATTTCCCTCAAAATGTGTGCATTTTGGGGATGATAGGGGCATATTCTGGTGTGTTAGCAATGGGTGGAGCTTTTAACCAAAATTATTCATAGATATATCCGTGTTGGTGAATGCCTCGTCAGGAATTTCCTCATTTCGCATATAGAAATTTCTCTGTATTACTTTGGAGCATATAGGATGATTTATGTGCCATAGGGTCATGCGTGTGCTTAGCCAAGAAAGTTGGAAATCAATTGAGATAACTTCAAAGATTAGTTATTCTGGAATTTTTCGCTTCATTTTTCGACCTAGAGACAAAACTGCCTATATATAGAATAATTATTCATGAAGAAAGCTCTCATTGATTTTTTTTTGGAGATTTCATTTTTTGTGCCTTGAGGATTATTTATTGGGAATTTCCTACCACAAGATTCATTTTCACTTCAAATCCATTTTCACCACTCTCCGATATTGCCACATATTTCTTTCATTCACCATGTAAATTAGCGCGTTCTGTGTATTCCTCACAGAAGCATGTGATGTTGTTAGTCAATGCCAATGACATTCTTGTGTTCCAAAGACAAGAGGGAATTTATTGTATTTACTGCCGTAATTATTCTCGCTGTACTATCATTTTGCAATGTGAATGTCTTCATTTAAATTATTTTATTAGAAAGGAAATAAATTCAATAATTTTCATTAGATCGTGTGTGGAGCCCAATACCTTCACAATTAAATCTATTATTCGAATCAAAAATATTTTTAGAAAATCAAATCAATCCGAAACTATTTCGTCTAGCTTGAAACTTTTCCTGTAAGAATGAGAAATATTCGAACCAACGTAAAAATTACAGAAGAAAAAAAATAAACAAAATAAGCAAAAAAATCCACCTGTCTTGTTAAATGCCATATGTCACTGTTTCACATACAAAAAAAATTGTAGAAGTGCTTGTGAGCACGAGAGGCAGCTGGAAAAAATAGAACATTTCTGAAAATCAATTACAAATGTTAATTAATACAGAAGTCCACTTTAATTAATTCACCATCCAATTGTTCGTCTTTTCACCCCCCTGGATATTATATTACTTCCCTCTCCGTGTGTGTTATGCTCATTTTTCTTTTATGCGCGAAGAAATGTGGGGGAAAATGCCATTCAAGTGTTGTATTTTATGTGCTCTCCAATAGTGTTTATATCTATTTTAAATTACCAATAAAAATCACAATAAACGGAATAATGTACAGAGGTAGAATATATATAATTTAGAAATTCTATAGAGTCAGAACGGAGTGATACTGAGAAAAATAAAAAAGTTATTAAGTAGATAAATAGAATAAAAGTGCGGTAAAAAGATCCCTTGAGCAGAGAAAATTGAGAAAGCAAAATATTCAACTAGAAGAGTAGACTAAATAGACGAAAACTCACATCCAGATAATAAAGCCTTCATTTTCGAGTAAAGACCCGTCAATTCATGTGAAGCGACCATATAGTATGGAAAACCATCAACAACTACTGTGTCGTACTTTTGGCTATGCTCTGAGATTGCAATTGCAATCAGCAAAGTTTCACGTGTGCAATGATGATGAGTGCATCCTACTTCGTGTTACGCCGTCACGAATTCATTTCTGAAGACATCACAATAAATGACCTGACGTAGAGACAGCCGCACCCTATACCTCAAGGTAAAGGTAACGCCATTTATGTTGAATACATACCTATCTACAATTCTTCTTCTCATTCTTGAGGGAAAATATTTCGCGGTAAGAACCTTCGCGCCATTTAACTGCGGGAATGTAATTTAAATGGCGACAGCAGTAGATAATGTGCTTTTACCCTCCTCCGAAAATCTTGACCCTACAGGGTGGTAAAAGAAGTCTTTTTTTTTTTTAACTATTTGACAATATTGTAAGATTTTCGGTAATTTATGATAAAAGTAAAAAAAAATCCTTAAAAATCGACTTTTTTTGACTCAATATTCTATCGAGCTTTCCAATGAATATTCACTCTTTTCTCGAGCACTCAACGAGCTTTTTATTCCAATAACATTGCGAAAGAAAAGCTCTCATTTTTCATTCCAAGAAAGAATTTGGCCCTAAGGGGGCAAAAAAAAAGAGTCCATCGTAAGAAATTAAAATACTTTGGCAAGAGAACATTTTATTATTTTTCACAACCCCCAACCTTTTGGTATATAGCGAAAAGAGACTAAGCTGTGTCGTTAATTGATTGTGTGAAATAGGCATTTATTGATTTATGGGCTATACCTTTTTTGTGACCACTCCTCGGTACATTTTCTGTCCACCCCCTTAACATCTTTACCCCCACGGCGTGTCTATTCGTGTCACCCATTAAATATTCATGAAGGCATCGCGACACATACACAGCACCGAGGATCGAACAGGAAAAATTGCCAGAGTGAGTGAAACTTTGCGTAAAAAATCCATCATGGGGGAGAGATCCTCATATAAAATGTAAATTGTTTTTTTTTGCGAGAATTTCAAGAAAGTTCTCTCATGAAGGGCCTATTAATTCAGCTATATTGGTTAATGACAGAAATTTACCTCCAAATTAACTTTAATGAATTTAAATTCACTGTCATGGAGCAATTTATCAGCAAAGTATGGTGAATGTGAAAATAAAGGGGCTTTTTAGTCAAAATTGTGGGGATTATTTTTCATGTTTTCATGAATTTTTCATAATAAATTTAAATTCTTTTTTTTTTCTTTAACGAACGTCTCTCAGTATACAATACGGAGCTTTTAATTTGAATTAAAGCTACATTTTGTGAAGAATTCTAAATTCTTTCTATCTCAAGTATTGATTGATTGGCCTTGGATGTTATAAAAAAAAATGAGTAATAGTTATAAAAAGCATGGCTTTTGATGAGCAATCATTGCAACTTGGGAGCCCAAAATATTTAACACACAAAATGTTTTACATGAAAAATTAATTTCTACTCACGATCATGACTTATTCAATGGATAAAGCTCGTAATATGTGGAAGAGGCGTCGATGGAATCTATCAACACGCTATCAATTTGGTATTTAGGGAGATAGATATTTTTCCTTCATCCATCCCACCCACTGACTGCTAGTTTGTGACATCCCATTATTTGTGCGTGCACAATCAACTCATAACGTTCCACATGGGAGCTTTGGGAGACATAAACAGCATAATCATATATATAATTTGGGGCTATAAATTGTTCAATTTGTAACACAGAGAAGTTAGCCCGAATTTGGACAACAGCTGTATGTTTTCCAAAAGGCGTGGTTGCATCTTACTGAATTTAAAGGAGCTTAAGGATATGACCTACAATGGTTAGGGCCGACTACAATGGGTTTAGGATGGTAAATAAATAGCAACGAATAGAACTCAAGTCTCCCATGAGAATTTGGTTGTGGGAAATTTACGAGGTATAATCCATAAAATGAGCGCCTCTGTGTGCGATGTGAAAATTGCTTTAGTGTTAATGTTGGTGGTCTCGTGAACATGTTTAGTGGTGTCGAAAAGTTTTCTGCTTCAGAAAATTCACTGTGCGAAAAGGGGAGAAGATGCGAGGTAGGGATAAATTTACTTACGGTATCTCGTTTATATCTATTTAATTTATACCCCAAAAAATTTAATTTTTTTAAATTTTTACAACTAAATATCAAATTATTTTTATGATTATTTCAGTAATAATTTATTCATTAATAATTAATTTTTAAATTTGGTTAAATCTAATTGAAAAACGTGTGGAGTTTTTCTTTGATTAGTTTATTCATTTCATTCTTGTCACATATACCCCCTCCTTGGCCGGAAAAGTCGAAGAAAAACTCCTCATATATTGACCGTCTCTCTGTGTGTTCTATTTTCGTTTATCACGCTGTAATATCATATATTATTAGGTGGAGTTCACTGGGACGACACTGAAATTAAAGTGAAAGACAATGGGGGATTCATTTTTAAAAAGTTTAAACTCTCTATTGATTTTATGTATGTATAAACTTCTTTCGCATAAAACCTTGAATTAATTTTTCAAATTTACTTCCCCTCTCAACGAGATATAAATTAAAATCTCTCACCTACTCCGAGCTTTTTGGGAAATTTTCACCTAAAGCTCCGTATTTTAATTCTAGCACAACGTTAGATTATACAAAATTCTAATAAGGAATTAATGAAAATTTTATCCGTAATATTTTATTTATTTATTCACTCCACTCCTGGAAATAGGAATATTAAATATTGACATACATACCGCAAGGCAATGCTCCAGAAATTTCCCAGTGGAGGGAGAATTTTTTCCGCATAGACATATACAGTGAAAAAGAAAGAAAAGAATGAAAAGTTACAACGATAGCGAATGCCACTGATATGACGGTTAAAATTTTATCTAACTCCATATGTTTTCCTCCTCCAAAAATTTTATCATTTTTGCAAATGTGCACAAAATACTACAGTGAGTTCCTTCCGTGCAGTGTTTCTCAAACTTTGGGTAACACAGCCTAAAAATACGCATACTCTTGAGAATTCATACTGAGGGAAAATTTAAAAATATCCCACAAGAGAAAAATCTAAAGCGAGCAAAAAAAAAGACGCGCCAAAGTGGCACTTTTTTTGTGTGTTCGTGCCTCATGATCTCCACCACTTAGTGTCACGCAGAGACGCGGAAAATATTATCAGAGGTGTGGGGGAAAATGTGGCGGGAAAATCGTGGAAAAATGTGATTTGTCTAGGCGTGCATTTTAGCACCCTTAACCCAAGGAAAATTGACGCGATACGCTTTCCTTTATTTTTTTTATTTCCATGATCGACTTTATTCCTTTTCATATTTCTGAAATTATATACTTTTTGAGCTTTTTTTTCATACATTTTTCTGGCGATTTAAAAAAAACTTTTTATAAAAATTTTATGTGTTCTCACGAAGATTTTTTATTGCTTCACGCTTTCCTACTTAGAGTCAAAATAAAAGCTTTACGTATAGCGTGAAATTCCCTTGACACTTCCTTTGGCAGTTCGCCGAATATTTTTTAGCAGGTGCGACAATATCTTTTGGGTCACAAATTTCCATTCAATTCGACATTTTATTATTCCCTTCTTTTGTATATTCTGATATCAATTTACTCATCATTTTAAATCTTAAAGTATACGCCGCTGAAAGGGACCACAAGAAGATTGTGTGGAAAATTTGTGTGTGAAGCTTAACAATTTGCAGAAATGTGTGTTTGAGGTTTTCTGGGCTGATGCCAATTTTGAAGGATACTCCATTAAGCTAAATGAGAGGAAAATTTAATTTTCCCTCCGGACATCCGTCCATTTTGGAAGTACAACCACTCTACACCACTTTCTCTCCTCGGGAAACTTTCAGTGTGCAAAGCTTGAAAGCTCTACACCGCATAGAAAATTGCAACAACTCATCCGGAAAATTCATTCAACACTTTTTTTTTTACCACGCAGTCGGTGGATTTAATTTGTATTTTCCGCGAAGAGCTTTTATTGATAGTTTTAAAGTCATCATGCAGAAGTTCAACAACAAAAAAAGCTCAGCGGAAGTGGAAAGTCATTAATCTATCTCCTATTCTCTCTGTCTCACTGTATGTTGCACCCTCTGGACCATTTCCCACGAGACGGCTTATCAATATTTCAAGCCACATATCCGGCAAGTCCCCGGATCATTTGGGATGTGAATGTCAATTAAAATTTGAAAATTTTCATACCACTCTGTGCGCCAAAATCCAATCCTGCATTGCTATGTATGGTGGAAAAAGCCGTGTGCAGGATAATTACGCTAATATGCACGAATGGAATGTTGTGTATCCCCATTGTCGGTACCAACGAAGGCCTGTGTGTGTGGGGAGTAATATTCAAATTGCCTTTTCCACGGAGAATTGGGTTCGACAAAAAAAAATATTTCTACGCGAAGGCGGGCATGAGAGACGGCCTCATTAAAAATTCACACGGGGTGTTTGGATGAAAAATTCACCAGGTGGTGCCACTGCAGGTGGAAATTGGCGAAAGATCGTCATTTTTTTTGGGTAGATTGATGCGTTTCAAGAATACCAAGTAATGCCGGCAATACCTTCAAGAATTTCCTGCCTAATCCATTTCCTATTAGGTTTTAAAATAATTTAGCGTGCGATATAAATCAATTTTCCTTTTATAATGTGAATGATAGTGAATCAATAGCAAGAGGACTTTGTGTATAAAAGAGTACATCGTGACATCAATTTGTCAGCATATTTCGTGTCCATGGGGTATGTTTCGCTATTTCTTTTTTTACATCGATAAACCTCGTAATTTTGGAATTTGGATCATTTCCAGGGCATATTAAAGCTTTGGCAAAAAGGGGGTTAAATTGAAATCTTGGAATTAAATTTTTGGCACGAACTATGTTATAATATTTCAAAAGTTATAAAATTTTTGGGGGTGGAAATGAATTTTTCATTTGCTTACACATGGATAGTTTTGCCAAAAATAATGTTTTTAAAACTATTTAGTCTTTTATTAGAGTCAGAAGTTGACTTTTATTAAAGATTTAATAAAAGATAAATTGTTTTGAAGCCGACGTTAATGTGTGATGGAAATTTTTAGAAAAATTAACTTTTCCCCCAGTCAGCGTCGAAAAAAAAATCGGATCTCAGTCTAGAGTTATAGGCACAATTCTGCCACAGCCACTGAGGAAGGCACTAATTTGTCCGGAAGCTCTGGCAGAATTGTACCTATAATTATGGACTTAGATCCGATTTTCCGCCACTGACTGGGGGAAAGGTTAATTTTTCCAAAAATTTCCATCATTTAATTAAAATTATTCGTTTACCTTCATTTAAAAAACTTAAACGTCTAAAATTTCAGAGATTATCTAAATTATATAAAAAGTTTGAACTTATCACTTTTTTTTATCCAAGACTTATTAGCAATTCGTCTTTATCACATAAATTAGGTATATATCTACCTAACTTTTCCTCCATGGTTGTCCTTGGTTAATTTTTCTCTACTTCTGCATTTCATGGTCTGGCGAGGGGGTGGGTGTGTCGGTTCGTTAGAGCCTTATCGCTATACAACTTTGTGCGAGGTAAGCTTAGCAGCTCAAGCTAGAAATGTATCTTCTTGGGGGATATAATAAGTCTGTGGGTGGGCAGATATATACGATTAGTTGGGGGTGTTTCTGTGTGGTGTGGGTGTGTGGTATGAGTGTGAAAGTGAGAAGTATGGCAAAGAACATAAAGCATAAAAAAGCACATACTCTGTGTGAAGCTCCCTCAAATTAATTTTACATAAAATGACGCCAAGATGAATATAATAGCGCGTGCGGGGTGTTGCTGTGAAAGCACTATGTTGCGCGGGAAGATGAAATTCTTTCGTGAAATGCACATTGTGGGGGAGACTTGACTCACAGGGAACGAGAGATATATATTGGTGGGATAACAAAAAAAAACGTAGAAGAGAAGAAACATTCACTGGGGAGTTACGAATGTGGGGCAAATGTGGATGACTACGTGGTAAAAGGACATTGGGTGTGGAATGAAGAAAGTCAGATGACGCCGTAATTGGAGAGTCTTGTATAGGGGATAGCGAGATTGAGAGATGAGATGCTGTAAAAAAAATTTACCATCTCACGGAGATCTCGAGGAAAGTATAAGGGGTGTATAGCAGGGAGTGTGGGGGCGAAGGAAGCTATGTTATGTATACCACCCAAGTTTGGGGTGGTGGTGGGTAGCAAATGACACTGTGGATCATCCTGATAATTAAAATTTTACGATACCATTTACGATTATGGCAATAAATTAGTGGAAACTAAATTTCTCTCGTAATGCTATGCTATATCGGCCATCAGGATATTGCGAAACGAGGACGATTTACTGCTTTATCAAATGACACCCAGTACCCAGTTGTAGTATACTCTGTGGTGGTAAATGATGTGAAGAAAAATGTTGTACACCCCGCATGAGTAAAGGACCGTGAAAAGCTTTTCCTTAATGGAATTTTTGATTTGTAAAGCTCTCTCTCGACACTCCATTTTTCCCACAATTCCCAATGTTTTCAGCGCGTAGAACGTAATATGGAAAAAAGAGGGAAAATTCTCAATGCAATATTTCATGTCAATACAATACATTATTGTGAAATTTTTGGTCCTTTTTTTTTGGGTCAATCAGAACGTGAGAAAAAAATATATAAAATTGAGTAATTTGGCAATATTTTCACGATTTCATTTTAAAAAGCAATTTCATTTCACATTTTTTTTTAATAACAATGTCTGTTAATAAACATAAATATTGGTTTGAAAGATACGAGAACATTTTTTTTAATTCAATGAGAAAAAATTCATATGAAAATTGCACTCTATCCCAACGCCCACAAATATTGACCTTAATTCGAATAGAAAGATTAAAATATTGGCCAGCAAGAATGTAATAAACTTGTATGTAAGTATGAAAGAAAAAAGCTCACATTGTGTACGGATGAAAATTAAATTGTTGAGAGCTTGATTAACTCCCCAAGTGGCTTCGGAGCTGTTATGCTGTTCAAATATTTGGTTAAGCTTTTCGTGGAAATATTTCAAGATTGGGGGTGAATGAGAAAACTTTGACCTCCCGCTACGAGAAGCTTCAAAAGCTTCGTTTTCTTTTTCACACAAAAAAACACGAAAGGAGACACGATGAAAATAATACATTCGCATGAGTGGAAGAAGACGATATAAATAAAAAGTCATTGACACCCTCACTCTATTCAACAACAAAAAAAAAGTCCAAACTTATTGCCTTGTTTATATACTTTCTGCATTATGACGTACGATATTTTGTTGTGAAGAAAATTTTTTACATTTACTAAAGGATTTCATGAGAATTTAAACGCCATTGAAGTACTTTTCCTACAACAAAAAAAAGATCCGATTATGCTTACAGGATATATATCTACATATTTTGCAGCTCAAACAACAATGACATCAACCACGTATGTATGTAATGTATATATAGGAACTGCTGCACAGCTTAACTTTTGCCTCATTTTCAGTAAAAAAGAAAGAAAGAAAGAAAGAAAGAATGAAAAATACAACAAACAAACATTCTAAAGCGCAACAAAAAAAGAAGAAAACTATGTACTATAAAAATAGCTACACACATCTCAAAATTAACCCCCCTTTTAGTGTTTATTTTTTTCCTCTTTTCAATTGGACTGGGGATGAATGAACAATAAATTTTCACCTCTTGTGTATATCACAAATCACAAAAAAGCATGCAAGAAAGCCACACAATAGACACATAGAGAGATGTTATGTAAAGTTTACCCCTCTCTATTCTCATACAAAAGCAAAGCTTTCGTAGAAAAAGCTCTTACCCCAGTGCACGGCACACAATGAACTTTTATCTTTGGTTGAATATATATATTGTGTACAAATGCTCGATGTTTTTGCCGTAGATTGTTCCGCTACATAGTTTGGGGATAAGCTTACATAAATAATACCATAGGAAAAGGTATAAAGAGCTTGCTATATGCACGGGTGAGGGGGGTTAACGTACAAGATGGGGGCGGTGAAAGCACATTTCGCAGAAAAAAAAAGAAGAAGAAAGAATCGCAAAAGGATTCGCCACAGACTGGAGAAATCCGGTGTATGTATGCGTGGTGAATTCTTGTGGGAATTTATGAGCCATTCTCCTGGGGAGGGTCGGATTTTGCCAATATGCCGAACCCCCGGTGGAATTTTTTTTTGTTTTTAAGGAAATGGCCCCTTGGGTTGTGGAGGAAAACCTCTGGTATGGTGAACAACCATCCAGATAAATTGGCAATCAATACACAAATGCGAGAAAAATATATCCAGCCACATTGTAACTCTATGTATTTGTTTTTTTTTTTCTTTTCTGCCCACCCACGAATTTCTTACAGCTCCGGAAACCTGTGTCCACGTTGTCGATTCCAGGCTCCATGAAGACACCGTGTGCCGGAAATCGGGAAACCGTTACGGCTGCATGCAACGAAGAGGCCGGCATCGCACTCGTCGGAGTTCATTCCGAATATCCTAGGTGAGTCCTTCCTTGTTCTGGAGAGTTGTTTGTTTATCCTTTTTGTTTAAAAATTATAATAAAATCGATATTTTGAAGCAGATAGGTATCAATACAGGACCTAAAGTCAAAAGCTTTTCTCTCAGCGTAATTTATTCTCAATTCTCCACGTTAATATTTTAATTTATCAACGTCGTGGATGTTATTCTATGATTCTCAGTGAGCTAAACCCACAATATTCTCATTGTATTACATAAAGTATTTGTCAAAACTTTCTCCTCGATTTGCGAGAAAGTCACGTAGTATACATATAGTCTATGCCAGCTTAAAAGCTCCCACGAACTTAACATAAACTTGCATATAAAAATAAAATATAGAAAAGTTCAAAGTTTAAGTGAAAAATATTATTTTTCTCCAAAAACTGAAAGTATAAAGAAGGAATAATTTAGTATGTCTTTTATAGCTTTATTCCTTGTGATGTGATACATAGTAGAATGCAAAATCATTCTCATGGTATTGGGTGAGTGAATATCAGCCATGTGGAAGGAAGTCACATAAAGTACATATCACACAACACTTGTGATATACATACTACCTCTCTTGAGAGTTTCAAATCACGGTGTGTCCATTAATATTCTCCACCCATCACCTCCTAAAAGTGACACGTCTAAGACGATTATCATGGAAGGAAAGTGGAGTAAAGTGGTGTCTGTTCTTGATGTATTGCAGGTACATGGAGGAGCGAGGCCTAGGTGGCGGCTTAATTAAAGGGTCTAGTGTGACTTCTGGTACGGGAACACAAAAGCACAAACCAAATGTTGGATATCGTTTGGGACGCCGGAAAGCGCTCTTCGAGAAGCGAAAACGAATTAGTGACTACGCTCTCGTGATGGGCATGTTTGGCATAATCGTGATGGTGATCGAAAATGAATTGAGTAGTGCTGGCATATACACAAAAGTAAGTTTCTCTATATTGTATACAAATAACAATTTCCTTCTTCTATAAAACTACAAAATGTCCCCAAATGGAATCTTCATCGTCATATGTTACCAAATATTGCAGCAATATGTTGCTGAAAAAGTTCTTTGCTGGTGGTGGGTGTGTGCGTGAGATGGAAATTTAAATTTTTCATCATTTCCTCCGTTCCCAAATAGGACAAAATCGACGAGATTTGTATTTAAATGTGCCCCAGAGTGTTCCACCAATATACAATCGATCGAGGACATTATTTTCCTCACTCAGCTTTGATTCAAAACTCCAAACGTCATTGAGTTGTACATTATATTGATTTTTCTTTTTCAAAAGAAAAAAAAAAGACAAAACCGCACCTCCAATTGATTCCATTTGCTCTTTCTTCTCTTCTTTTGTATACAGTCTTACCCACTTCTTGTGTTTTCTACACAATATATCGTGTATTCTTTATGCTATTTTTTCACTTCTGGTAAGGATGATGTGTAGAGCTTCAAGCGAATAAATGGAAGAAAACATAACACTAAAGGAAAGTTTAATATATAGTACATTATTTTAAAGCTTTAAATGAATGAAAATCAATTTTTTAAATAAAATTTAATTTTTGCTTTCAAAAAACAAAAAAAAATAAATAAATTGATTCAAAATGTTTTTATCGCAGACTCAATGTTGACCACACTTCATCCAAAAAAAAATGAGATCAAAAGGTTCTTTTTCGGTTAAATTATGCCTTCTGCGCGATGTCCATATGGCGGGTATTCTATTTACACTTTCACCCCATTTTAGCCTTTTACCCCCATATCCCACATTTTCCCAAGCTCTCAATCCCTCAATTCAAGAGCAAACTCAAACCCCAATGGGCTATACAATGGCTCGCAATATGTCACGGATCATATACATACAGCAAGTCTGATGACTCCCCTATGAATTTCAACTTGATGGAGCTTTGCATATTTTTATGGGATTAATATATATAACGTGTGTTTCTCCACGTTGTACCTTTTTTTTTTAGCTTCCCTCTTTCTCCTGAACTTTCAACGAGAAAAAGCTCACAATTGCCGTAACTCACATAGCCCCCCGTATATGTCCAAAAGTGAAGTGTTGACAGCACACATGTCATCATTCTCGACTGAATGTTATATATTTTGAAAGCTCATCGACATGAGCAGCTCGAAAGGTTTTTTTTTTGTACACAGAGACTCTCCTTTTTTGCTACATGTCCTAAATTGAAAATCTATTTGGGGAGCTCTTATTTTCATGGAAAATTCGAAAGGAATGAGGAATTGAAAGCAATTTGCCAATAACTTATGGTGCATCTACATAAAAAATTTGGGATACGTTGGCGGGGTTGTTTTGTGCAGAGGAGCTTATGCACAAATCAATTTGAATATTTCAATAAAGTAGAACTCTATAGAGAACTCGATGAGTTCAATAGAAGGAAAAGAATTTCACAGTAAATTTACTAAAAGCTCAATTTAGGATTAAAAGCTTTGACTCCGTAGAAGAAATCTTCTGGCAAATTGATAGACTTTTTTTGTTAGGAAAATCTAAGAAATGATAAGCTTAATTTAGGTAGATAATAGAACTTTTTCACTTAATTAAGCAAGACACATTTTAAAACAAAAAAAAAGAAGCTTTTCTTTAGAATTGAGGTCGCAATTTCATTCATAATTATGCCAATTATCTACAGAAAAACTCTTTGAATTCATTTTCTCTACGAGTAAAATATGCTATGAAGCTTCTCTATAATGCAGCACTTCCAGTTTTAAGAGAATTATTCCATAATTTCTCCATCTGCATGCAATTCAATTGAAACAAACTGCCATTTTTTCCAGCAAGAATTCAACTTTAATGAAAAAGAATATTTTACCCGCACATTCATCATGAAGCAACTTTTAATTTAACTTTATAACTGCTATAGAGCTTATCCCAAATTACGTCCATTTATGCAGACATGTGTAATGTATATAGCAAGGTTTTTTAATTCGTACCTATTTTACATGAAATTCCATTAGACTATGCCTTTCAATGGTATTTAGGGGTTGAACACCACTGTATGTACTACATGCGTATAAATGTATTCAAATGTGGGGTAATCTAAATCTCTCACAGCATTTTTTCCACTCACTCCACCAATGCTTGCGGTATGCCTTCTCATGAATATTTCGTTTGTGTCAAGTTCTTATGTTGGGAGAAAAGCTTCGGGGTGGATGATAGAAATATATATCCACCAATATCCCTTTGAGAGGATAACCCCCACACTCTCGAAGGCTCGAGAGTTTTGGGAAGAAACTCATGAGGATTGTGCCAAAATTGTTCTTCTTCTGAGAAGAGACTCTTCTCTCTGCCACAAATACGAGAAAATTACTTGTGCTATGACGACGAAATTGTAAAACTATTGTCGCAACCATTCAATTCGAGCTATTTTACTGCTACGTCTGTCACAGACGTTCAGACGTTGAAAAAGTACTTTTTTCGTCGTCTTTGGTAATACTTTTTTGTTGAATTGTGATAGGTTTTGAAGGGTGTGGCAATTGGAGATATTTTTCTTTGCATTTAAAAGCTCTCAGAGAAAGCTTCTTTTCTCTTTCTTAAAAGGTGTTATATTGTTTATACTTTGGTGGACCTATACATTGCTTTCTATACGTGATAAAGAGTTTTTATTTGCCTATGGAAATATTCATGTTGATGCTTTAAGTTTATTAGTGTTGTCTCATTTTTCTTTTTCAACGTGAACAACACTCAGGACAAAATGATAGAGTCATTGATGATAAAAGAAGGTCGAGGACATTCCGGGGGTTGAGCCTCGAAAATATATCGACCTTTTGCCGCACATTGGCACCCTTAACCGTTCCCTTTCCCCCGAAAAGATCTACATACACACATATGGACATTATGTCGGTGAATAATATTTTGTAGCAGCAATTGATGGTGTTTGTTCCAACAAAGTCAAATGGGTGGAGGAAGTGATGTTCTTTCAAAAAAAAAAAAAAAAAAAAAAAAAGACGAGAGAGATTGTGGAAATGGATTTATTTGTGACGCCAGGGATATTCTTTCATTTGGAATATTCCTCCTCTCGCCACACACACACACATACTGCCGTATCTTGGCAATCTTTCGGATTTACTGAATCATTTTCATTTATTTTCCGCGTATACCCCAAAAGGCCGCCCTATTTCCCTATTTTTCTCCTTCTTTTCACTCCCTCACAGATTTATGATTTGTTGTTCTATCGAAAGTTCTTTTTTTCGTTCATTCTCTTCCTGATTGTTTCATCTCGTCAGTGAATTTTCTTCTGAGTCAATTTTCTTATGTATTTTATTGCTTCCTCCCCCTAAAGAAAAAAAGGGCCCAATTTTTGTGTTATTTTATGTGATGGATGTTTTCTGTATGTCTCTTTCAGGCGACGTTTTACTCAACAGCATTAAAAACATTAATATCCGTATCGACTGTGATCCTTCTTGGTCTTATCGTAGCTTATCATGCTTTGGAAGTTCAGGTGAGTTACTTTATTTTCTTTCTTCAATGTTACAGCTTAAAGAAGCTTTAAATAATGTATAAAATTCTTAAGAATTTCATACTACATAATTTCTCAGAATTCATAAGCAGAACTATTTTTCAGTAACTTTTTAATAATCTTCCACTCTATCGGATTTGATTCTTTAATCTTTATGACATTTGAGGAAATTCCGATGAGAACGTTCAAACCATATAGAAAACTTTCTAAAAGACACCGGTAGAAAATTCTTTTTACACTCCATAAAGTTCAAAAGAAGTCCCATTAAATTGGAGATACGCTCGATGTGTGGGAAATTCACGGTTTTGATGTATATAGTATTGAACATATATGTTTGCAGTATATATTTCACGGAAGTAAAGAAACTGAAGGATAAATTTTCATTTAAGAGTTATTTTTTGTTCTAACTTTTTTTTTTAAGCCGCAGAGATAAATGTTCAAATATTGTTCTTGATCTTATTGATTTAGAACACTGATAAATTTCCTAATATATTGTCTATTGACAGAGGTAAAGTAATTCAATACATTGACCATATATAATGTAATTGTGTTCACATAATCTTCAAATCTCACAGATCAGCTTAAAATAATTGTGATTGTAGATTAAACAACATAATATACATAAATTACCTAATTACTACATGGTAAATTAGACATGAATATAATGTTGTTTATTTTCATCTTACTGCAGTTATTTATGATTGATAATTGTGCGGACGACTGGCGAATAGCGATGACCTGGCAACGCATGAGTCAAATAGCATTAGAATTACTTATATGTGCGGTGCATCCCATTCCTGGCCAATACTATTTCCTGTGGACTACCAAGTTAGCCAATAAAAACAAGGCAATTGGCACAGAACTTGTGCCGTACGACGTAGCACTATCATTGCCAATGTTCCTCCGTTTGTACCTGATATGTCGTGTTATGCTGTTACATTCAAAACTATTTACGGACGCTTCGTCGCGTAGCATAGGAGCATTGAATCGAATTAATTTTAATACAAGGTAATTATTAAATATTTTATTTTGTTTTATACATAAAGTAATCACTGAATCGCACTCAATACCTACCATATAACAACAAAATATGGCTTAAGATCAATTCTATATATGTCAATAAAAAATTATAATAGCTTGCCTACTGATATGAAAAATTTAGTCCACACGAATTCCAAATACTTTAAAGAATTGTATAAAAGTAAGAAACTTTGAGTTCCCCCCCGCTGTACTGTTATCGTTTGCAACTCTATGAATTAATGTACAACTTTTTGTATCATATAGCCTTAAAATGGAATTTATTCCATAGGCATGAATCTTAAGCAATAAAAATCTAATCTAAATCTAATATATTTCTACTACGTCTATATCTCATACATTTCCTGGAATTACGATGAAAAAAAATCATATTCACAGGGCATGACCCAATTCCCAAGATAATCACCGCGAATTAGAGTTGCAGACAACACTGAATGATTTTTATAGATAAAAAGTTTTACAAAGAAGAATGTTAAAGAAAAATTGTTTATCTATCTCTTTCTTATCAATCAATAAATAATAGAAAATGGTTAAAGAAGGTTATACTGTTGTATGGAAAAATAGGGTTACCACCTTATATTACATTTTAAATGATATTTTTTTTAATTTAAAATTTTTTTATTTAGAATTTTTCCACACAACAGTGACTAAACTCCTTTCTCAGAGGAAAAGTTTAACTTGAAAAATCCCATCAACTATCTAAATAAATATTAACTCTGTTGGTGTTGTGAAAAAAAACCGTCGTCGGTATTCTCTGGGATTTTAATGCATTTCCCTCTGTTTTTTCTCTCTTTCCCATAGGTTCGTTTTAAAAACTTTAATGACAATATGTCCCGGAACCGTTCTACTTGTATTTATGGTTTCACTATGGATAATAGCATCGTGGACATTGCGACAGTGTGAAAGGTAAGTCTACTAGCTAAAATCTATTTCATATTCTTTTGAGGGTAGAAGAAAGAGAACAAAAAAATAGAAAGAACTAACATTAAAATGGGGAAAATTTTAATCTCTAAAATTGTAATGCTATATGCTTATTTGTTCGTTTCTTTTATGATTTCTGCTGAGGTGGGATGAGGTGGTTGAAAAAAAAAATAAGTTCGCGTGGACAGAAATTTGATATGTAGAATTCAATTTAGTTCTCAAATTTCTCTTCTCTGGTCAATATTTTATTAGTTTATTTATTTAAATCTCGTGCAATTCGTATTGAAAGAATACAGAGATTTAAGTTTTATTTTTTCCTTTCATTTCGATACGCGTGTAGGGTTTTTTAAAAAAGAAATTTTCTATGTAATAAAAAAGGTTTATTTGGGGAAATATTTGAGGAATTAAAAATGTATTATTTAAGAATATATAGGCAACATTTTATATGAAAATCAATTTGAGGGAATATTTTAAGTTTATTTTTTGGTAAAATTAAATCCGCAAGAAAACTTTATTTTCATACAAAAATAATTTGCAAAACAACAATGTGTTTGATAATTTCAAATTAATTATACCTATTTTTCAGTATTCATATATCACTGTAAAGTGCATGTTTTCGCTCACATTTTATTCAAGGAAAATTACCTTTTTTCAAACACCCCCCTCTTGCCCCTAATCCCCATTCTCCTTGTTTTCCATGAAATGAAAAATTGAAAAAAAAAGAATAAAGATACTTTGAGGAGAATGTTCAATAAAAGACATTTTTAGATTCGTCACAATCTCAATTTTATTTCTCTTTTCATCCTTAATTCTTTACGGAAATCTCTTTTTCCTCATTTTAGCTAAATTTCCTTGATAAAAAAACAGCACATAATTATTTTCCTTTTAAAGACCCCTTTCATTGAACATTTTGTTGAATCCCCACCCTGTCCGTATTTTTTTTTTAATATGTAATTTAACGTTGTAAAAGACATTTGAGATAAAACTCCGTGTAGAGGTAATCAATAACTGAAGGACTTGTGATGTTTTTTGTCGAAATGTTAGAGAGAGAATTAAATAATACTTGCCCCACTTTTCTAATGTAAATTAAATCCATTAGAATTAATTAATACTCAATTTAGAGTCACAGCAAACACAATAAAATGGTTTCATATAATATTCAAGCATTTCTATTGCTCTTCCTATTACCCATTTTAGTCAGGCTCACTCAATTAACTCTATCTGTGCTCTGTGTAATTTACTATATAACCCTATATAGTTATATATTAGGTCTACCTACATACATTCTTTAAAAATCTCTGTATATATAGAAACTTTTAGTGAACGAATATTAACACAGAAAACATTCAAAAACAGACACTTTTAGTGAAAGTTTATTTTTTATTAAATATATTTTTACAATATTTATTAATAGTCCTTGTTTAAGGCATGTTTCTTAAGTAATTTATTATTTTATATATTTTACTTTCTTTACAAAAACTTTCACAACTTCATGATCGATTGAATTTATTTTTGGTCATTCGATCCAATTGGATTTTTTGTTAAAAAAGAAAAGAAAATATAAACAAAAGAGATTTTTGAAAAAAAAATAACAATTTTTTGCAAAGTTTTTCTTTTATTTTAAATTTCCAAAGATGTAGAAAAATCACGCACAGCCTTAAATTTATTTTCAAAAAAAAAAAAAAATTACCTGTTGCTGCTTTTGGTTTTTTTTAAATTGCAAATTTATGAGCTTTTCGCCCATTTCTTTACAAAAGAAAATGCTGCAAATTTATTAACAGAGAAAATTATATACATACATAGTTTAAACAGTATTTATTCAAATTCTTTTTTTTTATGTTGCTCTTTATTAGAATTAATCATGAAAGTGCTTATCGCTTTTGCCTTAATAAATTTCCACCCACTCATACACTTTTCTTCAATCATCATCACGCGTCTTATTGCGGTGAACGCGAAGAAATGAAAAACAGCAAAGGAAAACCTTTTTTTTTTTAAACCGCTCTGGCTTAATAAGCAATTTATATCCTTCGAGCTACTTTACAAAGTAGCTCGAGGAGAGCGAGTTAATCCTTCTCTTTGTTCACTTATTGATTCCCTTTCTCATTAGTTATTTAGTTAAAAAAAAACCAAGAAAAAAAGAAAATGTCCACAGACCAAATTTAGGTACAACGCAGCACACTTTTCGTGATAAAGCTCTCTTTTGAATGTCAATCAAGAGGGATTAAATTAATGCTAATACGTTTTTATGCATATTTTCGCACGAGAAGTAATAAACAATTTTTTTCTTTTACATAATTTTTAATGAACAGCTATAGAGGTGAAAATTAAAAGTATCAAGGCGAAGAAATGTCAATTTTTCATGCAACTTTTTTAAATGGTTTTTTTTTTGTTTAAATTAATAGAAGTGTTCCAATTAAATTTCTCTAAAGGCTAATTAAAGAAAAAAAAAATGTTTATTGCAACATATTAATAAAGATTGTATCATCTGTGCGTGATTTTCTCTTTTATGGAAAATTTAATTAAAAATTTTATCTCAATTTGAGATTCTTTAAAAACAAAAAAAAAAAAAAAAATTATAAGCCACTGCTGGATGAAACATCAATATGTCTTTAACTTAACTCAATGGCAGATTGAGAATAAGGTGTATAGTTAATTGAAATAGTTTGAAACTAGAGAATATTGATGTCAATTGAAGCTGATTAATGGCTGTGCTAAAATACCTTCAGGCTGAATCAGGCAGACATTTGCATATATTAAATACTTGAGTGTTTAATTTACTATGAATCGATTTGACATCGTTTCACATTCTAATTTGCCATTTTATGCTTCTCTACATGACAATCATTGCCATGGTTCCCATTAGAGATTATTGGGAAATTATTGAGAGTATTTAAGTGACGGAGAAAGAGGGAGAGCATTCCAAGATATTAAGAAACTTTCGCATATTTAACTATTGAAGCTTTTTCAACAGAAAATCGGTTAAGAACGTCATTTCATTCAAAGGGCAATTAAAAAATCAAATAAACTCCACGATAAGAATCCCTAATCTTTAAGGACAAAAGTTTGTTCATGTGACTGATTTTAAATTAATAATTATACGTCATTTACAAGCAAGGTATTACCTTCTCTCTTTTATAGTTCTTATACCTTTCCTCTACAATATCCACCATATACATGAAACATAAAATAGCCGTTTTGTTCATAATCTAATAACACCACCTCATTATGCATTCACTTAACATTTTCTTCTCCTACGTTAATTATTGCTTATATTATACGAAAGTAAATATGACCTCTTTTGTAACGCAATCTCCTATACTCATATAATCGTTATTAGTTTTTGAACGTATAATTATATTTTATTAAATAGAATCGATATTTTTAATAAATAGCATGTTTCTTGCTGTTTTTTGGAAGTATATTTAAATATTTCGTTGTTTTTCTTTTTTTATATTATTATTAAATTGTTTTTTGATTGCAAATTCCTTCTTGGATCTCTTTTGTTTGAACAGAAATGCGATATATTTTATATTACAATAAAATATTTGCCTGAGATTGTATAATGATATCAGAAACATAATAATAATAAAAAAATATATTAGAATGTTTTTTTTTTGGAAACCAGTACACATTACATGTTTTTTTTTACCAATTCTTTTGACCTTTTTTTTGTTCTACAATATATTAATTTTCCCTTTAAAATTTTCCTTTTTGTTTTATTGGAAAATCGTAAGATTTTTTTGTCGTTCCAAAATTTAAAAAAGTAAAAACAAACAAAAAAATTGGAGTTAATTTTAAGAAAGTGATATTAAAATGTTGACTATATTGTTATTCTGAGGGATGTTTTCTTTTTAATTTTTCATATTTTCTCGCACTTTTTGCAAAGTAAAGATGTAATTTTGCAGATAAAGAAAATGATTAAAATAAGATATTTAGAGGTATAGTTCAAATGCATCTTTTGAAGTTTTAATTTAATTGAAAATATTTTTTTTGAATAATTTAAATTTTAAGTTTTCTGTACATCAGCATTTTTTTTCAAATTTCGTTAAATTAAAATATTTTGCAAAAGAGAAATTGATAAAATTTGCAAATTGTTTCTCTTAGGGTGAGTATATTAAGGCTACGGCGTAACAATAAATTATTTAGAATATTATAGAATACTTAATCTTTAAGACATGTAAATGTAGTTTAACATTTAATTCCTAATTTTTTCTCCTCTTAATTTTTCTACGCGGATGGCAAATGGAATTTAAAGCAAGTAAAATTGTAAGAGTTGTTTCTTCTTAAAAAAAATTTAAGTAAAAAATACAGAAATAAAAGAAAAAAAACATCCAATCATCACAATAAATCTCCCAATTTTAGACATTCGTGTTTTCTCATTCGGTGATATCCCTCCTTTTTTATCTTCCCAAGTGGCAAAGGGAAATTGAGAAGAAGATTTCCACATCAGAGAGACATTTTATTGCTTGTTTGGATTAAATTAGATATTTTGATGGGAATGTGAGCGCAAAAAAAAATGATACCAACCAAATCAACTTAAATTTCACATCGTAGAGCTTTGACAAATTGTTAAGTATATATATAACCCCATGAGAGCTTTTATCAATTTAATGTGCAAATGGAGTATATGTACATAGTAATGTATAATATAGGGGAAGACGTAGAAACAAAGAGAATCAACCATCCATGGGTTTCACATGTCATTGCTGAAAAGAAAAATTAATGGCATTATAATGAGAAAATGAGAATCTTTAATGTGGATAAGTGTTACCTCTCCTCTATCCTTGCTTTCTATTGTCCTTTTTTTGTGCGAATTTTTGGCGCAAAATTTGCAAATTAGCATAATTCTCTTATCTGCGACATTGTTTCAAATAAAAAGGTTCATAAATTGCCATTGCGTGGTTATCTTCGTCATTTTTATCACATAGTTGGTGAGAAAGTTTGTGCAGTTTCTTATTTCTTGTTATGTAGAGTGGAAGAAAAATGCAAATTCTCTGTAATATTGATGCTGTTCTTTGAGAAAAAAGTCAGCAAAATAATAAAGAAAAATTTTTACTCATTTCTTTCGTTAAGAAAGATGACAAAATGTAGATAGTTGTAAGAAAAGTATAAATTTTTCAATTCAAAAATATCCATAGCTCTTAAAACCACCCCTAGATTTTTTGAAAATCACAACTTAAGGGTAGAAAGAATACAGAAAGAGAGAGGGAGAGAGATGAGAAAAAGTTTGGTGTATGCTTTTGCTTATAAGAAATTTATTCGCATTAATAGAAGCTCACAAGAGTGTAAAATAAGTAGACTATATATCATCTCATTAAAAAGCGCATCATATCATAAAGTAAACATTCTCATCATTATCCATTTTTCCGAAGACGAACACTTCGTATTGAAAGCTCCCCTGAGTGTGGATGAAAGCAAAATGCAAGAAGTTTGGTCGACGAGGTGTCCTTAAGTGAAAATATTCATTTTCTTCAAATAGGTCATTAAGATTTTAAAATAAACTGCAGCATTTATTCACGAATGAAGCATTAAAAAAAATTTCCCACAATTCACAAATTAGAAAATAAGGTTTTGTTTGCACTGTGCTATGTGGACGGAAAACCACAATTTTTGTTGGTCACTGTTGAACGAAATTCTTTGTACGATGTGCAAAGGAACACAGAAAAGAGAATGTTTTATTTATTTTGCTGCCGCACTATACGTTAGGATTTTCCAACAACTAACAGAGCTCACCCACATGGAATGTCTTTTTTTTCTCAAGCAAATATTAGCTGTAAGAATTAAACTAAAACCCAAAATGCAGCCATCACAGTAATTAAGTAAATTGTAAGAAGCAAAGAGAAAGAGAGAGAGAGAGAGAATTTTTTTTTAAATTTAAATTTGGAAGAAAAAACCTTTTTCAAAATTATTAAAGAGAAATCATTTTATTTTATCTTTTCTTCTTATTTGAGTTAATTTTAAACACCACAACATTCATTTTGGTTAAACTTTTAGTCAAACAAATTCGATGTTGTCTCATTCGTTGTAGTATTTTATTGGCTATTTAATGGAATCTATGTGTGTCGTCTTTGTTTACAATGAAATGTTTTGTCCTTTTTTTTTTTTGAATATATACAATTTTTTTTAGAACACAATCAATGTGTTTGATACTAAATTTATATGTATAATGTATGCGTGCGTGAGAGAATTAATTAGATATGCGGCTCAGATTTTTATGGAATTTTGGACTGATTAAATTACAGCAACTTTACCCCATATGAGGACTACACTGAGAAAAATACACAGCTAAATTAAGGGTAATTTTTACTAAAAATTAAGAAAAAAAACTGTTTGGAAATTTTTAAATTAAGAGATTTAATGCAAAAGTAAATATTACAAAGGATTTAGATGTGTTCTTTTCTCAGTACAAAAAGACAGCTTTAAAATCAATAACACTTTCACACAAATCTCTCCATGACACTGTACATATCGTTGTATACATAATAAAATTTCACAGTGTACAAAAAAACACAATCATTATTCAACCCTTCAATGAGGTGAGAAGAAGAAAAAAACATATTGTGTGATTTGGAAGAAAGTTCGTTCATATAAAACATGAGCTTTCAATTTAATGTGCCCTTATCACGTGCTTTTGCACACGAAACTTTCAAAGTTCCTCAGCACACCACATTCACGGAGGGAGGGGGGGGGAGGCTCTCTAAAATTCAATATTTACTGCGTCAGTGGTAAAGGAGTCGACAAGTGGGAATTTTAACATCATTATTGGAATTCTCAGAGAATTTTCATGACAAAAATCCACAATCTGATTTAATGAGATTATGGTAAATAGCCGAGAGGTTAGTTTTCCCAACATAAAAAAAAACATTTTTTAAGAATTTATTGCTTTTATAAATCTTGTAAGAAATTGGAAAAGTAAAAATTCATTTTTTTAATTGAAGAAAAATTGCTATGATAAGAAGAATGTTTGAATGTTATTACATTTCATTCTGGACACAAAAGGGTTAAATAAAGATTAAGATTGAAGATTTACTTTAGAATTAAGATTTTTTGGCTTAATAATGAAATTAATTTAACAGTAATTGCTCTATATAACGAACATTTGCGCTGAATTTTGGATAAAAATACTACTAGCGTGCTACAATTGACCCATGCACTACTTTCTGTACATATCTCAACATATAAATTACCCCAAAAAAAGCTCCAGAGGCAAGCAATGTGTAAGGCACTCAATTCACAAAACTCATTTATACATATCGCATCATTAAGTGTGATTTTCCAACTTACAGTGTGTAAGATATTATACATAATTTTAACATACAATGTTAATTGGTGCTTGAAGTAACACGCAGAACTTAGAACATTTTTGGTGGCTGAAAAAAAATTTAAGCACGCACTTGTTTTCCAATTAATTTTAAGTTTTTTCTCCTCAATTTCTTTTCCAACTTTTAATTTTCCCTTTTCTGATTTATTTCACACGACAAATTATTTTTGCGTGATATGGAAACTTTCCATGAAATTTTTTTTGTGACATTTTAATTGAATAAAAAAGATTTATGGTTTTTTTTTACTCTACATACCTATACTCTTTACAATGTTTTTCAACCCTAAAATTGCAAAGTAAACACCACAGAAAAAAATCCAAATTATACAAAAAAAAACACTATTACACAGTTAAGAGTTGTAGGTTGTTTTAAATATTACGTTCATTCTTCTAAAATACCTAAAACAATTTGTTTTTCTCTATGCACCATGTTAAAAATGTTACAACAACGAGATTTTATGCAATATTGTTATTGAGTTGTTGCCGTAAAATGTTGTTTTGATGAGAAAACATTTACAAAAAAAAAATCGCTAACAGACCTACCACATACAAAACATAGTAGAAGTTCCGCAAGTAAAAGCTTTTTAAAGAGTTGTAATTTTGAAAAGTTGTTAATGTAAGCGCGAAATCACTTTTTTGAACTCTCCTTCACGTAGTCCTCATTGTAAATTCTTTTCCCAATAACACGGAAAAAGAGATATAATACATATTTTCTGGCAATGCTCCAGATATGTTGGACACAATCGTCCCCAATTGAGCGCGATTCAATATCCTACCTATTTTTTCACTCATTTATCGTACATATTTTATTATTTTCTTTTGATTCTTTTTTTTTATTTATTCTCGTTTATCCTCAAATTGAAATACAGATCAAAACATATTCATAATAAATGTACGGTTTGTTTGTGACATTGCCGAAACTATATATTCAACAATAAAATAGTCGTAAGCTGAAGCGAAAAAAAATCTTTTTCGTGGTTGTTTTTGGATATTTCAAATTTATAGAGCACCGTTGATAATGCAGATTATATATAAAAACGATAAATTAAGCACTACACCACCATGGGCAAAAATTAATCACATATTTTCTGGATTTCATGTTCAACACCAAAATGTGCCTTGGAAGGTACCTCTCTATTCGTTTTATATGGCATTCACTGTATTTTTTATTTATTCGATTTTTATATTTTTATTCTTTAAAAAAAAAACAAGAAAAAGAAGTTATTTTCCGACGTGTAGCGACAATAATGATTTTCCGGGTTTTTCGTCGGTTAAATAAGGGGTTTTCTACCCAGAAAAACCCCCATTTATCCGACGAAAAAACCGGAAAATCATTATTATTAAAAACAAGAAAGTTTGTTGGACCAATATTATTTAATGACGTTTTCCAGATTCTTTTGGAAAGATAAGAAAAATCCTTTTCTTTATTTTAAAAGTTCAGGATCTATAAGAACTCCAAATATTTTGACCAGAAGTTGTTTAATTTTTTGATTAATTGTTCAAAATTTAACTTTTAAACTTTTTCATTAAAAAAAAAATCTTTGATACATTGTGTTAAATTAAATAGAGGGAAGGTAAATAAGATTAAAATTAAATTTATATATTTTTTTGCTTGAAAAAAAAAAAAAGAAAAACTGATAGCCTTTAATAAAACATTTAGAATAGAGAGGTACACTAACAAAATGTATTGAGCGCAAATAAACTAATGATTGTTGTATCAATGCATATTTTTGTGAAACAAGAAAAAAAAATGTTTTTTTTTTGTAGAAATATTCTTAAATGCAAAATTTAAAAACTCTTTCCATTTCGACACACTCACTCTCACCAACCACCCCAAAATGGTTTATCAATGAACCCCATCGTGACATCAAGATTCCATGACTTGGATCACGCCAATTACTTGAATGCTTTATGGCTCACCGCCATCACGTTTCTATGCGTGGGATATGGGGATATAGTCCCCAATACATATTGTGGCCGTGGCATAACGCTAACCTGTGGAATGGTGGTAAGTAAGAGATGATTGTAACAAATTAAAGATTCTCCCTCGACCCTTCCCACAGACAAAAATGTGTTATGGTTGAAAGAAAAAAAAAACTTCTTTCTACCCTGGCCTTATATCCACATTATCTTTTATATATATTTATATGTCTCTTTGCTATATACATACATATAATGCTACCTAATGAGATAATTCTCCTTCTCTTTCTGTGCTTTCTTTACTTCCTGTCTGTCTTCTGTCTCTCTCTCTCGCTCTCTTTCTCTCTCTATGTGTCTATGTATCGATGTCTCTACAAAAGAATAATATTCTCTTGAGATTTTTTTCACCAATATATTCTCGGAGCTTTTTCTCAATGTAAGCTTTTTCCATGAAATCCCCATTGCCTCTTCAATTCTTATATTAAGAACTTTCTGAATGTTGTATGCGTGTGTGTGTGTGTGTTTCAAAATTGTAAAGAATACTTTTCACATAGAATGAAAATATATCTTATATCAGGCTAAATATATACTTTCTTCGGTCATTTTGACATACAGTGGCGGACAAAAAAAAGAAACACATTTGTAGGTATTTATTTCATATATAAAATATTAGAAAAATATTTGCTAATTTTCATTTAATTTTTCTATTGTCGTTTTGTATTAATTTGTTACAAAGGGGAGTAGTTGATTATAAAAATATCGTCTCATATAGCGAATCCTCTGATCTATTCTTTACACACAATAAGCCAAAAAAGAAAAAGTAAATCCGAGGATTCTCCATGGAAGGACACGCGTTTAAAATGAATTAAATCTACAAACCTTGAAGGTTTTCTTATTTTTGTCGCTACAGTACATTACATTGGATGTTGTGTGTTGCTTTTCTGCCAATATTATGCCGACAAAAGGATAAATTTACAGTGATGATGATATTATCCAAAGAAGAAGAAGAAGAGTAAAATAATATGCTCTTTTCGCAAGAATGCTCATGGTTGGTTCATTTTTCCCTCCCATAGAAATCTTCTTCGCTATGTGCCTTTATACAAGTATATATTTGTAAAGAAAAAAAAATTGAATAAGAAAAAAAAACTTTCACGATGAAAGGATGTTATGCACAATACAAGGGCGAAGTACCTAATTGAAGGAAACGCAGAAAACAATTTTAACCTACCCAGTCTTGAAGGGAATCAAAAAAGAATAAGGAATCGCCAAAAATATTCACCATTTTCCACTGGGGTCACAACGAAAAAAGGCAATAAAGTTTTGTAAAAATTCAAAAAAAAAATAGCCGCCATTTGCCATTTTGTTCATTTCAATGCATGAAGCATATGTTTCAATGCTTCGCCATGAGCTTGTCTATGAGAGTTTGACATTTCATTCATGTTTTTTTGGGAAAAAATAAAAAAATTGCGTATTTTTTAGTTTAATTATCGTGGTAAATGTGTTTTACGTGTTGTTCGAGAGTGATTTTTATATCTGAATACCTGAAGGATGAATTCCCGCACAGCTTGTGACCGTCTCAGCGAGCACATCTCTCGTTACAAAACAAAGCAATCCAAAAACAATGGTCGTGGATCGTCTTGAAGATGACTTTTTCACGAATTGAGAGATCCTCTGCGCTGGAATCCTTTGCGTTTCACACCACCACGACGGACAAGACGATGGATTGCTGGTTTTGTGATTCCCTGGATGTTGTCACGCAAAACCTTACGATGTTTCTGGGCACATCCTTTCCCAAGACCTTTTCCACGACCAATGTTGTGCTCGCTGAGACGGTCACAAGGTGTGAGGGAATTCATCCTTCAGGTATTCAGATATAAAAATCACTCTCGAACAACACGTAAAACACATTTACCACGATAATTAAACTAAAAAATACGCAATTTTTTTATTTTCTCCTAAAAAAAAAAAATAAATGAAATGTCAAACTGTCATCGACAAGCTCATGACGAAGCATTGAAACATATGATTCATGCATTGAAATGAACAAAATGGCGAATGGCGGCCAATTTTTTTGAATTTTTACAAAACTTTATTGTCCTTTTTCGTTGTGACCCCAGTGGAAAAAGGTGAATATTTTTGGCGATTCTTTATCCTTTTTTGATTCCCTACAAGACTGGGTGGGTTAAAATTGTTTTCTGCGTTTCCTTCAATTAGGTACTTCGCCCTTGTATTGTGCATAACATCCTTTCAGGGATAATAAAATGGGAAGGAGTGGTGTGAGGTATATAGAATTTAGAAAATTGTTGTACATGAAAATAAACAATCACAAGAGCTGGATGAGAAAACATGATAAATGTAGCGATAAATTCCCGCAAGAATTGCAATGAATTTCACAAACAAATCGCATTGGAGAATCTTTTTGCCATTCGCTATCGAAGGAAAAAAAACGAAAAGAAAAAAAACCATCTGAAGAAAAATGAAGAGGATGGAGGAAAAGGGAATATCACGTAGAAGTGAGAAAAAAATAAGATGATAGATATCACGACGTGTTTAAATTCCCTTCTCCATAGATTCCACGATCCGGACAATTTTGCGAATTTGCTGAATAGTATGTGGTTGATTGCGATAACGTTCTTAAGTGTTGGATTTGGTGATATTGTGCCTAATACGTACTGTGGGCGAGGCATCGCCGTCAGTACAGGAATCATGGTGAGTTTCTTATTTAAAAGAAGAAAAAAAAACTTTTCTCTTATTCTTATTTTCATATTTTGTTATCTTTTGTGTTTACACTCAACAAAAATTTATTTCACGTAATTTATTACTTCTGTGCAATCAAGTTTAAAAGTGTTTTTTTGAGTAAATAAAGTGGACAGGTTGTTGTGCTTCACAGTTCACTCTTAGAAAGTAAAATTAAATGGATATTAACAATTCAATGGCTTAAATTCGTCAATATTATGTAGATTTTCTATCTTTGCTAAAAATTAAATTTTTCAAAATAATCTATTAAAAATTATTTACACGAGAAAAATTGCTGTGTTCAAAAAGTACGAAACTTTTCTTAAAAAATTTCAATTTTAACTAATTCTTTACTCATTCGTTCTTTTCTATAAGCAACTTTCTTTTTGTTTAAGAGGCTTTTTTATTAACTACGCCACGTCAAATAATTTAATTTTTTTTTAATGATTTTATGATCCAAATTATGATTTTAAATTCACTTTAAAAGCCCTATTTTCTTAACACTGGACTGTAACAAAATTTCCTACCAATCTTTTAAAAAAAATTCATATTTATTGCGTTCAATTTTTAGCATCTTTTGCTAAAAAAAATAAATAAAAAATCATTAAGATCTTAAAAAAAAAGATTTCCATTTAGGACATTATTTTGCTAAAAGGATTAATAAAAATTTTTAAAAAAAATTAATTGTGTATTGAAAAAACTTTGTAATTATTTAGATAGGTTTATATTCTATTCAAAAGAACATTGCACTGAGATTCCCTACTAGTTTAAGGAAATGTAGGTGAGCTTTCGTGCAAAGTAAATATGAATAGATTATATAGACTTGTAGAAGTATTCTTTGGCTATACATAACATAATGTACATTGGTAAATTGTCAAATATATAAAGGTTTTTTTTTATCATTCACAAAATGTTTTAATGAATTTTCGCCCAAGCTCTAGCACAGCATTCGCGTGTAATTTAAAATTTTGATTAATACAAAAGTTAGTATATGATTTTTATTAATATATAAAATTAATTTATATATTTTTTATTTAATCAATCCCACCTATTTAATATTCGGTCAATCTTTACTAAATTCTTCAAACCCTTTTAAATCTATAAAATAACAACTGATTGCCATATTTTGTACTTTATTTAATGCTGCTGTATGTTATAGGGCGTGAGTAACACAAAAATAATTTTTCAATTATACAATAGTTGCTGCTTCCAAAATTGAGAAACCTCTTTTTTACTTTTTGAACACAGCTTTTATATCTTTTTTTTTTACTTAAAATTTATTTAATGATTTTTCTTTTGAATTGAACTACACTCTGTAAATTTTGTGAATTTTTATGCAAATTTCAATTTGCAATCACTGTATAATTTTGCGTACATGGTACAAATTGTTGATAAATAAATTTGTATTAGTTTAGTGATGACTCCATTGAATGTTCCAAAAGTGAAAAGCAGAAAATTTATTCGTGAATTTCCCAAGTGAATGCGTGCATTATGATCTATGGGTTGGTGGTGGTTTCGAAATGAAATTACGCGCGGCAAAAGCCGCAGAGGTGAAAATTGCTTTAAATTTCCAACAACAAAAGGCGTGTACCCTGTGAGGAGGTGGAGGGGTATGGTGTGCTCCATCAGAAAATCCTCGATGGAATTTGTAAAATCTCCCGAACAATTACACCTCATTTGGCATTGAGGAAGATTCAGCAGAAATTGCGTTAAATCGCGAATTTATAAATCTCACAGCTATGGGCGAGATATTAATTGTGCGGGAATATCTGATTTTGCACACTTTGGTGGGGAAATAAAATCACACCAGATCAATGCACAATGGGTGGATGAGGTTTATCATGAATACTTAATCAGATTGGAGCATTAAATAATACTTTTTTCCCCGGGTGGAGAATGGAGGAGGGTTAAAATTCAAATTATTCATGCTCTTTATAAAGTCGTAAAATAATAATAATGTTTTTTCTTTACATTTTATCCGCGTGTTTTGGGTATTAAGTCGTAAAATTTATCATTATCAATGCTATGCGGAACCAAAGTGTGATTTTTCATTTCGATCCCTACTCTCAAGTATTGCTGTGGTGTGATTAATTTGAATTTAAAGCCCAAGAAAAATTGTAAAAGGAAGAATTGGAAAGAATCGACTGATACTTAAGGAATATTTCGCCGAGGGAAGGAATTAGCAAAGGGAGAAAGACATTATTTTAATTTCTGAGATAAGGTGTAGGAAAGATTCATTATATTTTCTGAATATTTAGAAAATATTGAGCATGCGAATCATAAATTTCATGAAATAGAGTGAAAGAAGATCGAAAAAATCAGAGCTAGAAAAAAGAAAATTCTTTCACCCCCCTTAAACATTAAACAGTGACCATGCAATCTGAACACATTCAAGGGTGAAGGAATCAACTTAAAATTCACGAGATATTGTTAATATTTATACGTTGACTCATCCAGATCCATAAAAAACTGCAATATAATGCCAAAAACAAAAATTCTACACAAGTTATACGGAAAAGCTATAAAATCACCCCACAGATTGTCGGTTCTGCTATAGGGAGGTATTTGCTTTTGACAACTTGAAGAAGAAAAAAAATGAGTATAAAATTTTGTATTTATGATTCAGAAGAAAATAATCCCAAGCCAAGCTAACAAACTATGTTACCATCAGCATGTTTCCAAAATTCCCTACGTAGTACAACCCATTGCAGCTAACGAGGGGTTAACATCGTACTGCCCCAATATTTACTAAATTGCCCAATTGCCTGAATTGCCTCTCGTTTTTGGGGGGCAAAAGTTGCACTGAAAGCATAATCTTCAATGCCAAAAGTTACACAATGAGAATTTTATGATGTTGAACTTCTCCGCTTTGTATACATACCTATATTACTTCTTTGATGAAGAGAGCTTTTAGAAAGCTCCGACAAAAAAAAAGATAATATAAAAATGATAATTTCTGCATTAATTTTTTAAACCATTTAACCACTTGAACGTTTAAAAATTCAAAATTTTTTTTAAAGCATCATAAAAGTTACAATAGAAATAAAATTTACCCCATAACATTAACACGATATTAACCCCTCGGTATCATTATTTTGCGACAAAATTCGGTCAATTTTTTTTGTGTATACTGAGGTCAAACCTGTAAGGGCGGCATTCCAAGCATTTGCAATAAAATTTGTAAATTATTGCGGAAAAAGTGAAATCCCTCTCAAGCTCAACCACCCCTCAATTCTCACACCACACCAAAAAAAATGCCGGAAGTCAAGTAAAAGGTATTCCAGTGTGTGTGTGTGAACTGAACACATAAAAGGAATAAACAGGGGGATGAGGGTAGAGCGTTTATGGATGTGACACATAAGATAAGGGGAAAAGGAGCGATGTCTATTAAACACCATGGGACTTGGGGGCGGATGAATGCAGCATAAAATCTCGTTCGCGATTGTCTCCACCATTTCGCATTTGATGGTCCTCCAATTGACGATTTATGGCACTTTTAGTGGTGTTCATTGCGATCCCCTTGTCACACATCTAAACAATATCACGCGCACCATCATGAGCCAAATTCACGGGTGGACAAATCGTGATGTTCCAAAAACAGTTCGCGAGAGTCATTGGATGGAGTTTCTTTTCGCTTTTCTTTAGTGTATAACAAAAATGCAGAAAATACCAAATTTATGTGTTCACTGGCGACCCTCTGGGGATGATTGGCGCTTCTTGTCTTTCTCCCAAAACTCAAAGCACTATACTTCAACATTTATGTATTTATATGTACGAGAAAAACAAGGCATTCTATATGAAATTTATAGTTCACGAGAAGCACCCCCTCATTCCTCTGATATTACCCCCACGTATTATATATGTGGCGCACTATGTAGTAAAAGCAAACTTTTCTCTTATTTTTTGGGGCGCCAATTTTTGTAGGGGAAAAAATCACAACTTGGAAGGAAGAACAAGAAAACATCACAAACATAAAAGTGTCAACATAAAGTTTGTCTAGTCCATACACCCATGCATTACATTTTGCTGTATTTTGATAACGCACTATTTGCAAGGTATTCCAGACAAAAAACTTATTCATTTTCTTTGACGGAAAAGCTTATTTTGAAATTCCCAAAAAAAAAAACCTTTTTTTCAACAAATTAATTAAAAAGAATTAAATTCAAGAAAATTAAATTCAAAGAAATCTTGTAAATCTGATGGAATATCTTGTTGTACAAATTACTGAGAAAGAGAAAGTGATTGAAGATTTTGCTCTAGGCAGTGCTTTTTCATCTTTAAAGTAACAATATAGCGATTATCTAGATCATTCTTCTCAGTGTGTTGTGTATATAATGATACGTCGAATGAGTTTGAGAGTTTGAGTTAAGAAAATACATACATACATATATAACATACAATGGAAGCTCACCATCTGTAAATCTTTGGAGAGAATTATCTTCGACGCGCGACTCGCATACCCCCAGGAGTGTATGTACATATATATGTATGGTGTAAGTGGAGCTTCTCAAGGACCCCATATGAACGAAGGGAATTGCATCAAATTGTGAGCTTTTCTTGCTCTAAGCGAATGTGGAAGAAATATAGCTGAGGATTCATTACATAAATATTTTTCAGGAATCTAATAAAGTGGGAGATATATTCGATGTAATCGCATTGCATGATGAAGGGATTTATGAGTTGTTGTTTAGAATGAATCACCCCATTTTGTAGATAAACACACAAACTGTGGGCACAAATAAACACAATATGCAGCGTTTCTTAAATGCGAAACGTTTTAGGGTGTTGAATTATTTATTTATACTATTTTTTTCCTTATGTTTTTCTTCCACTAATGAGCTGATTTGCGTAACAAATAAACAATTTCCTTCCCTTTCTGTTAAGGGAGAATGGAGCTAATAAAGTCAAACGAGGGTTTAGAAAAAGCTCAAAATACTATATTTCCCAATGAGATAGAGCAAAATGGTATGAGGAAAAGTTGTAGAGCGGAAAATTTCCAACAGTAATGATTTATTACTTTACTCTATCTAATTAAATAATAGGAAATTTTTGAGATTTTTCTAAAGCCTTGTCTGACTTTTCTTTAGCTCTGACCCTTCCTACAAATTAATAAATTGCAGAAAATCCATTAAACCATTAAAGTAAATTATTTTATTAAATTTTCAAATACTTACCTACATAATCTTACCTTTTCATTCGTGCAAGAACACTTGAGAATGGAACGAAGAAGCTCCATTTACCAGATTTGTGAAAAACCATCAATAAAAGGGTTTTGAACAAGCTGCACTAACGTACGAAGAGTGTGAGCACAGATAAAATGATTTTTCCGTGAAAATTCTCAATAATAGAGCATTTCACTCTGAGCAGCAATTCGAAACGAATGAAAAGGAAAAAAAGAAGAGAATTCATTGATTCCCCAGGTGGGAGACATTGATTAAAAGTTCCATTAGAAATGCTGTATTTTGTGGCAATTGAGAAACCCCTTTGAGACCACACCATTCAATGTGTGGTTTTATTTTCTCATTTTCCCATTTTCAGTGTGTGTGAATGGCAATTTTGTCAAAAGGAGTTGGAAAAAAAGAAGAAAAGCAAAATGAAGAGAAAAGGTCCATAAGCATTTCTACATTTGTGGTTCTCTTTCTGCAATTTATTTATTTCCAGGGTGCCGGTTGTACAGCTCTTCTAGTTGCAGTTGTTTCAAGAAAGTTGGAATTAACTAGAGCAGAAAAGCATGTACACAATTTTATGATGGATACTCAACTCACGAAGAGGGTAAATTTTTATATTCTACCATTCAATCAAGCTAATCTGTCGAATTTTGCCCTTTTTCTCTGCTAAAGCTACATGGAAAGAAAGGAAAAGAACCGAACAAGTTATAAGCTTAACTCCATATCGCTTATTGATTGGTCAATATCCCAAATATATTGGCATTTAAAATTTTTTTTCTATACGCATACAGGGTGTTTCCTTGCAAAACCTTGAAGAAGTTGAGCAAGAATTTCTTTTTTTTACGATTTAACAATTTGGTTAGGAAGGGGACCTTCTTGCGGTAACATCAATAGTAAAGTTTTGTATCTAGCTTCAGAGGAAAAATACTTAATTTTCCGGAGCTTTCGATGTTCCTCATACACCTTCCTCAGCGACTGTGAAGGAGCTTTTGTAACTTTTCCGAAAGAAGGTGCTCTCCTAAACAAATTCTCAATTAAAATCCATCGAAAAAAAACATAATTACACCCCCTTAAGATGGTTACATGAAACACCCTCTACTTTTCCATGGAACTTTAGGATATTTATATCTCGTTTAAGATGAAAAATTGATATAAATACCATTTTTGTGGGTTAAAAAATACCCATAGCATGGGTTGTAACATCTCAAGATAAAAATCCAACACCCCCACATCGTTGTGAAGGAGAATTTATATTCAATTTATTCACTCCATCTCATTTGATGGGAGTACTTTCGTGAAAAATGTGCCAAATTCTATTTGCATGAAATATTTGGTGCTATTTCACATATCAACGATCACAGGGTGGGTGTTCTCTTTATTTTTTTCTAACTTAACTATCACTCACCAAATTGGCCTATCTATATAACATACATGTAGAGGTGCAAATTGCTACTTTCGTGGTGTCGGTGAAAAAAAATCTCAAAAATCATTCATTCAACGTGAGTGGTGATAGTCTAAAAAATCCCTCGAGGGGTGTTTATGTTGCCCTCGAGCGTGCAATGCATGCAGAATTACATATAATGCTTAAAATGTAGCACAGCAGATCAAAAAGAAAGGATAAAATTCGTGTGCTAAATATTTCAGCGTCATTTGAATTAATTTGAATTTATAAAATGCCTAAAATGCACATTAGGAGATGATGTCTTATTTCCTTTTTCTTTGTAAAAATGTTCCTTTTTAGCTGAAAAATGCTGCAGCGAATGTTCTTCGTGAGACGTGGCTAATTTACAAACACACAAGACTGGTTAAACGGGTAAATCCTGGTCGAGTTAGAACACACCAACGGAAGTTTCTACTCGCTATTTATGCGTAAGTTTGCATAATTTTTCCATTCATGCAGCATAATTGCATGAAACCTTGACAATTTTTTTTTGCATTTCCTTCCTTGTCATAAACACCAACTTATTCGTCAAAAAAATATGTTTGTACATAACACTGGGACAGGTAGTGAAAGCTTTTAAAATTTATTCATATCTACTTAGTTTACAAAGTTGGTGTTTTCGCCCAAGATTTTACCAATGAGGATTAACACTACATTTTCTCTCTTATTTCCTTCAACATCAGACTGCGAAAAGTAAAAATGGACCAACGAAAATTAATGGACAACGCCAATACAATTACAGATATGGCAAAGGTAAGAAATTACAAATAATTTTCCCTCTCTAACTCGGTGCATTCTGCAATTATTTCAATGAACGCCATTTATCCCACTCAATTTAACAATTTTCTACTCTCAAGAGAGTTCCCATTTCCAATTTGATTGATAAAAAAATAATATTCTTCGATTCTTTCAAAGTTTCCTCTTCAATAATTAAATCTCAAAATTATTTTATTACTTTTTTTTAATGTAATTACTTTAGAAACTCATCTAAACTTTTGAAAACTTTTCACTCTAAGTTATGAGTTCGATAAATCTAATGAAGTCTAGTGCAGAAGTGAAAATCCATATTCTCAAGCATACCCCAGCATACCTACCTATAAAGGAAAAACAACGAATTGAGCTTAATATGCCAATTTAGAAATTTCACACTTCACCAATTCCTGGTGATTGGGTGATTTTTCAGATTGAATTGTCCCATGAAAAAGTCCTTAATCATCTTCATCTCATTTGGTGGGAAATGTTTCTTTTGGTATACATTTTTTTATTGTTTTTCTTTCCCACTTTCTCAGACACAAAACACAGTGTACGAAATTGTTTCGGACATGTCATCACGCCAAGATGCCGTAGAAGAGAGACTGTCAAGTCTCGAAGATAAATTGCAGGGTCTACAGGTTTGTATTTTTCATTAATGTTCAATAATTCTGCAAATCTGATAGAAACTATTATATATAAGAAAGGAAAATTATCTAGAAGGAAAAATGACATGAAAGTTTTTGTGAAACATGCTGGGGAGCTTTATCTATCTTTTATCTTTTATATATACGGGAGCTTTCAGAATGCATTAAACAGTATGATGGTATAATAAAATAATAATCTTGTATCAAGAGCTTTTCAAGTTTTCATCCTCAATGAGAGAATATTTTCCGGATTACCCTTAAAAACAATTCAGCAAAATCTCACCAATGTTCTGTAATCATCATGGAAGGGTTGGTTGATATACATACAAGTATAGATAGAAAAGCTTCCGTGGAGAAATCAAATCTATTTACTGTCAGTGTGGAGTGTTTGATTAAATTTCACTGTGAATTTACGACGTGTGTGAAAGATTTTTTGGGAACATTGATTCTGGAAGGATTTATTTGTCGTCCTTTGGGGAGTACTTGAGGGGAAAACTTATTCGTTGGCGTTGAAATTTGAAATCCAAATAGTGAGATTTGTAACTGAAGGAGGTACTAAATCTACTTCTCGAATTTATCTAATAACATTTTTCACTTTCTTCAATATGCTGCTGAGAGGAAAAATAAGAAATTTTTCTTTTTGAAATTTATTTTCATCAATACAATAAGAATGAATATGACCTACATTTTGTAGTATCTCAAAGTAAAAATAAGCTCTTTAGTTATGTATGTAGTTTGATGGGGGTTGGTGGGAAAATATGAGATATATGGATGCAGACTACATGATAAATCTATTCAAATTTTATTTTATTTTTCTCACATGATTTTTGCATATTATAGGAGCAAATAGAAGCTCTACCAGAACTCCTAACACGGTGCCTGAGTCAACATCAGGAGAGGGTGGACCAGAGGAGAAATTTCCTCCATCCGGATGCAGCTGCCACGGCGTCTTCGTCCAATTTGCCAACACCAGGACCACCTCTTGGATCACCATTCCCACATTCGAGGTATATACTCAATCTCATTCTTTTCACTCTCCACACCATCACTCGTCTTCCCTTGTATAGGGGCTTTGCCTACTCACCACATCCTCCATCAATCTTTCAGCACTTCCTCACCCATACCACCCCCTCCATCGCCCTCCACCCTCCTACCCACCCCTCAACATCTCCAACCATTATGATTCTATTATATTCAAGCAATATTGAATCATTCACTTGAGGCTCTTTTCTCACCCATCCCTCGCGTGTGATTCTCTTCGTGATGGTGGCATCATCCACGCGGAGAGACACAATCACGGAAAAAAATATTTATTGACTCTCCATAACTTTCTTTATCGACACGCACTCACATGACTTCCATTTACTCACAGATTTATCCCGCCCCATGTATGTTATTCACCATCCTCATCGATTCTTTCTCCGATACAATCCCCAAAAGCAAAACTATATTTTCACAGGAAAGAACATCATCATCTTCTTCTTTTCCTTTCTTGGTCTTTTATTGCAAAACTTATAGAAAAAAAATTTGAATAAAATTCTTGAGAAACTTTCTTTTAGTGAAGAGAGGAAAATCCCATTGGGTATATGTATTGACAAACCTCAAAAGCCAGTTTGAATTTAATTCTCAGAATATACAAAAGCTTTTAGACAAACATATAGTGCCGAATGCAAGAGAAACTACATGATACTGCCTCAAAGTTAAAATTGTGTACATATTTTGAATATATATGTACATATTTGAGTATTATTTTCAAAATTTACAAAGCGAAAATGAGACGTTTGGTTGTATTAAAGCCAAATTTCAACGTTGAAAGTTATATAAATTGAATGTTTAATCGATGTTTAATTTATACATAATACATACTTCCGGGTTCTTCGTGGAGACGAAGAAGAAGCCGGAAATATATAGAAATATATATAAAATAAATTGACTGAAAATTAGCTTAAACTGAATGAGAAAAATTTAATATATAAAGATAATTTCATATTTCATCAAAGCTTCATTTATATATTTTTTCTTTAATAAAAAAGCTCTCTTTAATTTGAATATCTTGAATTGATTTGTCTTGCAATCAGATATGTTTCAATTACCTGATTTTCCAATGAATCAGTATCCAATTAAAAGTCTTCTGAATTCTATCCACAATCTCTTTCTTTCTCCCACCCACCAATACCCCTTCCTATATTCTTGTTATGCAATTTTTTATCAAGAGAAAATCTAAGAAAAAATGATTATTTTTTCTCAAAATTTTTGGTCACGATTTGTTTTTTCATTATTGCATTTAGGAGCCGAGGGCTGCGAAATGATTGAATGTGTGTGGCATGAAAATCATTTTATTACCTGAAAGAGGGTTATGCGAAAGTTTCGTTGACAAATAATGTAAGAGTTCCATGAAAATGTTATGAGCACAATGTTTAAAAATGAAAGGTTTTAAAAAGAAATCTCAAACCTCTCTATCTGTCTCCTTAAAGAATTCAAACTTATCTCTTGTGCCAAATTTTATTTGTACATAATTATGTATGTTACAAAATATTTGGTGAACTTTCAACTGTTACTACTCTTACTGATGCTGCTCTTCAAAACTTCTTTCTTTTTCTCCTTTTCGTGGTCTAGTGAGATTTTTAAATAGCTGTGTAACACGTTGTTGGAGCCATATAATTTTAGCTAAATTGCATCAAAATGACTTTTGAATGCGAAATGTCTGTTTAAAATTTCTTTTATCTAAACTTTCTGCATTCATTGTTTAATCCACTCAAATTTTCTTGTTCATAGTGCTCTTTCTCCATTGACAAAAAGGGCACTTTTGTAAATATCTGGTGGATAAACAGACAATCCACACAGATCCCACCTGGGTGTCCAATTTAATCGAATGTCTCTCAATGGTGCTTTAAAAGGAAAACTCTTTAAACATGTACAACAAACTTTCTCGTCTGCGCAATATTTCAAATTTATAACGTGATATATTACTTACATAAAAATTTAATTAAATTATGTGTAACCCTCAAAAAGTTTCACCCAACCAAAAGTCCAGTTTGTAACTACAAATTAAGCTTTTTGGTAAATTATTAAACGAAATATTGCATTTCTCACATTCCATATTATGTTTGCATCTAATTTGATTAAATTCACACATAGCAATATACATATTTTTTGGCCAAAACTATTCGGGTAATACAAAAACACGATCATAACATAATAATTAATCTCATAGAGTATTTTGTTATTGCTACTGATATGGATTTAATAACAGACTTTTCCATATAAACCCCACCCATAAAAGGAAATCCCAATAAGTAGGTCAATTTGATAAGATGGAAATCAGTATATTGCTGTGTCGCCCAAAAATTTATTTATATACACGCAACTTCCACAGTAAAAGGGAAAATTAAACAAGCCCTAAACCCCCATATTGATTGGATATTTGGAGAAAATTTTCTATATAGTACCAATTTGAATATAAATGAGTTAATTTTCTTCAATGTCAAAGTCGATAAATAATAATTTCTAATTAAATGTGTGCAAAATATGTCAGAAGGTCCCTCTCTTTGCACGATCAATTCACAACAACTCCCAAACAAAATGCTTTGATGTTCTTGGAGAAAATTCAAATATTCTCGTCGCAATGACTTTTCTTATTCTTACTGATGAATGAGTACAATGCTTTAAATAAGACCCTATACCCAGTGTTAATGATTATATCCTGTCGTATTTCAAATTAAAAGCTCCAAGATGTAAAATGTAATTAAAGAAAAGTATTTCTCACGCGTTTTAATTAAGTAATTCTATAATATGATGAAGTACATACAATTAATATTGGGTATAGGCAATGACGACGTGGAGCTTTTATCAAATTAACGACACAATTGGAGAAAATTGAGCGCCCCAATGAAATGAAATTTTGAACGAAGAACAAAGTCTCACAGCTCCTATATTATATTATTTTTGTGAGAAATATTTCTCCTTTTAACCTTTTCGAATTATTCTTTACCCAGGATTTGTCCATTGATCGCTCGGAGATTCTACTGTGTTGACTTTGAGTCGATTAAAAGCATAAAAATTGCATAAAATGTTTTGATTTGAATGGATTCGTTTAAAAGATTTTTTCTAAGAAGATTGACTACTTTGGAAATATTTTAGAATCAATTCTAGGGCATATTTCGGTTAATAACAAATTAGATTTTAACTAGAATAAATGAAACTTCAGTATCAAAAAATTATAAAGAAATTGAAATATTGCGAAAATATATTTGATCAAATCTCGCTAAATGTGCTTATAAATACCTACATAATATACAGTATTGAGAAAAATAATAGGGCCACCGATATTATTTTAAAGTTCTCTTGACCTCAATCGTCAATATCTCAGGCTTGAAATAGAACCACTCACAAAAACCCTCCTAACTCTTTTTCTAGGTGTTCGATTTTCAAAATTTCAAAAAACTCTAAAAGCTGCCCTCTTCCTCTGTTCAAAACTTCTGGGGTGCTCAAAATCGGTTGAAAGGCTGATTTTTAACAGTCATTCAAGTAAACCCAAATACCAAAAATGTCACTTTCGGTTTAACCTTCTATTAAAATTAGACGGAAAGAGCTATTTTCATAAATCTATCACCGTTGAAAAGGGGTTAAATGTAGCTTTCAGAATCTATGCCATTTTTCAAAATCGGTGACCGACAGCCTGAAATATTGACGATTGAAGTCAAGGGTACCTTTAAAATAATATCTGTGATTATATTATTTTTCTCAGCACTGTTTATTCGAATTCTCTAAGCCTTTCTTCCTGAACTTTGATGTACGTACATAGGTCATGTAACTATATGTTGTACATTCTGTGTGTGTGTGTGTGTGTGTGTGTGTGTCTAAAATTGATATCAATATGGGAAATCTATATACAATGTGATTCTTCTCCTCTGCGCATGCAGGTGGTTGATTGGGACATTAGTGAAGCATTTGATGTGATGGTGGTCTAACGTTTAGCATACATGGTTAGTTTCTCTTTTAGGAGTGTCCCAGCGGCACCAACAACGCCCGCATATCCGTGGCCAGCAAGCCCAATTCTGCCACCAATCTCCAGCAGGACACCCCACCTTGTGCCGGAGACTCTCGTACCGGTTACCACATCAAATAACCAGGATGGTTTGAATACCAGCCACCAGCACACGAGAAGTAGTAGCTGAATGGAAGCCAGGTCTGAGCTACGGCAGTCGTCCTCGGACGCTTCGGACTCTTCCGGTCGCGACGCATCAACAACCAAATTTACAAAGCGACGCGAAAGGGCGGCTCGTGTGTGAATTTTACGCACACAGATACACCCTATCCTCCAGAAAAACTTCGCGCAGGCTGAGTCCAGATAACAAGAAAAAAATTATATATACAACATATATAGGTAAATATAGGCTCTTCTCTGTTTTAAGTAAATTATCCTCTCCTGTGATGCCTCCGAAAAATGTTAACCAGTCACACAAACCATCTGTAAAAGAGGTTTCATCTTAGGACTTGTATTTAGTGCATTGTTAAACACAAAATGTTTTATCTCGTGATTCAAATGCAACGAGATAACAGGCAGACACTACATACATTTTCTGAAATAACAAGAGAGAAAAGCGAATTACCCTGCCAGGTGAATAGTTGGTTGGTACACACCTCACCTGTGCAAAATATACATACAATAGTTTATAAAATATATAAACAGACCTTTTGAAATCGGAAAGCTTTCTTTTTAGACCCAAATAGATACGGGATGGGTGGTATATAGAATCTTTATATAAGCGTATATAGGATATTACATAGGCCAACATATATTTTGCATCAAATGCCATCATAGAGATCATCTAAACGTTCAATTTTCAACTTCTTTTTCCTTTTTCTCCATTTGAGAGTATTAAATGTTAAATATTTTCTTTTAGAATTTATTATTTATTTGTGGGAAGATTCTGAACTTTCTTTAAGAATTTTTCTCTACACGTGACTAGCTTATTTTATATCATTATTATTTTAATTTTTTTTTCAGAAAAACCACAATGAATTCTTGTGGTTAAATTTTGATGTAAAACATAACTTTTAATATGATTTTTCCTGAAATGTTTTTTTTCTACAATATTGTGTACATAAATACGGAAAAAACTTAAGAAAACTGCGTTTCACTACTATTTTCATGAAGAGATTCTTTTACGTTACAAATTTTCATTTTATGCAACAGTCAAGATTGAAAAAAAATCCTTAAAATTCCATATTAAGCCAAAATCGATTAAATTTGAATGATCAACTATGGCAAAATGTAAAAGCAAAATTAACTTTCTCTCTCTCTCTCTTTCTCTCAGCTAACAAGCAATTATAAATGGGAACGAATGCAATTTTATTGAATTTATAATTGTCATTTATTTGATTCCCATTAAAACCCTTTTGTTGTGTTCTGCTTCAATCACCACCAATTTTAATGACTTTATTGATTAACTTGAATACAAAATGAAAATAATGATGAATATTTAATCAAACTTGCCAAATTGTATTAACTTTTTCCAACTGCACTCGCACCGCACATGAATAAAATGAATTTTAACGGTCGGTTTATTTATTTTGTGTATCCAAGTGAAATGTGGCGACAGATTACCTGTATATATGAATATTTAATTAACCAAATTGATTTATATAATACTGCAAACTATTAAGTTTGCTTTTTCGGCAAAAAAAGCTCTTTTAAAGTTCCCTAATTTTCCACAGAATGCTCAAGAAATTTATTCAGGAAAAACATTAAATTTCGCAACATTTGAGAATGCATTAGGGATGATTTTGTAATTAATCTTACAATAGAAAGATCTTCTGACTGGGGTGGGGGTGGGATTTAAAGCCACAGCAATGCCATTTTAATTACCACGTTGTTTCTTCATTGGACGTACACCTGAGAGACGTCTTTTCCCATTGCATTGGATTGTGCTGGAAATCTAAATGAGAGACAAGAAGAGACAGTTATGTACGTAGAAAAGCATTTTCTTAAATACATAGAAGGATTCTTTGGAGATTTAGGAGTCAGTGACGTAGCCAGGAGGGTGTTTGGGTGTCTGCTGAACACAATCATGAAGTGAAATTAATACAAAAATATTTTGAAAGTGCATTAAAAGTGAGTGACAACGGGGGATAAATTAAAATGCCAAATATGCGAATAAAAGGGGAGGTGACGCTATATAATCTTGCCTGTCTCTTTATAAAATTGCAAAGAATTTTCTAAAAGGAGAGAGAGAGAGAGAGAGAGAGAGAACTTTAAAACAATGTGGAAACTTTAACGTTAATTTTCTTCAAAGGAAAATTCTTTTTTTTTCTCTATCATTTACAAAGTATTTTGAGAAAATTCAAATAAATTAAAAATCAACTTAGAATTTAGAACTTTACAAAAATAAAATAAAATATAAAAATGAAATGCAAAAAAAACTATTAAGCAGTCGTCAAATGCTGTGAAATTTAGTATTTAAAAATCTGCAAAAATAATAAAAACCAAAAGAATTCGATTTAAAAAAAAGTTAAAGTATTTTTCCGAATTTTCTTTTAAACAACAAATCTTAATCTAATTTGAATATTTTTTAAGAATAAAAAGAATCTTTTTAATTAAAGGCAATTCTGGGTTTATAAAATACACAAAATAATTTTTACTGACGCACAAAAAAAGCAGAAGAACTAAAAAGAAAAAAAAAACTTCACAACTGAATGAAAATGAACAACTCAAGTCTACAAACTGGGCCATAAAAAAAACTCTTAAACATACGAACAGTAAGATAAATCCTCAAAATAGACGGTTTCCGTATTAAACTTTAAAAACAGAAAGAAAACCATAAGAAGATAAATTTCATAGATAAAAAATTAATTTATTCTGGCAAAAAAAAAAATCTGGAAAATCAAAATTAAAGAATGAAAAAACGAATCTCCTTAATCACTCGTAGAGACAGAAAGATTTTCCAAACAAACACTTTGCGAGCCAACACACACGTTCTAATAAGAAGACTTGAATGGGTCTCGGGGTAGACCAATTAAGTATCTGCAGCGACACTGTGCAACTCACTCAAGTGATTTATCATCGTAATGTGTTGGATGATGACACACTCAATCCCATTGAATTTTGTCGTCGGGTTGATCGATTGCATGCGATAGTAGAGCCAGGAAATTCTCATGGTTTTCACATAAATTCGCCCCTCTTTTGGCTGCTTCCTGACCTCTGCACTTCATTAGTGAGGGAGCACGCTACACGTGCCATTTGCATTTTTTTCTTAAATTCTCTATCATCGAAAGAAATATATTATAGCAGTGTAAGAAGAAAGGAGTTTATTCATTTTTAATCTCTCATGACGTCAGTACACTAGAAAAAATAAAGTCTCATAGAAGATCAGAAAAAAAACAAACTGAAAAGGAAAAGCCAAAAGACTTTTCATTTGGGATAGCATAAAGAAGGAAACTTAAAAAATCATTTAAGGATTAAGGAAATAAAAAGAAAAGGTACGTAGCACAAGAAAATTTATTATTTAACATGTTTTTTTTTAACATTAATAAATAAATATTTCTGAGAGAAATAAAAATAACAAACAATACCCCACACATAATTTCCGGAAAAATTTTTTTTTTTTTTTTTTTTTTTTTTTTTTTTTTTTTTTTTTTTTTTTTTATTTTTTTTTTTTTTTTTTATTTTTTTTTTTTTATCAATTGTTTTACATTTTAAGCATATATAATTTTTTCCTAATTATTAATGCTTTTTGGCTTATTTTTCTTTCTATATCAATCAGTTATTCCCATATTTTTACTTAATCAGTTCTTACATTTTGTTTTTCTAAAAACTTACATCTACCCCCCACCCCTAAAAAAATTGTATCTAAGCGAAATGTTAAATTACATTGAATGGTGAAGTATACATTTTTAGCCTAGGCGTATATTCCTTTTGAATATTGTTGATTAGAGTATTATTAATAATTTTCATTTTATCAAAGCATCTTTTGTTAATTTCTTTAGCCTTCATCTTTATGGGCATCACATTTGAAATTTCATATAATTTTTTATTTGAAATGTATTTTTTAGTTCTTTGATTAAAGGTATTGTTCGTGGCCATTCTTAGAGATTTTGTCTCAATAATCTCATATTTTTTCCATCTACTTTTTGGCATTTTGCCCCAAATTTGTGCCCCATATAATAGTATTGGTCTAATAAATAATTTATATATATTAATTTTGTTTGTAATATTTAACTGATTATTACTTTTTAAAAATGGAAATATATTCTTCATTCCTATCTTTGCTTTTTTGATTTGATGTTCACTATTTTTGCTAAAATTAATTTTTTTGTCCAAAATTAGCCCTAAGTATTTTGTATATTCTTTCTCTTCTATTTCTTGTTCTTCAATTTTGATAACTCTATTGGTTTGGCTTTTTTTGGTAGTGAAATTTACTAATTCTGTTTTTTCTGCATTTATATTAATTCTCCATTTCTTGCAATATTCTGTAAAATGTTCTATATCTTTTTGTAAAGCTTTATAATTATTTTTTAAACCATTTTTTGAAGTGTATATACAAGTATCGTCAGCAAAAATAGACATCTTTGATTTTATGTTTTTAGTAACATCATATGTGAATAAACTATACAAGGTTGGAGATAGTACTGCCCCTTGTGGGCATCCTGCTTCAATTTTTACAATTTTTGACTTAGCATCATCAACTTCTACAAATATTTTTCTATTGCTTAAGTAACTCTTTATAAGTTTAATTAGGTGGAAATCAAATTTTAAAGTAATTAATTTATAAATGAGGCCTAAATGCCATACTTTATCGAAAGCTTTTTCCACATCTAAAAATATTGCACTAGTAATTTTCTTTTTATTGATATTTTCTCTTATATTTTCTGTGAGTGAAAGGAGTGCATGTGAAGTTGAATGTGAGGCCCTGAATCCAAATTGTTCATTTGGGAGTATATTTTTCATCTCAATGTGATGGTTTAATTTTCTTAATATTACATGCTCTATAACTTTACTAAGGCTAGGCAGTAAACTAATGGGTCTCATATTGTTTGCAAGTTGCGCATCTTTCCCTGGTTTAGGGAATGATAGAACCTTCGCTACCTTCCACGCTTTTGGAAAATATCCTAATGTGAATATTGCTGACGCAATTTTTGCAATCAGAATTATGGCTAGTTTAGGCAATCTTTTTAGTGCTATGTTTGGTATATTATCTATGCCTGGGGCTTTAAAATTTTTTAAATATTTTACAATGTTTTTAATGTCATCTGGTTTAATTGATATGTATTTTTTTGGTTTCTTATTATGTTTCATAAAATATTTATTTATAGTTCTGTATATGCTATTATTAACTAAAGCAGTGCCTCTTTTTGTATTGTTGTTGTGAATATTGGCAAAATGATCTACTAACATTTCAGATTTTTCTTGTGAATCAAAAACTATCTCTCCATTTTTTCTTTTTAACGGACCAATTGTTACACTTCCTTTTTTATATTGTTTAACAAATTTGAATAAATTTACTGCATTTGGTTTATATTTTTTTAACTTATTTTCCCATTTTAAGTTATTACATTTTTTTATTTCTTCTCTTATTGTTTCTTGCATTTCATTTATTAAAGTCTTCAGTCTTGGATTTCTATTCTTATTGAATTTTCTTCTTAATCTATTTCTATTTCTAATTAATGTTTTTACAAATTCAGGTAAATCAGAATCACAATTTTTATCTTCATACTTTGGTACATTTTCTTTTATGGCATCTTGTATAATTTTTGTTAATAAAACTACTTGTTCTTCGATTTTTTCTTCACTATCAATTACAACTTTATAATCAATTGACTTTTTTATGTATTCTTGATACCCTTTCCAATTTGCTTTTTTATAATTCAATTTTTTATTTTCTATTGTAACATTCTTATTATTATATACTAGTGATAATACTGGTAAATGATCAGAATTCATTTCTTGAACTACTTGGGGTGGGTGTAGTATACAATTTTTGCTTATAAATAAATCTATGATACTATGATTTTTCTTTGTACTAATAGGGGCGTAGCTTGGTTTAATAGGGGCATACATTTTCAATCTATTTTTATTTTTGTTCAAGAAAATTTCTAGGTTTTTTCCATTTTTATTTGTTCCTATACAATTCCAATTTTTATTGCGTGAATTAAAATCACCACCTATTAACACTCGATTATGAATTTTAAAAATTTTATTCAATTCATTTTCATTGAGAGCAATGCTTGGTCTTATATAAATACATACAATAACTGTTTCAGTACCTTGTCCCATGATTTTTATTGCTATTGGATTTGATATAGAATTAACTTTTGGAATATTAATTAATTTATGCTTAATATTTTCTTTAATAACTATTGCATTGCCTCCTTTATTCAATTCATTATTATCATTTCTGTAAATTTTGTAACCATTAAATTTGATTTTTTTATTACTTTTTAAGTTTGTTTCATTTAAAAGGGCAATATCTATGTTATATTTAATTAAGAAATCATAGAACTCAGTTTTTTTATTCAGCAAACTATTGCAATTAAATGTTATTATTTTCAATGGATTATCCATCTTATTTACATAAATCGCAAATAAGACCGATAAGGGCCATCTGTTTCTCTGATTTGTCTTTCATTTGTTGGTATGTAGGTAGGAAATTTTTAATTGTGAACATCATATCTTTCATACTCATTCCAAAGAGTGTACCAAACTCTCTCTCAAGAAATCCTAATCCTCCCGACTGAATGGGAGTCTCATTGTTTGTATTTTCATTCATATTTTCTCTTAATACCTGGGAATAACTGATATTATTGCTTACATATTGATCTGTCACATGTGCTGTTTTGTTGGGTTGCATCGCCGTCCTCCTCTGCTGCTGTAGTCCTCCTGCTCCTCCTGATCTCTGGTTCTGGTTCTGTCTTAGCTGTCGCAGATGTTCTTCCCTGGTGTTTCTTCGGTTGATGTACTGTCGGAACGATTCACATTCTCGGAATGAAGCAATGTGATCTCCTTTGCAATTGGGGCATACTGGTTTCTTCTGCCTGTCCTTCATAGCGTTGCAGTTCTCCATGCTGTGATCTTTTGATGAACACATTGGGCACCTCTTCTCCATTGAGCAATTTTTCTGGCTGTGTCCCCACCTTGAACACTTGTAGCAAAAAGTCGCGGGCTGCTCCCTCTTCTTGAATTTCTCCCACACCACAACGTGATATTGCACAATCTTCACTTTCTGCATTAAATCATATATATCAACATCTCGTTTCATGTATACAATAAATGCTCCAATTTTGGTCTTCTTAACTGGCACATATTGTCCACTCGCTGCTGCTTGGGTTGTGGCATCATCACCCCACACATTCATTTTCATTTGTTTCACGTCGATTATTCCACTGTATTGCTGCTGCAAATCTGTGAGTATCTCTTCCCTGGAAATATCTTTATCAATGCCTTTGAGCACAAGTTTTTTGGCCAACTCGCTCTTTGGTGTATATGTGTAAAATTGATAATTTTGGGCTGTGAGATAATCCTTAATTCTGCGAAAATCTTCTGGATTATATGTGAATATTTGTCGCGTCTGGCTGTACGTGCGCAGATGTACGTTTGAGGTCACTGATTTTAATCCCTCATAGAATTTTTTTACGTCTGTAATCTCGGTTTTCAATATGATCGGTGGAATTTTTTCTTCTGGAGCTTGGATCTCCGTCTCTTGCATCTCATCATCTCCGTCTTGTGCATCCGCGAATTCATCGTCGCTCTTAAGATTGTTATAGATATTTCCGCTCTTTGAATTTCCGGACAATGAAGCCCCATTATCACTTGAATTTGCACTTGCTCTTGCTTTTAGTTTATTTTTTGCAGCATTTCTCATTTTCACTTCAGCATATGGGCTCCCACGTGGGCCGTGGGAACTATTTGCTTTTAATCTAATATCAAACTTCACTTTATATTTCAATTAATCAAACTTGTCTTAAATAACTTATGTGGTATAATAGAAAAAAAAAAATAGTTTGTAAATTCACTTCAATGTTAACTTGCTCACTCAATCGAATTTTTGACTCCGTGAAAAAATGCACGTCTGATCAGCTCGAAAGCCACAGCCAAACTCTAACAAACAATACAAAAGAAGAAAAAACAGTGAACATAGATAAAAATTCTCTTTTCGATGATATCAATGGCTGTCGGGTAATTGCTTTAATTTTTGTTCTTATACGATGACAAACTAATACAAAGATTAAATCTAAATTATTTCTAAAACAAAGTAAAATAAAAAAAAAAAAAAAAAAAAAAAAAAAATAAGAGAAGAAACCATAAATCTATCAACACAGCGAGAAAAAAAAGAGCGTCGAAGAAATGTGAAATAAAAAGAAATTAACTAAATATTTTTAGTAGAGGTACCTCTGAAAAGAAAATAAAAAAAATGCTCTTAATCTTATCGAGTTAGACATCCGAGCTAAGAGAAAAACAGAACAGAACCTTGATAAAAATATTATATACCTACTTTTATTCTCTAGGAATATATTATGTGAACATTTTATTGATGTAGAAATGAAATTATATTATATACTAATGGAAAAGTGATGAAGAAATGGAAAAATTAACTTTAAAAGTCTGGGTAAACAGTGGCCGTGCAATTTTCAGCATAGTTTGTTTTTCTTTAATTTTTTTTTATTGTCGCAAACATAATTTTAAAAAAATCAATCGGAAAGATGAACCAAAAAAAATGTCTGCCTCTGGTTAAAATAATAATTCCGTTGCACGGTGTAACTGACCCCAGCATTGACCAAATTTAGAAATATATAATAAATTATTAAAAAGTGTACTAATAAATGAAATTAAGAATTCAGTAGGTTATAATATGAAAGTTCTTTTTATATATAAATAGAAAAACCCGTTTTATTTGAAGAAAAATATTTAAAAAAGGAAAATGACTTTATTGTTGTTAAAGAAAAAAAAATGATAATTAAAGAAATCTTTTGATTATGTTTTCATTTTAGAAAACCATTGAGAGTGATAAGTATAGTGCGATATAATTTAATTTTATCCCATCAATTTCACACGTTAATTTCATTTCAATTAAAAAAAAAAACAAACCAAATCTATACTCTTTCAATCTTATTAAAATGAAAATTAAAAAGATTTATTAAAAAAATATTATTGAAATTCATCTTTATTGAATATTAAAAAGAAAAAAAAAACAGAGAATAAAACCCAATTGACAAGGAATTTCATTAGAAAACATAAATCTCAATATTAAACTAAACCCTAATTAAAAATCCAATTTTACTGTCTTATTAAATTAATAAAAAAAAAATTAACAAAATGTTACTTAAAAAAAACACCCTAACGTTTCTATGCAACTAAACTTTACTGTCAACGTTGAACACTTAAAAGAAAAGAAAGATAAAAAACTATCTCTATTAAATACTATCTCCTACCCATGTTTCTATCATTAAAATATGTGTTTCTTGTTGAGAAAAACCTTTAAAGAAAAAAAAATCTTTAATTTCTACATAAGGAATTAAATTAAAATTTAAAGAAAAACCCTCCTCGTTCAACTATTTAAAAAAATTATATAAAAATTGAAGAATTTTATATAAGGAAAATTAATTTCCAAAAATGAAAATCTTATATATATATATTTACAAAATGATATATAAAAGGAAACAAAAAAAATACTCAAACTTTTAGAAATTAATGTAAAGAATAAGAAAAAAGATTAATAATAGTTAACAAATTTATTTGAATTAAACAAAAAATATATTGTGAATATTAGTAGAGAAATTTCTCAAGAAAAAAATTCTTTTCCTTAGAAAATTGTTTTTATAGAATATGAAATTGATAGAAAAATTGATTGACTAATTATATTTTGTTTTAAAATATTTCCAAATAGAATTAATAATAAATTTTCATTTGCATAAAATTCTGTGAAATTAAATGATTTTTTTTGAAGATCCAAAGTGTGAGAACGTTCGTGCGAGAGAATTAAATAATTGACAAAAAAAGAATAATTTTAGGTTGAATTTTCAGCACTATTTACTGATTTATGACAAAGAAAATGTAGTTATGAATTAAAAGGAAAGGTTTTAATCCCATAAACGAGGATGTTTCCTTTGAGAATGACCAGGTCCAACATACATAAAGCACATAACATTTAATATTAAAGAGTCCCTTAAAAAAAAAGAGAGAAAAAGCTTTAAAAAATTTAACTAATTCTGAAAATTATGGTGTTAAATAAATAATATTAAAAAAATATAATAATAAACAGAACGTAGCAAATAAAAGACAAAAAAAATATTCAAAAAAGTATAACAAAAAAATCATAAAATCGTAAAGACTTTTTGGTGCATTCTCAGAGGAGCATCCTCTATTATATTTGTATATAGGAGTATATATAATATATTGTTAAATAGTTTTAAATACAGAGAAAGTGAAAAAAAGAAATATAAAAAATCTGTTTGCATATCGGGATATTAAAATCAATTAGTAAAACCAATATTGCCTGTGTTTTATTAATTTATTATTATTTATTTCCGTTCTGAAATTATGATTTTTCCCATATTAAATGTCTCCCTCTGGTAGTACCGCCATCGGGGTGAATAGGATAAATTTGTCATTGAACGATGACATTTTAAACTATTTTTGTCAGCTCATATTGAATTGGTTTTAATTTTGAGGCTAATTTTATTAATTTATCTTGAATTTAGGTGCTCTTAAAATTGTTCTAAAACTCAAGGAAAATCAGTCCGATACAAATGAATTTTTATTCTAATTTTTCTTTGTTTTTTTTAGCGGAGATTTCCATCAATTTTCATCAAATTGGGTTCTAAGATAATTAAAAAGAATATAATAAGGTTCAATTTTGGTTTAAAATATCGATTTCAATCGTTTTTAAAAAGTTTTTAATGAAAATTGATGATTTTTTGTCTTCAAGAGTGTTTAATTGAAAAAAGGAATAATCTAACAGATTGAATGAAGAACGAAATTAAATACCTCCCCTAAAAAATTTTTTCACTCGTGTATTGTAGGCATATTCGTGGTTTAAATGGGTTAATAAAATATTTGTAGGCATGTCGTTGAATTATTTCTGTTTAAATGCAATAATTTTATACGTTTCATACACCTCATTTTTGCTTTATTTTCAATGAATTTTTCAGCAACCCAATTTACCCCTCATATCCACCTGATGACGGCATGTACCTGTAATAATTTTCCCAATGGGGTGGGTGGATCGGAAGCTTTTGCTACGAAATTCAACTAAAAACTTCCGTCCATGGTATGGGAAAAAATATTGCTCAATCCGACTTAATCATATTTATTATCTGGACTTTCTCACAGAGATGATTTCACATTAGATAGAGCTCACTTAATTTCGCATTATTTTTTTTTCTTTGCGGAAAATCATCTTGAAAACTCCCAAACAATGCGCGACTTTTTTCTTGTTTAAACTAGATTTGAGTGAAGATGAAGAGACACAACCGACACAATCTTTCGAAAGCTCTTCCTTTGAACATGAATGAGATTAATTTGTTGATGAATGAGGAATGTTTTTGAAGACAAACTCATTAGAGAAAATTAATTGACTTTACATTTTTATTTAATTGAAATTTCATCATAAAATGGTGAGTCAGTTACACGAGAGATTTACTAAGAAGAATATTGAGAAAAAAATAGACAAGAAAATTCTGCAAAATCCTTTACTGAGTAGAGCAGCATAAAAGGACGAAATTCCTTTTTTTCTGCAAAATACTCTTTCACACCACCACTATTCTCCTACTCACAAAATCTCACAAAAGACTGTCGCATAGTGAGCAAATTAATGAGTGGAAGTGATAAGAATCGAGTGCAATTATCCCTTATTAATTCTCATGCTGTAATTAGCACCACGAGATTCTTTCCGCGCAATCGACAACGCAAAGTGTGAGCGGGATAGAAGAGATCCCAATCGCTGTGCTGAGAAGTGCTATAAAAGCAGACAAAGGAAGTACCCTCGGGTCCAGAAATGACCAAACCATAGAGACAACACGTAGTCCCGTATAGAGACAATGAGGAGTGAAGTGCTATTATCGCTTTTGTTGCTTTTTGTGGCAATTCAGCCCTTTCCCGGCGCAGTGAGTTAAATCTTTGTGTCCCTAAAAGTGTCCTTTGAGGAGAAAATAATTTTTCTTCTACTCCTTTCAGTTATGCCAGGATTATCAGGTAGCGCAAGCGGGACCAAATGAATCCGATAAGAAGATTCGCCAGGTGAGAGATGTGGCCTGCCACGAGAGTAGCGAATCAGATGAAAGTCATGAAAGTCATGAACATTCCAATGAAGTTCATGAAGATGAGGAAGGACATGATGATGAAGAAGAGCCCGAGGAGAGACGCAAAAGGAGCGTACCTCCGTATCCTGATCCACGATCACAGCCTCATCAGGATTTCCCAAAGCCACAGAAGTTTTTCGGGAGATTCCGAAGATTCGCCAAAGGGACTGGAGCACTCCCCCAACGGAAGGGATAAAAAAGGACAATAATTAATATTTTTTTCTTTTTGTGGAAAAGGGAATGATAAATAAATCATTTGGGTAAAAAATAGATATGTACATAAGTAGCATAATTTTATTATTTCTTTGTAGGAAATGCTTAAAGTTGAGGAAAATAAGGCCCTGAGAATTTTCTTTCTTTCGCTCTTTTCTGCTGATTTAATTCAGAACTTTAGGAGTTTTTCAAAACTAAATAATTTCGGGACTTTGGTCATTTTTCTTTTATCTTTTGGACCTCTTGGCCAGTTTTCTAGCTAGGGAAGATTTTGTAGAAAAGTCTCGGATCAACGTATGACCCAATTAAATGATCAGGATTTATTAAAAAAAAAATAGCAGAGCTTTAAGAGTTCAAAAAAAATCCAAAAACGTATTTTTATATTATTTAATCTGTTTTATCATGATTGAGGCGAATTGGAACCACTAATTAACTACAAAAAATGATAAAAATTGTTGATATCGGTGTTAATAAATCAAAGAATTTTAAACAAGTTTAAAACTAAAAATCACAATAAATAAAATATAAATGACAAATTAATAGTCCTAAATTAAGCTAGAATTGTCCTTTGAAAAAAATAATTTTCCGCTTAACACCTCACTTACCTCAACGATCCTCAAAGGGTTAAACTTCTACTAAAGAGATTTTTTTTATCTCGATCATAAATAAATTCTAACGTTAAAAATATCTCTCAACACACTAAAAATATTCTCAATCTCCTGTCTTTCGTTTACAAAACGCAAGTATATAGAAATTGAAAATTTGTTGGGAAAATTGGTGGAAAACGTTGAAAATTCCGAAGAAATCACAAAAAAAACCGTTATGAGAAATTTGAAATGATAGTTTTCCCACTCAAAATTATTCCTAATTTGTTCGCTGAGGGGGCGCTAGTTCCGTGACAGCTGGAGGCATGAAATAAAAATAAATGTTTCCTGCGCGTTTATAGAAATCAGCTGGCAATGAAAAAAATTGCACAAAAGAAATGAAAATTGGTGAAAATTGGTGTGAAAAAGTGCAAAAAGTGTGTTTATTTGTGCAAAAATGTGGACGCTATAGTGCGTCGGTGTAGATAGAATGGGATCACAGACGCTGGAGATTCTGCGACAGGGAGTTTGGGCATCACTCACGGGTGGATGGTTCTACGATCCATCCTCATGCATTTCCTGTAACGCAATCCACCTCTATCTCTTCCTCTTCCTCCTCTGCGCACCCCTCGTTACGTACATTGTAAGTTCCCGTGGAGGGCTCTATGCAAAGGGGTGATGGGATGGGGAAGGTGCTTCCGGTTTGGTGTGGGGGCTGAAGACCCTTCCGGACGCCACTTCTTCTGTGTTTTGTGTGACAGTTTCTCATCATTGCAATTGCGCGTCTTCTTCTTTGCAGTATTTTGCCGCCACCGTGGCCACATGGGCCTTTTACTGCATTTCCGTGGCATGCCTGGTCACTGTGCTGAAGATTGTCAACATGATCCTCCATGGGATGTACGACAAGGCTCAAGCTACATCTGACCTCAATCGCAACAGCAGCATTACGAGCCCCTGCAAGATTCTCCAGTTAGTACTTCATTCTTAGCACCTTTTGTTCCTCTTCCAACAAGCTAATTGATTTTCCTTCTTCCCCCTTTTGCAGAATGAAGGATGAGGATGTTGGCATTGAGATGCAGGTGATGGGGAATGACCTGTCTTCGAGGGTATCCATTGAGAATCAAAGTGATGACCTGAGTTGTGCCAACAGTGCATTTTCCGTCGATTATCCCGAACAGATTGCTAGTACAATAGGTGAGTCTTTCATCCCCATTTAATCCTTCAGAGAGAAGTCCTTGAAATGAAAAATCCCCGGAAAATCTAACGAGAAATTCCGGAAACCTTCTGGGAATTTGTTTTTTAATCCATCCCGGATGCATTTAACCCTGAAATTTGAGAAGAGAAATCAGGACAAGGACGTTTGCAAGACACCAGCCACAGTGAAAGCAAAAGATAAATTTTCTCTATTTATTCATGCAAATTTTGTACTCTCCCGCGTTTTAATGCCTTTCGCGCGACGAAGACATTTCATTTTCTCGTCTTTTGCTGCCCAAAAAGACTCACAAAAAAACCCGCATGGTGTTGCAAATAACTCTTTAGAAATTCCATTGAATTCAATGGCGTGGAGTCTTTTGCAATTTTATTTGGTGACAAATAATCTCCTCAACTGTTAGAGAAAGAAATATACTCGGATTTTTTTTTGCTGCGAAGGAGTGCATTAACATAGCAGGGACGTAATCAGGAATTTAATCAAGGGGGGGGGGTGGTTTTGAGAAAAAAAAAACCTTTTATATAGGACACTTTAAAATGGATTAAAACAAAACGAATTAAGAGTTCTAGAAGATTTATTAATTCCTTTGCAATCTAAGCAGCTGCTTTTGACAATTTATTCATGCAATTTTATTTTTTGACATATCGTTTGACGTTTGACGAATTTATTTTCTAACGGTTGATGTTTCAATAATAATTTATTAAGTTCCTTATACAGACTGGTGTATCGGACGGTTGATGTTTCATCTCTAACATTTTAATTTCTTTTTTTTTTTTTAATTTAACATTGATTTTCAAATGTTTATCATAATTTTTTATATTGTTTGACATTTCTTTTCATACGTTTGATGATTTTTTTAACCCTTGGAGGATTTTGTTGCCCACCGTGGTCAATTTAACATTTTTTTTTAATTCTACGTTTTTATGTAGAGAAATTCAATTTCGTAAAAAGAAACCTTTGAAACAAACATTCCTTTAATAAAAGAAAAATTAAGATCAAAGTTTTTAGGTTAGAACTCTCGATCCTCCAAGGATTAATGACTTTTGATATTTTACGTTTGCAGACTCTTCTTTTATTTGTTTTTTTCTCTTCTAGAAAATTTATATATTTTCTCATGTTTTACGTTTCTTCTTTAACGTTTTATATTTTTTTCTATCATCTAACGTTTCTGATTTGAATTTTCTTTTAAATGTTTGACGTTTTTATCTAACCCTTTCTCGTTCAACGTGAAACATAAAAACATTGAAACATGCGCTCTTTTATTAGGTACGATATTTATTCTATAAATGCTCTCAGAGGTCTTTTCTCAGTCAGGATGTCTTCTATGGCCTCTTTTTCGTGAATTTAATGCTTTTCTAACTTGAAAAAAAATTAAATTCATAAATAATTGAAAAAACAAAATGTTTCACGTTTTGGGTCAGCGTATGACCCAGAAAACACAAAAGAGCTAACGTTTGATGTTTCTTCTGGTACTTATGAAATTTATTCTCAAACTTTTGTCTTTTTTTTTCTAACATTTGTCATTTCTATCATTTGGCTTTTCTCGTCTAGATTATTGATATTTTTTCTCATATTTTACGTTTTTTTCTGTAACGTTTTTATATTTATTTTTTAACGTTTGATGCTTTATTTAATCTAACGATTAGAAATCTTCCTTTTTAAAGTTTTTCAATATGATGTTTAGCCTAAAAATAAGGTTTTTTTTAACTCATTAAAAAAACCTTAACTACCATTAACCCGTTTGGCGTCCACGTGAAACATGGAAACATTGAAACATGCGCTTTTTTATCACGAAATTTGTTCTATGGAAGCTACAAGAAAACCTTTCTCTATCAGAACGTCTTCTTTGCCCTCATTTATGTCAATTTTTCAACTCATTTCTAACCTGATAAAAACAATTAAATTCATTTAACCCTTTCGCGTCAATGTGAAACATTGAAACATGCGCTTTCTTATCACGATATTTATTCTGTGAATGTATTTAGAGGACATTTTTCAGTCAGAACGTCTTCTTTGGTCTCTTTTGTATGAATTTGAGGAATTAGTAACTTGGAAAAGTTATAAAATTCATTAAAAAAATCGAGAAATAAAATATTTCATGTTTGAGTCTCTGTATGATCCAATTGACGAGAAAGGGTTAACTATCAGGGTGTTTAGACACCGAAAAATCCTCCCTGACTACGTCACTGAAACGAAGTTTTACTTCCTGGTTAATGAGACGTCCTTGAGGGCTCTCGAAGAAATATTAATTTATTTTATTCTCTTGATTTCTTTATCGCTTCTCTATCAATGACTTGCTCGTATTTTTTTTTCAAATAAAAATAGATGTATGACGAATTTGATTAGTTCTCAATTAAAGCAAAAGCTGTTTGTGCTGATTTGTTTTTGTGTCAGCGCAGGGCTATGCGGGGAATCTGTGTTGAATTAATTCAAAATGATGAGAAATTAAACTTTTTGTTAAAAGAAAAAAAAATTTAATTTCCATGCAAACGTGGAAAATGGGCAGACTTCAAAGTAGACGTCCATCGAAAGAATAGCTCGGAATCAAATGAAAGTATCGGGCTGTACAACAGCAGTGTCCTCCAAAGTTCCGTTGTGGTTGCACATAGTGCTGATGTGTGTCCAACTGCATCGTACAGCGCCGCTGATAAAGGGGCTGTTGCTGCATCAGTAGCAGATGTGGAAGCGAAGATGGAGCAGGAGGAAGGAAAAGAGGAAACTCCGGAGCGTCAGCGATCATTTATGCAGCGTCAGGCGTCGTTGGATTCGGAGGAGGCTCGTCTCGATCGGCCTGTGATCTACCCTGTTAAGATGCACTGGCACCGGCCATCGGATAAGGGAATTGTGAAGACGATGTGCAACATCTCCATGGGCTGCATTCATCCCTATCACTACTACCAGGCTCCTGATCGCCTTGGGGGGCTCCGGATGTACGCAGAGCACGACTACACGACCAAATCGGAGCTGGCAATTGAGAATTTATCCGCAGCCGATGCCAGGGCGCATCAGCAAGCGCAAATGCGGAGGGATTCCAACAGCACAATGTCTGCCATTCAATTGCCAATCGCCAGCTCCAGTGCTGGGCTCAAAGGGCATCCAAATGCCGAGGGGACTAAAGTTCTCCCCACTACCATAATGACTGTCCGGAGGATTAAAAGTGCCGCCATTGAGACTTCCTCGCCGCATCCTCTGGCCCCGTTTCCTCCCCAACCGAATAGTGTGGAGGTAATTGGGGGACAACCACTTCGCAATCCCCATCATGTTGTTCTCCCGCCGCCCAGCAAGACTCTCTCTCGGAATCCTCATCTCAATCTCTGCCCGAAAGATGTCAAAGTAGGTGGGAACATGTCTGAGCAGCTGGTGTACCCAATTGCCGAGCAAGCGGATGAAGTTGGTGGTGCGCATCACATTCGTCCGGCGTCCTTTGAGAGTAGCACCAGTGATTCGGAAGAGGAGAACGAGGAGCCTCATGCTAAGGAGGAGGAAGAGGAGGAGGATGATGATGACAAGAAGGTGGATGCAAAAATAGCGCAGGAGCAGCAATCAACGACAACTGAAAGTGAATCGGATATTGATAGAATTCAGGCACAATCCACAGATTCCGATACGGAGAATAATGGTTCGAGATCACCGCTCTTGGAATTCCACAGGATTTCCGTGGAGAATGTTGAGGAGAAGAGTTCAGGAGTGCGTCACCGGAAGGGCAATGGGGCTTCGGGAAAGGCAGGAGATGGGAAGAAGGGTGATGATGGCTTTGCACGGGGGAATGTGCGCTTTGAATCGAGCAAGGAGACAAGCAAGGGAAGCCCTTTTAGTGATTGGGAGGAAGGTGCAAGTGCCAGCTCTAAGGATATGCTCCTGACCACCACATCGCGTGATAAGCCAAAGAATCCAATTTGGTTTGATTTCAGCATGGATGCCAATAATATTAGTGTTGACGTGACGACAGAAGCGGAAGATGCGGCTAAGGAGCTGAGTAGGAGTTCCGAGGAGAGAATTCCGGAGGAGGAGGAGGAGCAGCAGAGAGTAGCTGCGGCAATGCCACGAAATTTGGGGGCAATCCCAAAGATGGGAAAGAGAATTGAATCACGAAGACTGAGTGCGGGCGTCGATGAGTATCCACTGATTGCACACAGTCGTGGAGCTATCCGGCGTCCCACAGCTCCCGTGGAAGGGACTTCCGGACAAACGCCAATATTGACATTCTTCAATTCCCGTTCGGACTACCACATGACGATGTATGGGCAGCAAATGGAGTACCCCATGGCGAGCTTAACGAACTTCCGACCGAGAAATCTCGATGGGAGCTTCCATCATCATCATCATTCGACACAGCCCAAGAGGAAGAGATCGCGCGAGAGGAGGCAGAAATCATTCGATAGCTCCATTGCGGGTGGCAGGAGTGAGACGAATTTTGTGGGGAATCAACGAGAGATGGGCTTCGAGGGGGGTGCCATCTGTGAGAATTCCGTAATTTCCATTTCAAACTCCCTGTCAATGCATGACTTCATGGACTCGGCGTCCATACCGCATGGCTTCGATAAGTCCCTGTCTAGTCGTCCCTCCGTCCAGGCGGCCATTCTCAGTATTGGCAGAGTGGAGATTGCCGATGATACCTTTGGGGAGATGAGTCGCTTCTACCAGGATATTGCAAAACTCAAACCAATGCCAAAGTACTACAAGCTCTCGATGAACTTCCTCGGGCATCACACGTTTAAAATCCAAATGGATCGTCTGCAGCTGCTGGCGCTCTTTGACAGGGACACAGGGTGGTTCCAAGTCATTCTTGCCACCATACTCACGTTCCTCGTGAGTATCCTGGGCGCCCTTGTGCTGCATCTGGGCTTCTACGAGGACATTTTTGCCTTTATTTTCTGCTTCGTGATTGCCGGGAGTCAGTATTCGTTGATAAAGAGTGTCCAACCGGATGCAGCGTCACCAATTCATGGTTTCAACAAGACCGTCTCGTATTCACGTCCCATCTACTTCTGCCTGTGCACCCTCCTCCTCATTGGGGCGCACAAAATGTCCCGGCAGAGCCCCTATGATGATGTCCCGGGGAATGTTGATCTCTTCGGTGGTACCATCCACAGTAGGACCTTCTACGAGATGATTGAGTACATTCTCTCAATTGTCCTCCTCGCATTTCCCATCCTCTTCAGTTTGGGGCTCTTTCCGCAAATCAACACCTTCCTCATGTACTTCCTGGAGCAGGTGGAGATGCACGTATTTGGCGGGAATGCCGTTTGCAATCTCACAGCGGCCTTCTTTGCTGTCCTCAAGTCAATCCTGGCGTGCATTATCCTCTATGGGCCTGCCTATGGGGGCCTAATTGAGCCACAGGGTAGTCAACATGTGATGTTTTCCATCTTCTGTGCCCTCCTCATTCCAATTGCGTACCATCTTTCGCGCACGGCCAGTGATCTCACGTATGTGTGGTTACTCATAAAGTCTAGCATTCAATTGCATTCGGATGAGGATGAGCACGAGCCAAGTTCTGCGGAGAAAGTTAAGAAATCTCCATCGACGGAGTCAAATTGTAGCAGTGGAGAAGCTGTCCAGGAGAATCGTAAGTTATCCTTAAAATGAAAAATTAATCCCTTAACTTCCCCGAACGGTTTGATGTGCTTTCCGGAAAGTGCTATAAGTGGATGGAAGTTGTCCAGGTATCCTTTCCAGATAAGCAGAACACTTAAGAGATAATTCTCCTCCGGCGAAAAGGATCGCGTGTGCCGACTCCTTTCGGATACTTCTTTGTGAGGTTATGTTTATACACGCTATTTCCGTTTGCGTTCAATTTTCGCGACAGAATGTATGCCTTCACACTCCCTTCACTTTTTGTCCACTTTTTACTACTTCTCACTACCCTTATCAAGTCCTTTTTGCTTTTTATTACAAGAAAATCCTCCTTTTTTTTCTCTAACGTCTCTAACATTTCCAAGATGCGCGCGTTCGCACAATACTTCATTCTAAACACTAATCTGTCCCACATTCATACTCAAAATTCGATGATCCCAACTGGTGACACCGATCTAAAGGGATCTTAAGAACTTCCTTTTCAACATCCGGTTAATCATTGATATCATCGAGAAACCCCCACTTTACCGACGAAAAACCTGGAAAATCATTATTCTTGATATCATCTTTGGGTCAAAATTTGAGTTTATAAAAATGCTTAACGCAATTGCAAAGATGACTTCCCAAATGAACAGATTTTGACCCCTAAATGAAATCAAGGATCAGCCGGGTGTTGAAAAGGAAGTTCCTAAGTTCCTGTAGAAACTTCCTGATGCAATGGGAAGGATGGCTGCGCAACTTCCCGCCACTTATGAAACTTTCCGGGAAGCACATCCAATCATTCCGGAAAGGAAAAATGTATAAACTTTAAATTGCTTCCTTTCCTTGCGCAACACAGGAAGCCCAACGAAAGAGGAGGGCAGCAGTAATGACAATAAGACTGATGTAAATAGCATGGATACTCATCCACCCCAGCCAACCACGGTGACGTCCACATCGACGACGGGGCAGCCAAATATGCTGACCGACTCAGAGCTGGTGGATCCACTGCCGAAGAAGATGCAGAGTACGGTGAATGCACGCCTGAAGCACGATCTGCTCGTGTGCTGCGTCCTTGCCGTTGTCTATCTCGGTTTGCACTGTAGCACGGTGTTCACTGTACTTCAGCCGGATCTCAATCCCGTCCTGCACATCATCGCTGGCATCCTCGGCCTCGTGCTGCACTACATTGTGCCACAAATGCGCAAACACTGGCCATGGCTCTGTATGTCCCTGCCGATACTGCGGCCGCATGAATTTGGGCAGTTTGAGCCACGTGGAGCGGCTAAAGTGATGTGGTTTGAGAAGTTTATCGTTTACCTCTGTATGCTGGAGCGGAATGTGCTGTACCCAATTGTCTTCCTAAGTGCTCTCACCTCGGACTCCATGAGGATTGTGAGCAAGTTCGGGATCTCCCTTGGGACTGTCTTCGTTGTCATGTGTGGCCTCAAATGTGAGTAATTCTCTAAGCTCAAATCACTTACTGAGACTGGCTTGAAGTTTCAAAGCTAGGACCAAGTTTTTTAGGTCAGGCCCAAGCTTTTGAATCTTGGTTTGAGTTTTGAAGATTAGGCCAAAGATTTTAAAGTTAGGCCCAAGTTTTTTTTAAGTCAGGCGTAAGCTCATTCAAACTAAGCCTGAGTTTTTCAAAACTAGGCCTTAATTTTTTAAAGTTAGCTCAATTAGTTTAAAGCTAGGCCTATGTCAGATTAAGCCTAAGATAAGATTAGATTAGTAAGATTACGCCAAAGATTTTAAAACTAAACACAAGTTTTTTTTTTAAAGTTAGGCCTAAGTTTTTTTAAGCTAAGCCCAACCTTTTCAAAGCTAGGCCTAAGTTTTTTAAGTTAGGTCAAAGAGTTTTAAGCTAAGCCTGAATTTTTAAGCTCGACCAAAGTTTCTTAAGCTGGGCCTTAATTTTTTCAACCTAAGCCTGAGTTTTTTTTTCAAACTAGACCTAAATTTTTTAAGTTAGTTAAAAGAGTTTTAAGCTAGGTCTAAGTTTTTAAAGTTAAGATCAAGGTTTTTTCAAGCTAAGCCTATGTTTTTCAAAAGTAGGCTTAAGTTTTTCAAACTAGACTTGAGTTTTTAGGCTAAGCCCTAATTTATGAATCCAGGCTTTTGGTTTTTAAACTTACTTAATCGACGCTACAGCTGGTCTCCAGCCTTGGCCTGATCTAGGATACTCCTAATATAAATCCGGGCTTTAGATTTTTAAACTAGGCCTACATTATTTCAAACTAAGCTTGAGTTTTTCCAAAGAAGGCCTAAAGTTTTTAAGTTAGGTCACCGTTTCTTAAGCTAGGCCTAAGTTTTTTGTTGAACCTAAGATTTTCAATTAGGCCTAAGATTTTTAATAAAGACCTAACTTTTTAAAGTCAAGTCAGAGTGTCTGAAGCAAGACTTAAGTTTTCAAAACGAGACTTAAGTTTTTTTGGCCGAATCTAAAATCTATCTTTCGTAATGAAAGCCAGACCTGATAAAAGCCTGACCTCCACAAACTTGGGCCCAATCTAAAAAAAAAAGTAAAGTCTAGTCTAATTAATAAATTAAGCTAAATTAGTAGTTTGTTTGTTAAATTGTTTGCAATTTCTGCAGGTGTTCGAAGCTCCTTCTCTGATCCTGGAAGTCAATACTTGATCCTCATTTTCTCAGTTTTATTTTTTCGTCTGGACTATACGGCCTCCAGTGAGACTTTTCTCATCAATTACTTTTTTATTTCAATCATTTACAAGAAAACTTGCGATTTTCTTCTCAAGGTAAAGCGGATTTTATTTAAAAGTTAAGAGAAGAACTTTTTAGATTAAGTTGATTTTGTTGTTGTTGCAGATTCAATTTATTGTAACATACATTGCTCCGTGGCAGATAACATGGGGATCAGCCTTTCATGCTTTTGCACAACCCTTCAGTGTTCCCCATTCGGCAATGTTATTCCTTCAGGCGGGTATTAGTGCCATTCTGTCCACACCACTCAATCCATTCCTTGGCAGCGCAATCTTCCTCACATCCTACGTACGTCCCATAAAGTTCTGGGAACGTGACTACAATACACGACGCATTGATCACTCAAATACGCGTCTGAGTTCACAACTAGAACGCGATCTTGGGTCGGATGACAACAATCTCAATAGTATCTTCTATGAGCATCTCACGCGATCCCTGCAGCATAGTCTGTGTGGGGATCTGTTGCTGGGACGATGGGGAAATGTGAGTCAGGGAGATTGCTTTGTCCTCGCTTCGGACTACCTCAATTGCTTGGTGCATATCATTGAGCTGGGCAATGGGCTGTGTACATTCCAAATGCGCGGCCTTGAGTTCAGGGGTACCTACTGCCAGCAAAGGGAAGTTGAGGCGATATCTGAAGGTGTTGAAGAGAATAGAGGTCAGTCCTTCTTCGTTTTAGCTTTTATCCTGGGAGTTTGATCAGTTTTTTTCCCGTTAGACTGTTGCTGTTGCTCTCCGGGACATTTACCATTTATACTCAGCGTCAATGCCATGTTCTCCACACGATGGTTAGCGTGGCAAGTTGTGGCGGCGCAGTACATCCTCGAAGGATACTCAATATCAGACAATTCGGCAGTTGCAACACTCCAAGTCTTTGAATTTCGTCGTGTTCTCATCACATACTACGTCAAAGTGCGTTGAAATAAACAAATTTTGCACAAAATAAATTTAAAAAATTAACGATTTTTCCTTCGCAGAGTATCATCTACTACACCGTTCAATCCCCAAAGTTGGATGAATGGCTCAATTCTCAGGCCATACAGGAAGCACTGCAGATTACAATGGAACGTCAGTACGTGGATTTGGATCCGGTGTTTAATCACAATTTAGACGAAGACTACGACTTCCGTTCGTCGGGGATTACAAGGAATAGCTTCTGTAGTGTCTACCTGGGATGGATTCAGTACTGCTACAAGCAGAAGAGGAAAAGGGAAGCAAGTAATGCATCTGCGTCTTCCGTAAATCAGTCACAAAAGTAAGTTCCTTTTTTTTATTATTTTTGTTTTATTTCTTTATTTTTTGGCGAATTATTCAAATGTTTTGTAATATTAAATTAATAAGTGTTTTTCGGCTTGAATTTAGTACTATTTTTAGAGTTGAATTTAGTACTTTTTTGCTTGAATTTTCTTACTTTTTTTGGCTTAGGATTTAATACATTTTTAGTTTAAATTTAGTACTTGTCTGCTTTAATTTAGCCATTTTTTTTAGGGTTGAATTTAGTACTTTGCCTTTGTTTCCCAGTACGTTCCGACTCAAAATCAAAAAACTTTTATTGTAGTATTTTTGCGACTTGAATTTAGTACTTTCTAGGCTTAGATTTAATACTTTTTAGGCTTGAATTTAGTCCTTTTTTTCGCTTGAACTTTGTACTTATTTAGCTTGAATTTATTACTTTTCTTCAGGCTTAAGCACTGAAATTTAAGCCAAAAATGTAGGTACTAATTTCAAATCCAAAATAAGATTTTCGATTTTGATTTTCAATCCTATACATGCTTAGATTGAAGAGCAAAAGCCTGAAAAGTACTAAATTCAAGTGAAAAAAAAAGGTTAACAATTTTCAATTCTATACAAACCGAAAAAGAATTGAATTCAAGCCAAAAAAAATCACTTTGTAGTTTAGTACTTTTTTTCAGTTTAAATTTAGTACTTTTCTGCTTTTATTTAGCACTTTTCAGTGTTGAATTTCGTACTTGTAATGCCTTTGTTTCCTAATACGATTCTGTTTATGATTGAAAATCGAGAACTTTTCTTCGGCTTAGTAGTATTATTTAGTATTTTTGCGGCTAGAATTTAGTACGTACTTATTTAGCTTGAATTGAATGCGCTTTTAGCTTGACTCTAATACCATTTCAGTTTAAATTTAGTACTTTTTATTCCTTTGTTTCTCAAACTGAGTCTGTTGAGGAATGAAAAAAGAAAATCTTTTTTAGTTTGAATTTAGTACACTTTTTGGTTTAAATTTAGTACTTTTCTGCTTTAATTTAGCACTCTTTAGGGTAGAGTTTAGTACTTATAATGCTTGTTTAGAATCAAATAGAAAAGCTTTTTTTTAGTTTGAATTTTAGTACTTTTTTTGGATTAAATTTTAATACTTTTCCGGACTTTTTAGCACTTTATGTCTTTTTTTTCCTACAATTTCTTTTCTCTTTTCAATTCAGTCCTTCAGACAACAAAATGGGTCACAAAGAATCCAAAGAGAGCTCAAAGAACAATGATGAATCATCAAATATTGTGGTGAGGACAAAAAGAGAAATTTATTTGAGAAAGGAAAATTAATGAATTTGTATGTATGTAGACAAAGGAATCAGCTTTGGTATCCCTGTGCTTGGCTCTGGGGATCCTGGCACGAAGGACACTCGCAACGGCTAGCCATAGTTCCTCAAGTGGTGTGGAATTCTTCCTCCATGGGCTACATGCCCTTTTTAAGGGGGACTTTCGCATCACCTCACACAGGGATGAATGGGTTTTTGCCGATATGGATTTGCTGCAGAGTGTTGTGGCACCAGCAGTGCGGATGTCCCTGAAGTTGCATCAGGATCACTTCCAGAATCCCGATGATTACGAAGATAAGGCTGCCCTGTACAAGGCTATAAGTATTCACACGCATGAGCTGGTGATTTCGCACGAAGCTGATCCCCTGTGGCGCAATGCTGTCCTCCGTGGGGTTCCAAATCTCCTGGCGCTGCGGCATGTGATGGAGGATGGATCGGATGAGTATCGTGTCATTCGCCTTTCAAAGCGCTTCCTCAGTTTCCGGGTGATTAAGTTGAATCGTGAATGTGTCCGGGGATTGTGGGCGGGGCAGCAACAGGAGCTGATCTACCTGCGGAATCGCAACCCAGAACGTGGGAGTATCCAGAATGCAAAGCAAGCACTCAGGAATATTATAAATTCATCGTGTGATCAACCGATTGGCTATCCAATCTACGTATCGCCCCTCACGACGTCGTATGCGGAGACAAATGAGCAGCTGTGTAGCATTGTTGGGGGTTCGGTGAGTGTGAAGAAGATCCGGAATCTCATCTTTGACGTGTGGAGCCGGGTGCGGCAGCGCTGTCGCGAAGGGTGCAGCAGTGGGAGTGCAATTGATAGCGATATGGGGGACATTCAAGGGGTGTACTACAATGCCCAAGTTCCGCATAGTGTTACAACCATTGGGGGTGGTATAACGGGTAGTGGGGGTGGAACACTGGCGTATGGGAGTCAGAATTTGTCCGTGAGTGGGGCCACAACACGTGGAAGTCTCGCAAGTATGGGAAAACCAACGAGTTCTACCCTTCTTGCGGGGATATTAAACAGGTAAGGAGAGGAGAGAAATGTACTGATAAGCTGACCAAGCTTACGAGAGCTATGTTTCTTTCAGTGTGCCAATTTTGTGAGAGCAAACTAGAACGCGAATTAATTTAAAAACGCGCAAAGTCGGGAAAAGTTGAAAAGTCTTCCCCTAAGAAATGTTTTGAAGTCCATATCTTGGGAACGGCTCCATAGATTTTCAATTTTGAGCTATCGTTGGAAAGGTCTTAACCTCAACTATAACACATTAAAATGTGAAGTAAATCGATAATGGCATTTTCGAAAAATTCGAGTTCGAAATTTTCGAAAATTTTGATTTTGACTTTAGCGCCTCTCGCGGTCATTTCTCGAAGTTGCAATGTTCTAGACATTTGTAGGGTTTCACGAAACCTTTCATTTGCGCTTGAATTGATCAGAATCGAACTTGTAAAACCCGAGAAATGACATGTCAAAGTTGGAACTCAATATTTTCAAAATGGCGACATAAATTTTTTAAATTTTTTTTTAATAAATAGATGTTATAGTATGCTATAATATATCAAAAAATGTAGCAAATCGATAATGGCGTTTTCGAGATATTCATCGAAAACTCATCGAAAATTTTGTTTTCGATTTTTGGCCCCCTAGCGGTCACTTTTGAAACTTCGAGTGTTCTAGAAAGTTGTAGGGTTTGTTGAGAGCTTTCATTTGAGCCCGGGTTGATCAAAATCAGTTAAGCAGTTTTCGAGTTATGGTCGATTTTCGATGAAAAATTGTGGCGGCCATATTGACTAAACGGCTCGACCGATTTTCGAAAATGAGGTATCGTTGGAAAGGTCTTGATGTCCCCTACAACATATAAAAATTTCAGATTTTTAGCTATTACAGGGGCTGAGATATAGCGAAAACAAAATTTTGAGGTTTGATGGACCCTAATTGGAATGTGGGGACCCTAATTCGTGCTCATCCAGAGTTTGAGCTTGAAAGAAACACAGCTTAAATATTAAATTCTTTGGGAGTCTTTTAAGACAATTTTTTTTTGAAATTTTACTTTGTAAAGGGATCGCGATATTGAGCGCGAAGCCGTCCGTAGTGGTGCCAAGAGGACATCGAGTCATTCGCGGATTAGTGAGAGGGAACGACGTGCCACGTTGCCGGCAACATCGTCCTCCTCATCGAGTACACGGGATGTCTGTAGCAAGGACATGCTGATGGGCAGTACGAATTCCTGCCTGAAGCATCAGGAATCCTTGGATTTCTGCACAGCAGCAGCATCATCCACATCACGTGGTGCTGCCACATGGAAGTGCAGTAGTCGCAAAAAGTCCCTCTCAGTGGAATCCCGGGAGAGTCGTCAAAAGTACGGAGAATCGAGTAGGAGCACCGCAGAGGAGCCTCCGCCACCGGCTAATATCCCGCTCAATAAAAAGGTCATCATTGTGGATGCTGGAGAGGTAAGTTTTTGACTTTTTTTTTTACAGAAGTTTTGATTATTTTTTTTATGCTCAGAAAATCAATTAAATGAGAGAGAGAGAGAGAAAAATATTTTCGTGAGATCTTTCACACAATAATTGCTTCATAATTGGCTCAATGAATCATTACGCGTAATTGCTGAATTGAATTGAAAGAGAAAAAAATCCCAAAGATTTGCTTAATGATTTTTGCAATTTTCAAAGTGATTCAGCAAATTATTTACTTGATTTTTGTTTGTGAGAATTTATTTCACAAAAAAAGAAAGTAATTTACTGACCGTTAAAATTATAAATTCAAAAAATATATGTTTGTACACTGTTAAGAAAATATGGAGGATAATATGGAAGCCAAATATTCGCGTTTTTTCATTTTTTTTTCATTTTCCGATAATTTCAAAATATTATGAATATTCAATAATTACATTAAGAATTTTTTGCTTTTAATTTAGCAAAAAGAAATAAAAATCAGTCAGAAAAGGTTTATTAGCTTCTACACTACCCGCAAAAAGTTTCCGTTTTAGCAAAAATTGAAGAGTTGTTAACACTGGAGGACAAAACTGGTACTCGCTACCAATTCGACTTTTTTAAACAGCCATAAATTAAAATTGATCCAACTTATCTTGATAAATCCTAAATCTCTCTGTGGGTGACTTCAAAAGAAAAGACTCGTTTGTCAAAAGAAAATATAGAAAAACGTTTTCTTTTTAATAGAAAATTAAGCTCAAAATCTGAGGTTAAAAATTCAGTAGGTTGTGATCAATCGATTTTAAGAATTAGATTACTTTTGAGAAAGTACAATCCGCACTTTTTCAAACTTAGTAAATCATTCAAAATTGATCAAGACGTTTTTTTTTGTAACTATTCTGGTTTTCTATGCGAAATGATTTTTTCAAACTTCTAACTACACCGTTTGCATTTTGGCTAATGGTGTATCAATTTTGATAAATAAACTAATTAATATTGTAACCATGAGATACATAATTTATTGTACTTTCTACATCATTTAAATTCATTAAAATTTGCCAAACAGTTTATTTTTAGCAGCTATTTTAGTAAGGCCATAGTAAATAATCATGAAACATTTCAATGATGTTTCGTAGGTGAGTTTTGTCGGGGTATTTTTGAAACATTTGTAGCACGTATGTTTCACACAATAACGCAGAGACAAAATCGCGTAATCGTGACGTCACTTGCTTTTTTTGAAATTTTGCCACAATTTTCTCAATAAAAAATTTGTTACTTTATTTTGGCAATTTTTGAATCTTTTTCAATGTTTCTTCAATTGAGATCATGACCTGTATATCGATCCTCTTTCATGTTCTTTGGATCACTTGTTGAATCATATATTGACCCAAACGTGAAACATTTTACTTTCTCGATTTAGAATGAATTTATTATTGTTTTCCTTTAGAAATACATCAAATTCACACAAAAGAGACTAAAAAAGACGTTTTGTTTGTGAAAAATTCCCCGAAAGCATCCACAGAATGAATATTGTGACAAAAAGAGCGTATGTTTCAATGTTTCTATGTTTCACGTTGATGAGAAAGGGTTAGCTCCTTTGAAATTCAAAAGAAAATTCTCAATTTTCGCACAATTTGGATTGTTTTTAGTGATAGTGTGCAAAAGAAAACGAAAAATTAAATTTAAATGTATAAAAAATTGCAGATTTATGACTGCCTTAACCTCGGACGTCGCATTGATGTGTTGTGGCCGAATGAGGAGATGCGCCAGAGCGGTGGACGTTCATCGTGGCGTGATTGGTTCCCACAGGAGGGTATGGTGGGCATTGTAAGGCACTACTGGCAACCAAATCATGCAGACAGCAAATTCCGTTCGAATGTAAATCGCACGCTGCTGCTCATTCAAATTGGGGAGCACTACGTGCCAGTTGGGCAGAATGGTGTGAAGGAGTACAACATGATTAAGGGGGAATCCGATAGTTCGTCAATAAATTCGGTGCTCGTGGCAGGGGAGGAGAGTAGCAAAAATGCAGTAGTGAGCTAAAAATTCACGCACGCAACAAAGATTCTTCAAAAGGAAATGAAATGAGAAAAAACAAAATGAAACTTTTAAATGAAATTACTAGAGAATTTATTTATTCAAAGAGACAAAGAGAGAGAGTGAGTGGGAGGAGAAAAAATCTTATTTAAATTTATTAACATATGTATAAAGAAATTGTACAGAAATCATGTTCAAAAGTCTAGTTAAATACATATGTTAAAGAAAAAATTAAAACTTTTTCTTTTTTTGGGAATTTTTTTTTACAGTGTAGTTTTGGTTGGATTTTTTTTATCAGTGTAGAAAGTGACAGTGAGACGGTGACTTGCGTGATCGGGCTGTTTTGCTGGACATTCTCAAGGAGACAACAGGTGAGTCTGCACCTGCACACTCTGGACTGTGTCCAATCATTCATTGATTTTCACAACATTGCATCATTTTGCGGTGTTGCCATTGAGCTAAACTCTATTTCTTCAGCCTCTTCTGACCACTTCCAGGCACTTTTCCAGCCGTCCCAGGCACTGTCATTCACCACATCCGTCGCACTAACACAGCACAATTAGTTAGTAGTTGGTACAACCTCATACCTAGATAAAAGCTCATCGCAAAAGCCACACAAAATGTTGATAAAGTTAATCCGCTCAATCGCGGTAAACGCCTCAGGGAAGAATAATCTTCTGTTTGCCAGCATTTCAACGGAACAACTCATCCGGAGAGCATCCACCATGAATTCACGGATTACCTTCACGGAGGATTTTCTCTTTCGTCAGGTGAGTACGAAACAACACCTTCTTCCCCCACATTATCAGCAGGTGAATTTTTAATCATCTCTGATTAGGGGAGGGCGGGGCTAATAAAGTCACTTAAGGGTTTGGAAAAAGCTTAAAATATCTTACTAGCTAGATAGAACAAAATGATCTGATAAAGAGTTGTAGGGCAAAGAATATCCTAAAGAAATGAGCTATACATTTCGCTTTATCTGTTTGGGAAATATAATATTTTTAGCTTTTTCTAAACCCTTAAGTGACTTTTTTAACCCCGCTCTCCCCTATCTAAAAATATATTAATTTATAGCTCTGAGAGAAAATTTCAATTTGATTAATTTGTTTGACTTTGGGAAGCCCTTCTGGGGGCAAATTTCAAAATTATTTCAAGAGAATTTTCTATGATTTCACGGAGGAATGTTAATTGGAAAGTACGTAGGTTCTTTTGCAATGATTGAGAATTTTTTTTAGTATTTTTTTCTGTGTTTTTTGTGAGTATTCGAATTGTGAAATTTTCCCACGCCACAGTGGTGGTCGTAAAAATTGACTATTCATTTAATAGTTCTTTTTTGTTCTACAAAATAGCTAAATTAATTGATTTTTAAACATTCCCATTAGAACATTAATAAACTTAATTAAATATTTAATCTAATAATCCATTCAAGAGTTCTTTAGATTTACCTTTATACTTAAAAGATTCTAAAAATTGATCAAAAGAACATTTTTAGTGTGGAAGCCTAATGAGGATTTATATTACTAAACTACATTAACGGGTCTTGCATTAAGTCTTGAAGCTTTTGGCATTTTTTTGAGCAATTCTAACTTTTAAAGATTATTTTTTTTTACGTTTAAGGGAGGTCTCTTGGGAAAATTGTTAGATTTACACATTTTTAATGTTGTAATTTTTGGGGCTTTTATAAACACAAAGGTAGGTTTTTCCCAGGATCTACTTGATGGATTTTGATTAGATAAAAGCAAATGAAAGAGGGGACATCAATGAACAATGTACCAGAACAGATTTTGGAATTTCGACTTTGAAGCTGAGAAAAGAAGATAAATATTCTTGTGCAATTTTCTCAGGTTCTGAATGGAAATTCAAAAATTCGTTCCGGTACATTGTTCGTTGATGCTTCCTCTTTCATTTGCTTTTTACCCCATCAAAATCTATCCGGTAGATCCTAAGAAAAATCTACCTCTGTGTTTTGAAGAAAATTACAAGATAGCGACGCACCAAACCCCAAGAAAAATTTAAATATTTAATTTCACTAGCTCTCAAAAAAGACCCCCCCCCCTTAAAAGACTCTAAAAATTGGTCAGAAGAATACTTTTTGAGTGGAGGTTTATATGAAGATTGATAGTGTTAAACCACATTATTGATTTTTGTATTTAATTTGGGAGCTTTTGGACATTTTTTTTGGCAATTCTAATTTTTAAAGATTATTTTCTTACGCTTATAATGTTTTTTCTTTATTTTTTGACATTCTGTTTCAAATGTTTGGCATTTTCTTTATTTTTTTTTAATGTTTCTTTTCTAATTTTTGATGTTTTTTTCACCGCTCTACGTATTATACGTACGTGTTTGAGGTTTATTCGAATATTTGACACTTCTTTTCGAACGTTTGACGTTCTCTTAAAATTAAAATCTCTTAAAATTTTATTTTTTATTGAGATTTCTAAAGAAGTTTTTTAACCGCATAAATTGATTAATTTTAGACACTCAAATAAATGAAATCAATCAATTAATACAGGTACTATTTTTAAGACCATCACTGTATTATATTAAAATTATCTTCATTTTTTCACGGCTAATCATCTTCATTGCATTTTGCGAATTTTGCTTATCATTCTTGTCAACTTTCATACATTTTTTTTTATCTAAATCAGAATCAGATAAAAGCTCGCAATATTTATTTTGCACGATAATTTGTCAACAATTAGCGATAATCACAGGCAAGGTCATTTGATAAGCTAATTGACGGTGTTTCTTTTTTATGAAATTTTATTTTCTGTGCAGCTCTTTGATCATCAAAGCAGCACGTACACGTACATGCTGGCGGATCTTGACTCAAAGGAAGCCATCCTAATTGATCCGGTGTTGGAGCAGGTCAAGAGAGATTCAAAGCTACTCCGAGAGCTGGGCTTGACACTCAAGTACGCCCTCAATACCCACATGCATGCAGACCACATTACGGGGACGGGCTACCTGAAGAAGCTCCTGCCTGAGTGCAAGAGTGTCATCTCCCGTGCAAGTGGAGCAAAGGCCGATGAATACCTCGAGAATGGGGACATTGTGAAATTTGGGAGGCATTCAATTGAGGCTGTCTCCACACCTGGACACACCAATGGATGCATGACGTTCATCATTAAAGAACAGGTGAGACTGTAGCTTATATTCTCTTTGGGGGAAGTTTTGGGGAAGATAATGGCCGGAAGGTTAAAAGATTATTCATTGTTTTGATCTCTTTAAAGGATTTTATTTGCTTTTCCTTAATCCTCTTCTCTACCTCTCTCTTTGTTAAGAAGTCAATTCAATTTTCTCGTTACGTTCTCTATTTGATTTATCGGGCTAATAGCTGACTTATTGATTGACTCTTGGATTGATTTCATCAATAAATAAATGGAAAGGATTACTCAACGTCCGACATGTGAAGAAGAAAATGTTTTCATTTTTAATGCCACAAAACACACACACACACGTTTACATTGTACTAAATAATTAATTTTTTAAAGGAATTTAAATAGAAAATTATAAATTATTTTTGATATTTCTAATATTGATTAAAATTTAAAACTTTTCATATTTTGGAAAATATTTGTTATTGATGTTTTTATCAATATGATTATTTTGAGCCAATTTATTCCCGAAAAGATTCTCTTATATAATTTTTGATTAAATTTAATTTCAATGAGTTTTTTAATGTAGATAATTTAATGAAATTCCACACTATTAATATTTTTGAAAGTAATTTTATTAATTTTATATATTTTATTGCATTAAAAAAATAATTTTCGAACATTTTAATAAATGCAATAAAAATGTTTATTTTGGGGCGAAAAATAGGTCACAATTTATGGATTTTCAGTGGCTAATTCTTTCTATTCGATACTAAACAAAGGAAATTATATTTTCAATGCAAAGCCAAAATGGGAAAAGCTGATTTTTTTTTACGAATTAGAGCTATATTTTTGATTTTTTTACAACATTTGTATTTTTTAGGTAATTTTAACATTTTTCCTTCCAAGTTTGATAGTTTTTTTCTTACGTTTGACATTCCTTTTTATTCTCACACTTGACAGACATTATTATTTTAACGTTTGACATTTATTAGGTCTTTTATTAAAAATTAAATTGTTGTTAATAACGTTTTAAAATCTAATTTTTAAATTTATTTTTTTTTAAAAATTTTTGGTCAAGAAATAATTTTTCTTCTCCCGTTAAACAAAGAAAATTAGCTTTGTTGGCATCCAGACATCTTTCCTGGGATACACGATCATTGAATTTTAGTCTAAAAACACTGAAATAATCATTTAAATTCATCATTGGATCAATGAAAAGGGTCCCATCTTTTGATCAGAAAAATTTTGCTTTTGGTCAGGAGAATCTGCCTTTGATCAAGAGAATATTCCGTTTTGATCAGGAGAATGTTTCAATTCGAAGAGGAATGATCCATTTTGTCAGAAAAATCTGCCATATAGACCAGTAAAATAGGGGAACTATTGGGAATTTTTGGGAGATAATTTTTCCTGGGTTCCGTGGAAATATTTGAGATTTCCCATGACGACTATCTTATAGGAAATTTTCCGGGCTACAACTTTGCCTAAGACGATTTTTCTCTATCTCAATGGGAAAATGCTTTTTCAGGCCATTTTCCAAACCCTTCCAAATTTGCCTGTTCCAAAAATCCTGGGGTAAAACGGTTAATTGCGTTTTATGTTCGCTAATCTTAATTTAATGAAATTATTTTAGCAAGGCACTATATATTCAAATGAAATAGAGAGATTTATGTAACAATAAAAACTTTTTTTTTATTAAAAAAATACCAAAAATAAAAAAAAACGTTAAATTTATGAAATTGTCTTTTTTATTTCTTTAGTTTATAAAAATTGGTAATAGTAAGTGATTAAACATCCTAAATTGTATGTAACAGTTATACTAATTAAGGGAAATTATTTTTTCAAAAATTTAAAAAGTTATTTAAAAAAAAAACACCAAATTCACCATTTTGCCCCGAGCGGTACTTTTTACTATCAGTGTTTTTCGGGAAAACTCGGAAAATTTTTTCGGAAAATTCAGTTTAGATTCGTGTTTAGCCATAGTTACTGTGTCTAAAAATGCATTTGGATCAAAAATATTGCAGAGAATTTCGCCAAAACTGAATTTGTAGTTGAGTGGTGAGAGTAACTTTCAGGTTCAAAAAATTTGTTTTTCAAATAAAAGCCAAAATATTGGATCAATTCTTGAGATTTTAATTTTAATTTTACGATTCGCCATTTTACCCCAGTTACCCCTATAACATTCGATCAGGACAGAATAATTATCCTGATTTTTAGCTTATTATCCTATCCTGATCGAATGTCATATTTTTCTAACAAAAGGGAACATTCTTATTCGAATTGGAACATTTTCCTGACCAGAAGCAGAATTTTCTGATCAAAAGATTTGATTCCAATGAAAACTTATAAAATCAAAATTTTGATTTTTTTAAAAAAAAATCTTTCTTTAGAAATTAATTACAAAAATTTCCCTTTTAAAAACCTGAACAAAAATTGATCTATACAGTAAAGAAGAAGATCAAATATCGTATAGAATTACCTTAATATTGTACAAAACAATATCCCTTATTCCATATTAAATTTGCTGATGAAAAAAAAAAAGAATTGAAATATGTCACTGAATAAACTGGGAATGTTTTAATGGTATGAGAGCAAAATGCGAAGTCCTGGCTAAAAATAACATTCAATTTATGCCTCAAAGTTATTGATTCCTGTGTAGTATATGCCGCAATTGAATTGAAAATGCAATTTTATGGATGGAAGAGGGTGGAGGAGCGAGAGATAAATTGAATTCACGGAAGCCCCATCAATCGATAGAGAAATCCGACTTTTGATCGGATTCTTCACAGGGTGGCTCAATTCAAAAATTCACCCTGAAGCTGTGTTAAGAGAAGAAGGGGTGAATGGGGATGGTTTTGTGAAAGAACTCCTCTTACTCGATGGCTTTATACGGAAGTTAATCTATACAGAGGGGGGAAAAACTCTCCGACTAAAAGGTTGAATGAAAACTCTTTCACTGTGTGGTTGGTGTGCGAGGGAATGGGGCGAGAGTGTCTCCAATTTTGGATTGGATGGAAATGAAAAACTAAAAATGTTGATGGGTCTTCCTTCATGACAGGGAATCGCTTTCACGGGGGACACACTCCTGATAAGAGGCTGCGGTCGGACGGATTTTCAAGAAGGCAACCCACGGACGCTCTATAATTCTGTGCATGAGAATATTTTCACCCTCCCAGAGAATTTCCGCCTTTTCCCAGCTCACGACTACAGGTTGGTGAATATTTTAGCGTTATATAGCATGTAGGTTGATGATGGTGGGGTGGTTTGGATGCCATCCCGCGTGAATGATCAAAGGGATGTGATGGCTATAAATGGGAATTTCTCATCTTGTTCTCTCCATCTCTCTCCTCTTTCTATCCTTTCTCCCCTTTCTCACCCAACTATTCCTTCAGGGGGAATATGGAGACAACGGTGTTTGAGGAACGACACTACAATCCACGCCTTACAAAGGATATCGATACGTTTGTCAACATCATGGAGAACCTCAATCTCCCCTATCCTAAAATGATTGACAAAGCTGTACCTGCCAACAAGCAATGTGGCCTCTATGACATTCCAACGGATGAGTAAAGGACGTCAACACCACCCCCTCATCCGCCTCACCGCAGATAAAGGTACAAAAATGGTGCTTGAAAATGAAAAAAAAAAACTTTTTAATTGAATCAAACTTTATTTGTTCTCCTCACCTTTTTTCTTCTCCACAATAATTGATTTTCATGTGGACTTGACGGGCGCGCATTATTCCCCATTTCCACCCTCATACCATAGGGGGGAGCGGGGCAAAATTTTCAATTACCGATGGCACCCACTTCATTTTCCTCGGGAAAATACACCCTCAATCACTTGCAGACTATCGTGCTCTGTGGCCACTATGTCACATTGTCACAGCTAAAAAGCTCTGCAGAATTTCCTCTCACCTCGAATTTTGATTATGATTGGCAAAGGTGTGTGGTGTGTGGGGGGGGGGGGGAGGGGGTCAAAACCATCACAAAAGGGTTCATGCGATGGGGATGATTTTCCCAATGACAGAGTTTTCGAACTTTGCCCCCCAACCTTCCCCAAAATGTCTTTCTAAATGCGAAAGGAATTTGTAGTTTGGAAATAGATTATTTTGTGATTGTGGGAGGAAACTTCCGTTGCCGTGGAAAGATCGTCATCAAGGAAGAAAGTTTCTGTTCCGGAAAGATTATTCATTTCTAGAATTGAAATGAAAGTTCCCCCAAAGTTTTGCTTACGTGGGAAACTTTTGGATGGAAACTAACTTATAATGTCAATAATTAACTCCAAATTGATTTTTTAGCTGTGATTCTTTCTTCAAAGAAGCACAGCTTCTGTGTACACTCAAAAATGCAAAGTCGTCAGATCGGGCTCAAACTTGGGATGAGCACGAATTAGGGTCCCCACATTCCAAAAAACGTATGCGCCAAAAATTTTTCCGTCCGGCCGGCCGTCCGGCCGTCCGTCCGGCCGGAGTATTAGACTGAATTACAAGAGAACGGTTATAGATAGAGACTTGCGGTCAACGGCAAAGTTCATATATCAGATGGAAGACATCCGATTATGAAGTCAAATCCGACCCCCCACCCCTTCGTCCGCCATTTTGAATAACCCCTAAATTTTGTTTTCGCTATATCTCAGTCCCTATTATAGCTAGAAGTCTGAAATTTTGATATGTTGTAGGGGCCATCTAGACCTTTCCAACGATACCTCATTTTCGAAAATCGGCCAAGCCGTTTAGCCAATATGGTCGCCACAATTTTTCATCGAAAATCGGCCATAACTCGAGAACGGCTTGACCGATTTTGATCAACTCGGGCTCAAATGAAAGATATTAATGAGCCCTACAACTGCTCGGAACATTGCAAGTTCAAAAAATGACCGCAAATGGCGCTAAAATCGAAAACAAAATTTTCGATGAGTTTTCGATGAATATCTCGAGCACCGCTTTATAGAATTGCTTCAAATTTTGATATGTTATAGCTGGCTATAATATCCTTTATCATGCCAAAAATGAAGAAAATCTATGTAGCCGTTCCGGAGATATCGCGTTTTAAAGTTTACATGTTATATCTTAATTTGCAGAAGACCAACGCCCCGCGAAGCGGGGCGTTTTATATATACATATATAAAAGTAAAGTAAAATATATAAATGCATAGATATATACATTATATATACATATAAAAATGCAAAGATAAATATATATAAACTGTAAAGATAAAAATTAAATATAGCATGGATGTAACAGTATAAAGCGAAAGAACGGTAAGTAAAACTTACGGGCTGTGATTCTTTCTTTGTCAGTGAAATGTGAAATTGACTGAAAATTGAGGATGGGCAAATTTTGAGGAAGGCTTTCTCGCGTACCGAATCACAGCCAACGCCCACGATTAAGGCATTTCACAAATTATCTGCGCGTTGGCTGTGATTCGGTGCGCGAGAAAGCCTTCCTCAAAATTTGCCCATCCTCAATTTTCAGTCAATTTCACATTTCACTGACAAAGAAAGAATCACAGCCCGTAAGTTTTACTTACCGTTTTTTATCCTGATTTCTTTCTTGTTTCTGAAATATCGTGCTAATTTTGGAGGTATAGGTAGTGATTTTTATGTACATAGGTACCTACCTGCCTTTTTATGTATATTTTCTTCTTATTAGCTTAATTACAGTATGAGAAAAATAAAATATTTTAGCTGTTACTTCCAATGAGAATTTGCTTCTATCGCGTAGAATTTATTCTGATAAAAATCTTTTCTTTTCTTTTTTTAACAATTTAAAAGTTCTTGTAAGATTTTAGATTTGTCAAGGGGTGTTTATCTGAATGAAAATATTTGGATTATTCGGATGATTCGCCAAAGAAATCAAAATATTCAACAGACAAACATTTCTCTGTTTTCAGTCTTAAATTGGTAGAGACTTAGGAGAAAAAGCTTAAAGTGTACTAAATTCTAGACAAAGTCAAATGCAATTTAGTACTTTATAGGGTTTTTAGTACTTTTTCTCTGTAATCACAGTATATTTTTTCAGCTACAATTTACTATGTTTACTGCTAGAATTTAAAACTTTTTTTTACTATTGAATTTAGTACTTTTTCGGCTTGAATTTATTATTGATTTTTAACCTAAGATATTTACATAAATTCAGTACAATTTTGATTTGCTGTCTCATTCATCCCCATTGAATGTAATGGTAAAAATGTTAAGTTGGAAATCCTGGTAAATAATGGACAAACCAATAATTCGGCGATATTTTGGTATTTTTTGAAAATTCAATCTTAAGAATTAAATTCAATAAAAAAAGTACTAATTTCTAGTCGAAAACCTAGTAAATTCTAGCCAAAAATATAGTAAATTCTAACTGAAAAAGTTCTAAATTTAAGCAGAAAAAGTACTAAATTTAGGGTGAATAAGTACTAAATCCAAGCCTAAAATGTACTAAATTCAATCTTAAAATGTAGTTAAGAAAAACAGTAAATTCAAACCGAGCAAGTAGTAAATTCAACCCGAGGAAGTACTAAATTTTATCTAAAAATGAAAGAAATAAAATGTAAAAATCTTATAAGATTTTTCCCAGTATACCAAAAATCTTATAACTGACGAATTGTAAAGAAGGAAAAGTAAAGATTTTATATCAAAATCAACCCCTAAAGTTGCAAAATCTGAAAATTTTCAACACAAAAGCTCAAAAATTCCATATTTTTTTCTAGAGAGAAAAAAGAGGAGAAATATTGACATTTTTTTAATTATTTCAAAATATTCTTCTCTGTTTACATTATATCCACACAGTCATGTCTATTAGAAGTAAAAAAGCAAACAATTCATATTTATTATAAAATTATTGAGACTTTTCTAGGGCACAAAGAAAGCTCAATGTAGGATAAAAATAAAACTTTGCTACATAGAAGCTCCTCTGTCTCTTTAGCTATTGATTTTTAAATTATAATATTATACGTCACACAAGCATCCAACACTGCTGTGTGTAAATTAAATAAATTCCTTCCAACATAAGTTTCTCCCTTTTATAGAGAGAGCAAAACACAACATCCGCCTATCCCGGGGTCCATTTTAGTAAATCATCCAGCATTATGGAAATGAATTTGATATGGGGAAAAGGTCCGAGAAAAAGGTTTCGCTTTTCTCATTTTCTCCGTGAAATCCCACGCCTCACTGTCCCATGATGATGGAGAGGGGGGAGGGAAAGGCTTTTTCTTTTCCCGCAATTTTCTTTTCGTTGCCCTCCATGGGCCATTAGCATGCCTTTCATCATCCTCCTTCATTGACATTCATCCACAAATCGATTTTGGGCGATTTTGGCACACTTTCACAGCCTCTCATCCCGCTGCCATCGCATCCTCTTAGTCTCCCCCACCCTCCTCCCTTTTCACCATCATCCTCTTTTCTGTCTTGGATGTCACACTCAATTATTCATGCCAATATTTGCATTGTTTGTCGCTTATTTGTCTTCCTCTCTGTGCGCTCTTTGGCTCTTGCCATCCGTGTGGCAGATCCATCACCATATAAGCAGCCCCTCACGTATCTTTTGAGAAAAATTTATGTGCATTTCGCTATCAGCTCGCAACATGGAAACTCACCACCACCCCCCACGTCTTGGTTTACTTTGCATGCGCTCCCCGCGCAGAGTGATGCGAATGAGTCATCCAAGGCTATATAAATGCAGATTAAAGTACATTGGCAAAACCCACCCCCACCCACCCTCTTCTCAACCGTTTGTCAACACTAATATTAAAGTTGACTCTTGCATAAGGAGCCTGGAGGCTATGAAAATCCCCTTTCTAACGAAATATTAAAAGACCAATGAGGAATTTTCTTATTTAGCAGATGGACGAGCTTTTTCATTTTTTTTTCTTGCTTTATTATTTTCTTCCACCCACATCGCAACTCAATTTCCTCCTCAAATTCCGCAGTTGATAAGAAAATAAAAAAAGAGGAAATTTTTCTCTATTTCAAGGATTGTCTTTCTCGCTCTTGTGCTCTCTGCAGAAAAAGCTCAAAGGAGAGGCAAAGGAAGAAAAAATGAGTTTATTGTATGTATAATATTTTTAATAGAAAATTTTCACAGAGGAACACTGCGGTGTTTTTATATCCTATTTATAGTCTTGCGACATTTTAATAAAACCACGTATTTCATCCCTCATCCCACCCTCTGCCCCCCCTTCAAAACACATCAGAAATGTATGGGTCTCTGCAAGAGGAAAAGTGTATGTAGCATTTTTTTGCTATATAATGTGATCTTATGTACATAGTGAGGGAAAAGAGGAAAAATATTACCCTTACATGCGGCAATAAAAAGCGTGCGATGAAAGCTTGTGTGAGGAAAATAAATAATATTTTGCAAAACCAAATGATTGCGTATAGGAAGCAATGGAATGTGAATGAAAATTTAACCATTTTTCTCATCTTCAACTTGTTGTATTTTTTTCACTGTAAATATTTAATTTGAACGCAATGAAAAATTCAAAGCTCCCTGTGGATAAAAAGTGTAAAATACCAAAAAGAATTCGTCAGAGCTTTTTTTTCTATGAGAGAAATCAATTTTCTCCCCCTTGTAAAAATTGAGAGGAGGCGAGAAGTCTAGGAAAAATACCCCCTACCCTTATTTTTTTTTAGTAGATATATACTCTGCCTATGCCCAAAAGTCCGGCCATAACAAAAAAAAAGAAGAAGAATGAAAAAAAAATCCCCAAAGTGAGGCAGAAGTGAGAAAAGAGAATTGAAAGGAAATTGACAAACAAGTTTCCTCAATTGCTAAATGAATTTTCGCCACTTGAAAATGTACACGGAGGGATTGCTTTTGGGGTGGTTTGAGGGGCAAAGGAGGGTTTCTTTTCGAGAAGGAGAGAGTGAGAGAAAAAAGAGAGAAACCCCCGAAAACGAGATGGCGCAGTCATTGAGATCCTTTGTCCGTCCACCCCCCCCCGTGCTCCTCCTATAGAGGTGAAATGGTGGAGCAATTAAAAATTCATGAGAACAACTCTCTGAGTCATCATCGTGATCGTCATCATTGCCACAAACTGCCAGGAGTTGAAAAAAAAATTAGTTTGGTGCTCTAGATGGATTTTTCAACCCCGAAACCCGATTCCTGGCTATGTTGTGTAGACATATAGAGAAACTGGGGGCGCAACAGAGAGGGGCGCAAGTGCCGAAAGGAGGACGGAAGAGCCTCTCGCTCTCGTGGATGACTATGAAATCCAAATGGGTCGATAATGTTGCTAGGCAACACCCCCTATTGCGCACAAATCAAAGCCAAAAATGTAGCGCCCATTCATATCCCTCCCAGGCCACCCAGTACTCAGCCACCCCTCCCCCTCTAACCATGCATCCACGACACCCCCTCTCGAAAGCGACATCGCTGCTATGGAGAACAGAATTGCTTAGTCCGCAGATAGGGATAGAAAGGATGATGAATTTAGAGGATTTTTCGTCCTTAAAAAATAGATATTTAATCTAGGTTGAGCTAGAAAGAATTCTAGAGAACGGCTAGAGCGGTTAGAACCTTCACTGGAGCTCTAGCTCCAGGATCACCCATTCGCATATATCCTTTAGGTGTTTTACGAATCCAAAAGAAAAATATTTCAAAAAAAACATTTTTTAATATTTAAATCAAAATTCTATTTTAAAAATTAAAAAAAATTTATTAAAAAAAACTTTTTAAATAGAAAAATTTATAAAATCTTTTTTTTTAATATTTAAATCAAGATTCTATTTTAAAAAATTAAAAAAATATATTTTAAAAATCTTTTTTTTTAATATTTTAATGAAGATTCTATTTTAAAATTAAAAAAAAATATATTAAAAAAAATTTTAAAATAGAAAAAATTATAAAATCTTTTTTTTTAATATTTAAATCAAGATTCTATTTTAAAAAATTAAAAAAAATATTTTAAAAATCTTTTATTTAAATAAAAAATATGTAAAAAAAAAACCTTTTTTTAAATTTCGAAATTACGTTACCTACGTTAAATGGGGCTAGGAGACTTTTATCTCCTGTACACTGCGGCCCATGTGGGCCTATTGTGCGTTAATATTGAAATTAAGATTCTATTTTAAAAAAAATTATAAAAAAATATTTTAAAAATCTTTTTTAAATAGAAAATATTTAGGTATAAAATCCTTTTTTAATATTGAAATCAATATTCTATTTTAAAAAATTAAAAAATATTTTAAACATTTTTTTCATTGAAAATATTTTAAAAATCTTTTTTGAATTCTTGTTTTTAAATATATAAATAAAGATTTTATTTTAAATTTTTTTTGCAGAAAAGCTCCACCATTGAATGGTATGAATTTTAAAAGTAAAAGTAAATTTAAAGAAAATAATTCTAAATAAAATATGAAAGAACGAGGTAAATTGTCGCTTCGCTCCAATTTTCCTCGCCCCGCTTCGCGGGGGGTTTTGCGCTACGCGCAAATTTTAGAGAGAAAAAAAAACTGTGATGATTTATACGTAGATTGGGGTTATTCATCAACCCCAAAAAAATTGCAAAGAGAAGAAATCATTTTCATACAACATTTCCGGCGCCAAATTCAAAAATTCGCAAAAAATGCATGAGAGTTATATGGGGGCTACCTGAAGGGGGGCTTTGGGGGGAAAATGGATACGGCCACTCGAAACCGCCTGTTATAAGGAGCCTCTGTGCCAAATTTCATCGCGATCGGTCAAACGGTGTAGATTTGTATAGCCGAACACGACGGAAGATTACCAACAAACAGACCTTTCTTTATTATATAGATGGAGAGCTCTCATCGAACCCAAAAGGAAAAATTTTGCAAAGAGAAGAAATCATTTTCATACAACATTTCCGGCGCCAAATTCAAAAATTCGCAAAAAATGCATGAGAGTTATATGGGGGCTACCTGAAGGGGGGCTTTGGGGGGAAAATGGATACGGCCACTCGAAACCGCCTGTTATAAGGAGCCTCTGTGCCAAATTTCATCGCGATCGGTCAAACGGTGTAGATTTGTATAGCCGAACACGACGGAAGATTACCAACAAACAGACCTTTCTTTATTATATAGATAAGAAGAATTTGTGAGGAATTAAATTCCGGCAAAGCTTTTAGATGTGTTATTGGCTAGTGCGTGCCTACGAAGTTTAGGTTCAAAGTTAGTTAGAATAGAGTACAGAGACTCTAGCTTTATATTCTTTAATCCATAATCTAAATTTTTGCTATTTCTGTGCACAATATTGAGTTTGTTGCTGGAGAGTTATATTTGCTGTCTTTCTCTGTGATTCCTCGCGGGGGTGCGACGACCAGGATGGGGTGTGGGAGGCATATGAGGTGTGCGGCGGGAAAATCGACGAGCAAACACAGAGATAAGTGCATTTGTCGTCCCCTAGCAGCATATTTGGCACCCTTTTTGTCGACATAGGGCCTCCCTGGAAACAGCTCGAGGACACACAGACACACCAACAGGGGTGAGTCGCCCCTGCGTTATGCCACCGTGATCATGAGTCATCATAGGTAGGTCACGAAATATCCGTGCCACACACACGGGATAGTCTCCGTGGTCTGCAAAGGGTTGGCGCAACATGACGGGGGTGGATGTTTTTTCAACCAACTTCCGCTTATGAGTTTTCAGGTCGACCCGCAAATAAACCAAGCAGTAGCAACATATAAAAAAAAAACATTCAACCCACTAGACAGACGCACAGAGTTGCATTTTCGTCCTTCTAAAAATGCACGACAAAAAAGGCGAAAAAGAAGATTTGTGTGTATGTGACAGGAAGAGAAATTGCAATGTAATGCAAATTGAAGGGACCCCACAACCCCATACCACCACCCCCAGGGGAAACCAACCAACCCGTTTTTTTTTGGCATGAGAAAAGCCAAGTGGAAAATTCTTGAATCATTTGCCAATTGCGCAATTGTTGCGATTGGAACAAAGGCGAAAATCTTAGTGGGTGAGCTTTCCACCCTTTACAATCGAAAGCTCCCATATTATATGTTATGCAGGGTGGGTCTCTCTTCCTTCCCACACACACACACCCACCATATTGATTTACACACACACATTTTTCAAACTCCATCGCTTGGGTGGAATGGGAGGGATGGGGGTTGGTAGGTTAACAACACAAAACAGCGTGGAAATCCTTTTAGGGAGGAAATTTCAGGTGAATTTCGACTGGTTTCCCAAATTTCTGTTCTGTTGTATATGTTATGTATATCCGGAAGAAGGTTATTTCGAGACAGAGAGAAATGAAGTAAAAGCTCACAAAGGGAGCTTATGTGTGATGTACAATTCTATGGGAAAATCGCATGTAATTTAGAAGAGTTATTTGAAGAAATTAATTTATCTAATCCCATTGGTTTCCATACACGCATGAATAGCTCCACAAAGGACCTTTCACATCCAACGTAATATTTTTCATTAAAATATTTGAATTATTTTTTTTTAAAATATTTATTTGTATTAGGCTTTCGAAGCGTAACGATCCAATTAAGTACAATAATTTGACAAAATTTTAATTTAATTTCTGCTTCGTTTGGACTAAATTAGTTTTAATTAAATTTTAATTTGGATAAAAGGTTAATGCTTTATAGTCAAGGGGAGTTTATCTGAACGAAATTACTCGAATCTTCGGATGATACGCCAAGGAAATTCAAATGTTAGTCTAATCCTAAAAAATCCTAAAAATGTAAATTGAAGCAAAAAAATACTTAAATTAAACCGAATAGTAGTAAATTCAACCGAAAAACAGATTAAATTCAAACCGAAAAGTAATAAATTAATGCTAATTAGTAGTAAATTGGACTAAAAAAAATTCAATTCAAACCAAAAAGTCCTTTATACGTTTTTGGATTTTTTCGGTTTTGAGTTGTTCGGTTTTTAGCAAAAGATGTTCATATGAAGTCAAATATTCAAATATTTGGAAAAAATCACAATGCTCGTCAGATAAACACCCCTTGTTTATAATTTTAGGTTTAAAAATTATGTTTTATTTAAATTAAACTTGCACTAAAGCTCTACTTTTGAATTAAATTTAAATACAATTGCAATGAATTTAATTGGAGGAACTAATCTTCATTAAGCATCAAAAAATCATTCAAATCAATTTTTGTGATATATTTTTTTTCTAAAATTGAGCTTTTCTTCAAAAGTGAAAAAAGCTCCATGCTATAAGACCTCAAAATATATTTATTTTTCTTCGAAAGTTTGAATTTCTTTTGTCTGAGAATTTCTCACCACAAAAAATTGCCAAAGAATTTTAACTTTACCAAAAAAAAAAACTTCCTTAAACTAAATATTTCTAGCGCAATTATTAAAAATTACAACAAAGTGAATCCTTCCACAGTATTTTCACCCTAAGGCGGTTTTTCTTCCATCTGTGCTTAATTAAAAAATTACTTGTATTGCAGAGAGAAAACCATCGCTCCGCCAAAAAGAAGTTGCCTCAAAAAATATTTCTTGGCCTAATTGTGATTGATGATCCAACCACCACAGCTAGATTATACACTGAATTTTTAGGCTGTTTTCTGTCTGTGTGTGTGGGGGGAATTTAATCCCACTTCCGCAGAAAGCCACCACAAATATTCCAATAATCCGCGTAAAAGACATTGTGGAAATTTTCACAGCAACGGCGAGATTCAGAGAAAAATGAATCCAACGCTCTGGCAAAATGGTCTGTGCGGTGCATTATGGAATCCTAGCACGAAGTTCAACTTGTGTGTGATGTGGAGGAGGCTGGCTTAATGGGAATTCCATTCACGTGGAAGGAAAGCTATATAGGAGCTTGGAGATTATCGCATTAATCTCAATACATCAGAATCCATTTGTTATTTTAATCCACACGAGAGATTTTCCTTTTTCGTCCGAATAATTGGAGAGTGGATTGAAATTGCTCTCACATTGGTCTGTAGGGGAGGTGGGGTACAACAAACCATCACCATGAGATTTTCCATGCGAATGGCATTGGGAGAGAATGAAAAATGCTGCTGCTGTGGGAAAGAAAGAAAAAAATCTCCCCAGCAAACGTGTCACACTAAATATATCGATCTATGCGGAGGATGACTCAGGAGGAAGTTTTCCAAACGAGAAATTGACTTTGGTGAGTGAGAGAGCTTTTTGCCAAATTGAACTTTTCACACAGGAAATTTCCCTTCGATACCGGAAGTTTTCGAGGACACATCTCCACGGCAATTACAACTCCGCCGCACACTCCTTATCAAAAATGAGCACAACCCCCTTATCTTAACGTTTGGTTATATCGCGTTGCGAGGACATCACACCTGGAGATTGCCTCTCTTTGGGTTTCCTCCTCCACCGCGTTGCTCTCATGGCAAAAGGGAAAAGAGAAGATTTGGCCGATGGAGTGTTAATGGGTTTTTTGGGTGTGAAAATAGCTATTTTGGCGCAAAAGTGCGATGTAGGGACGGAGTTTAAATTGCTGCATTTTCTCCACATACATACAATCGCACAACCAACCCCTGTGGGGTTCTCCACGCTTCAACCATCACCACCCCAAGCTGCGGGTGAGTCACAGACAATCTCTGAAGTGGCAATATCGTATAAAATGGGCGTTATTCCAAGAAAATGTTGCGAGGTTGACTCCACCATGGGTGATGCGAGCAAATGGCGCGCTCCCCATGCCACATGGGAGGGTGAGCGTAAGGGAGAAGACCCGAAAATGCGCAAACATCGCTCCTGAAACTGCAAAATTTCCTCATGAAATTCAATGGGAAACTTCTCTTTGACTTTGAAGCACACACATGCAAACAAAAAGTCACGATGGTGGCGTGGGTGCCATGTTCGGGGGTTAAGAGAGAAAGGAAATATCACCCCGTCTAGTCAATCCCACATGTTAACCCCTCGCAAAGACTTGGGGGGGGGGTGCAGCACACAGAAAGGGGTGTGAGATCTCCACAAAACGGGGTAAAATATCTAATGAGCTCTCTGCTCCCGCAGCAAGATTCTTCTTTGCCAAAAACTCCTTGAGAAAATCCATAAAGACGCTCGTTGCAAGATGTTATGGCTCTTCTCTTTTTTTCCATGGAATTTTCTTCTTTTCCCGTTTAGAGGAAAACTTTCAAGGAAACTTTGTGCAAATCGAAGTTTTTTTTTTACTTCTTGTTTCTCTGTTGTGAGTCAGCTCACGAGTTGGCTGGTCTAGGGTTCGATTCGTTGTTATATAGTGTAGTGAATGGTATCTATAGTATTAGTTTTAGATAGCTAAAACCGTATAGATACGATGGGTTTTTAGTAAATTTCCGTTGATCCTGCAAATAAGGTTGTTTTCTCATGAAAAATGTATTTTGAAAATTAAATCTAATTTTACTTGTAATTTCACAAAATATTTTGAAAGTTTTCTACCTTTAAATGCTTTATGCTACTGTCTACTGTTAAAAAGAAAAAGTGTTATTTTCTTTATTTAAATTAAAGACAATTCAAACCAATTTCCTAGAAACGTAATCCTTAAAAAAATCCTATAAAATTTCATTTTATTTGAGATTTTTTTTTGGCCAAATTAATGATTAAACGCTATTTAAACCATTTATCGTTTAAGCTAGAAGCGTTCAATTTACATATTAAACTGTCGTAGTAATTCACAACTCGCGTGAATGACAAAGTTACTAAAACTAAGAGCATGTAAATTCTTGCTTGTAAACTTACTGCGAGGAGGAAGTTCATTTAAACTCCTTGCGGTTGGAATCAATATTATCTGCAATGTATGGAGGAAAGGGGTAAAGTTAACCTACCATGAATCATCTAAAAGCATAAATGCAAAAGTGTCGTACCAACTTATCTGGCTGTGGTGCACTTTCGGAAATTACTTGAGAAATTCCTTATCTTTGGTGTGCGGGAAGATTCCCGGGGAGGACGTGAATGAGATTAACTCTCCAATGCGCGCGGAAGTCCCCCAGCGGCGAGAGGTCATACCGAAAGAAAGGAAGTTCCTTGAAGCGGAAGTTTGCTATTGAGTCGTTTGGTAGTCGATGGGAAAAGAATGTAGGTCAGGGATAGTGAGAGATGCTGGAGTCTATATATAAATCATCTGCTTAGGGAGTGAGCTAATTTTTGTTCAGATTGTCGCCAGGATAGTTTGAGCAGCAGGCACATTGTTGGAGCACATACGTCAGGGGAGCTATGATGGAGAGATGGGTGGGCAAGGGAGGGAGGGCGCGATGCCTCGCAATTATGCGCATGGCACGTGCTAGCGGAGAGAGACACTCCCTTTCGGGCGCGACATTATTGAGATCAATGGAACAATTACGGGTGAAAACATCCCCCATATATACACTAAAAACTCTCCTATATGGAGGCATACAAGAAATTCTGCATCCATTGTGCGGGCCTCTTTATTCTTCTTTGCAATCTTGCCACACTCACTAAATCTTCCATACCCATAATGCTGTTCCTAATACAATGGATGGTAAATCCTACCATCCTATCCCCCCCCCCTTTGTATGCACAACTTGGGCAAGATAATTGCATTCCTCCAAACTCAGGCCGAGCCTTTCTTGTGAGTTCTGCTTTTTTTATTTCTCAACTCTTCGCTTTCTCTCCGGAATATTTGATTTCCCACCCCCTATACAAACCCCCCACGTATATATATGAGGGTGTATTGCCCACAAGAAAACCCCCCTGAGGGTACACCATGCGAGGTGTGGGACTACTTGAGGCAGAGCATAGAAATGAGCAAGAATACCCTGAGTCAGCTGCTGCCAAGCACAAAACTTCTCTCCTTTCATCGCAATTTTATGTGTCTCTCCTCGGGACTTATAGATTGAATTGATCACGGGTCATCCAACTAGATGAATTGCCAAGATACGAGCTGAGACGTTTCCAAGAAAAAAAAAAGAGCCCCCATTTTTCTTCATTGGAACTTCCTCTTTGGCTTTCATCCCTTATTCCGCCCTCTCCTCTCCATCTCAAACCACCCTAAATTTAATCCAATTTCTTCTGGGGAAAATCCATTGGGGCTCCATGGCTAAAGGTCGCGATCTGCATGCAGGTGAAGGTGAAGAATGGTCATCGAAACGAATAAAACGGAAGGAATATCTTATGCAAATTTCTCTTCAGTACCACGATGCTTCTATGGACAAGAGCACTTGAGTTTATTCGATGAATCACTGCAGAGGACCGCAATGAATTTTAATAATAAACTTTCAGGTAGAAGACTAATGAGTTATGTATACAGGTAGAATTATAAATTATCTTTTTTTGCTTTAGAATTGCATTAAAGAAAAAAAAAAGTTTTCAAGAATTTCTGCAAATCAGACTTGAAAAAAAAAAAGATTTTAATTTCAAAAATCTAATGAACAAGAAAATGCTATGTACAGGTAAGTTATGTACCTACCCATACCAATACCTATACCTAGTATATAGAATTTTAGAGTTATATGTATAAAAAATAAACCTGCAGCACTTTAAAAGTTCTTTAAAAGAGAAAATCCTCCCCAAGAGCTCAAGAAGATATCGATTCTCCCCGAATGATTCACCTCCTTCGTTAGTGGCTCCTCGTGTACCCACCCAGGGGACCACCTGAAAAATTTTCTTCCTCACTCTCCCTCCCCCGAGGGACTTCATGACGGGAATGGTGAACAATTTGGATTCACCCACCACCCCATAAATAATTTCACGGGGTGATGTATTTCTCAGTGGGACACACGAAAGTCAATCTCGCATGGGAGGAAATTGCACAATTCTGCCACTTCCTGTATATTAACCTCCTCCCTCCCGCCTGACGTGTAGTCACCCCCCGCATGAGCCATCCAGTCTGTGCTACTGGAAAATGAGCAGTGACGAAATATTCTCTCCTCTATAGTGTGTGTCTGTGCAAGTAAGTTAATTAGAGGTATGGGGGCAATGGGGGAGGCTTTCGGCACCTCTCTTCTCGCCATTTCCTGTGGGGCGCCTAGCACACAGGCTCACCGTTTTGGTTGTGAGTCAGTGCAAGGAGCCGCGCGAAATCCTCCCCGTCTGTCGTCCAAAAGGCACACACAATGCCACTCCATTTAATGTAGTTATCTTCCCCATAGATCCCATTATGTCGGGGCGTGCGGAATGGATCAGGCTCATACTTCCTCCGTACTCCACTTCCCTTCTTTATGTACCATCAATGGATTTCTCATGTTGCGCGCGTGCGCTGCGAGCGAGTTTGCGCTCTAGAGTTATGCTCTGTTGTACTCTTATACCTACTCTCTCGGCGGTTCTGGAATAAATTGATTGAAATGATACATAGATAAGAGATTATGTATAGTTCTTTTTTCATAAATATTCTATAGCAGGTAGTTCTTTATTCTTTGGAAATATGGAATTAAGTAATTTTTTTTGCTATCTTGACTACCAAAAGATGCATCAAAGTTTGAAATTAACTGATTTTTAACACTTAACAGGTAATTTTAGAAATCCTTTATTCTCTTTATTCTTTAACAAATTATTTTCTTTACAATAAAACAATTGAAAGCAAATAAATTTGTTAAAATATTGGGCTAGACCCTATAAAAAATCTTTTCTTACAATTCGTTAAGATTTTTGGTATTCTGGAAAAAATCTTGTAGCGTATAAAAATCCCATATTTGTGGAAAATCGAGAAAATGAGGAAAATTAAGAAAAATTGGGATTTTCGCTCTATTTACAATTTATTTACAAAAATTCAAAGAATAATTTTATACAATAATCCACGCGGTTTGTAATTGAAAAATATAAAAATTGGGCGCCAGATCACCCGCTATGGTGATCCCGCGTGGGAAAATAAAGAAAATTCAATGAAATTACTTACATATTTACAATATAGGAGCAAAATGAAAAATATTTACAAAATTCACTTGAAAATTATATAATACAAAAATTGAAGACTTCACAATCCATTTTGCTGCCTATCTGATCGACGGTCATCAGGGAGGAGAGTGAGAGATGTTCCAATTCCCAGCTGGAACCCTCAGAAATTCAAAAATGAACTGTGGCGGGTATACAGGGTGCAACAATCTTATAAGATTTTATATTTTATTTCTTTCGTTAATCGATTGTTTTCAAGGAAAATTACTTTTTCAGGACTCTTTAAAAGATCTTTCTGACTGTTTGAACAATAAATTCTTTGGTTTTCTCATATAGAACGACAATAGAAAGATTTTAAAGCATTAACTGTAAAAATCTTACATCTTTTAAATTGTAAGAAAAGAAAAGATTTTTATGAGAATCAACCACATTGGAACTTTAGTTTAGTCTTAAATAAATCAGCCTTTCCTGCTATACTTCTTCCTTATCGTGAAAAAGAAAATCTATTAATTCATCAACTCTAACGTTAGAACAGAATGGCTTCTCCAGCTCTGCCAGGCCAACATTAATTTTCTCTCCTCTCAATTTTCTTCTTCTCTCATGATGTTGAAATGTATTCCGATGTCGTGCCCGAAGGTCCGCCGTACTCGAAACCTCCAGCAGTGCGCAGTGTTGAGTCGTGCTACGAGCGTCGCGTATGATACACTGAAGAAAGGTCCTCTTATTCAAGTGAAGCAGGAAAAAAGGCTAAAAAATTCCCTTTTCTAGGGGAGCAATAATTTTGTGAAAAAAAAATCGACAATAAGTCGCGCAAAAGTCGCGAAGTAGTCACGGGATATATAGTTTCCGTGTAGTGAAAATCTTGGAACGGTGGTTGGCATTTTCCCTGTTCTCGTTGCTGTGTGATTTTTCAAGAAAACCACCCCCTTGTTCACAAAGAAAGCCTCTCATTGGGGTGGATTGTACTGCAAAAAAAAATTCTTGGTGTGGTGAGACGTGGAAAAGAAAAGAATAAAACAAGAAAAAGCAGCATAATATATAAAGAAGAAAGTTTGGGGGCGGAAAAGTGAAAAGTGTTTGCTGTTGTGTGAACCAAGGGAGGTTTTGTAGGCTTCTTCTCTCTCCCCCACCCCCTTGAAGGAAGAGTGGGGTGTGTTGTGGAGGAACTTATAACCAAGAGAGAAAAATACTTCTTTGCGGCTTCCGCAGTGGATTTTGTACCCACTTTGGCCATATGTATCGTGTAGACGGACGTACATAGAGCTCCAAAGTGAAATACAATACCGAAGAAAAGTGTGGGGCCGCCTCGAAAAAAAAAAAAAACAAGTAAAGAAGGAAAAATCGCAGTTTAATCAGTGCAAACGAAGAAGATGTCGTCGTGGGGATTTGTGTTCGTTTTCGTGCTTTCGACGCTTTTTTCGGATATCACATTCAGTGTCCAGGTGAGTTATTCTTCAAACACACAAAAAAAAAAAAAAAAACGAAAGCCATTGTAAGGACACTCTTATTGATTTTTTCATGCGCTGAGGTTTTTTTTTTAATTCTAATTCTGTATATAAGATTTTTGCGTCTAAGAAAGGAAGATTTTCACTGATTGCCCCGCACCATACCTTCAATAAATGGCGCATCTCTTTTGTCATCATATTTATGACCTCCACACGACTGATTTTTATCCCTTTTTACGACCTTTTTGCTGGTGAATCAGAACATTTTCCTCCTTTTGTCATTCAATTCGACAATTGTTTCGATCCTTGGGAAGGATTTTATGAATTCCTTGCGCATTCACGGGGCTTTTGTCTTATTTTACGAGGGATGTTTCTAATGTTCCGGAGGTGTTTATCTCATCCGGAGCATGATTTCTTATTGCTACTTGGGAAAGGATGTTTTTGGAGTTTTAAGCACTTCTAAAGCTCCTAAATGGAACTCCTTATTTGTTAAATGTTGAGGGAACTTTTCAATGTCTTCTAAATACTCTGAAATGTAATTTTATTGATTTTAGAATATTTATTAGGCAGCTTGAGAAGCTTAAATCTTTATGCTTTTTATGATTATTCAATGTACTCTAAAATATATGTTTAAAAAATTAAATTTATTGATCATGAATCATGATTAATCAAGAACTTTTCAGATGATTTTCTCTATTTAATTTCATTAAATAAATTTTAATTAAATTGCTTTCTTTCCGTTTCTAAGGTTTCTGAAGTTTCTTTAAGAACTTTTCACATGAGAAAATCAACTTTTTTTTGTCTTTTAATCAATTTAAAAAAAAAAAACGTTAGTTCTAGATTAATTCTAAGCAACAAGAAATATTCTTTGTGTGTTTCGCGAGTTTCCACATACAGTTACGGCAACCAAAAGCATGTTTTTTAACTAAATTTCCTGCGCTGTGTCAATTCTTTTGCACATTTTGCGCTACTTACTCATCAGTTTACATAAATCTTCAACGAGATATTCTTCTGCCAGATTTATCTTTGTGTGTTGCTTCTGTAAATTTCTCTCCAGATGCTGTGTGTGAGATAAAACCACCAGATTCTTGGTGAAATGTGAAACGAAATGAAGAAAAGAAGTTACATAGAAGCAAAAAAAATGTATATGTATGTACGTCTGGTCTCGAAAGTCTCTTTAGCTCGCCAGAAGTGGCGGCCGCGAAGGGGGGAAAGAAAAGAAACTAAAAACCTGAATCAATAAATTTGTATCATGTTTTATAATTCTTTTAACGTTCCCTATATAGAAATACTCGAACTTTTGTCTGTATATGTGTGGTGGATTTCAATTTATAATACAACGACGATAGAGAGAGAGAAGCATTATTTATACAACTCTTTGGATGTTTTATTTTCACCGTCCCTCTTTCCATTTTCTTATTCGCCAAACTGTATCCCAACCAACTATATACACATATAACGAAATATATTATTGTGGCAGCCATACACGGAGACTATATGTTCTGGGTGTACGAAACCAGATGAAAGTCACATATTGATTTTTCAGTGAGTTCTCCTTCCACATAAACTCCAACATAACATGCACATACAATGTAATGTGCTATATTTATAGAGGAGGGGAACCATTTATTTACCTCCTCTTATTCGCCATGCTTGTGTATACTCTTTCTCCCGCGCTCTCCGGGCTATAGTAGCAATTTCCACCAAGAAATTCTAACACAACATTGTACTCTCACCCCAAAGTTGAACTGCTGCTATGAATTTCTAGAATTTCATATCACATGCCGCATAATATATATTTTCGGTTGTGCGAGGAATGGGGCGCGACCACCCACTTCTCATGGCAAAAGAAAATTCCTCACTGATAAGAAATTGGTGGAAAATTCTCGTGTGCGCCGCATTTGGACAAACGGAGGAAAATTCCCTCGGAGCTTTATCTTGTGATTTATGATTTTTCACATTAAAAGTTTTCCCGAGAGTTTTCTCTCTATTTGCAAACAATATAATTGGATGTGTTCTGCCGTGGTCGGGATGATAAATCCTCATGTGAGGGATGCTTCTTTTGCCCTCTTCCTTTTTTCTTTCTTTCTTTTTATTTTCCCTCAAAATTAATCATCTTTTTTCCCCAAAATTTTCTCTTTTTTTTTGTTATGGAGTGTATATTTCATGAGACATCTGCCTGCGAGACATTATGTGGGAGTTATTTGACTCTCTTCGCCATGAAGAAAAAAAAACGAAATGAAAAGCTTCATAAGCTCTTTGTGTTGACTTTGAGATTGTACGTACATTGTTCAGGTGATTGGACTCATTTGTCTCAAGCAATATGTAAAGTTTTTAAAATAAATTAATCTCACAGAAGTAGATAAGTTGATTATGTATTTAAACTACCTACATAATCTTATACTTTATATGTATGTAGTTAAAAAAAAAGAAAATATTTTGTTAAAGGAAATCTAAAAAAGAAAATTTATTCAATGGAATAATTATAAATTCTTTATAAACACCTCTAAGGCATAAAGATAATCTGGCCACTCTGTACATTATGTATTTGTGCTATATTAAATCCTGGAAAATATCCTTAAAATTAATTTTTATTTTAGGAATTCTGGGAAATTTATTTAAATTTATTTATTGCTCAATAAGAAAAAGGATCAAAGGTCAATAATTAAAATTCTTCTCTAAAATCCTTTCTAAATAATATACGTTGAACACTTTCACATAATTCCTCTGCTAAAATTTAATTTATTGACATATTTATCAGCTCCATTAATTGGATTTGAAAATATAACGATTATCACCACTTAATCATAAGTAAACAGAGCAACTATATTTAATGCAATTGATCCAGATAATTCCAGCAGCTTCATTTTAAAATGCACAACCACAAACTACTCCAAGTGCCTGTATTAATTAATTTATAAATAATTATTTTTCCCCCCTCAATTGAGCTGCAGTCATATTAAGGGTTGCAACTCCATATTGCATATGTTTGATATGAGTGGAATGCATCGACATGGAAGAAATATTAATAAATTAATTTATGTGTTCAATTTGGAAATGAGGCTCAAAATTTTACGAAATCACTTTGGGAGCAAAAACAGCAACATTTGCATGCACAAAAAGCGCAATTTGATCCACAAAATCCTCCTCGGAAAAAAAACAACATTTCAGATAATTCCCATGGTCCACTTTCAAGCATACAGCCCCAATGAATATGCTCACCGGTGTGCGGGGGAGGGATCTCTATTCAAATTTCATTGGGATATTTTTTTTCTCTCTGTATGTGATGCTTTCGATGCTCATCCAGGGGAAAAAATAAATCAATTCCAATGGGGGATTTTAATTTAAATCCCACACCCCCATTAAATGCATCGATGCACATCGGATATGGGGATACAATGCTGGAGCTATAAGGGTGGGTTGTCATGTGGAAAAAGCCCCATTGCTATGCACAACAGGAACTCAGGGACTATTCTCTGCGTCCTGGCCAGGAAAACACGATAAATCACATGCACTGAGGGGGATGGTTGGTGTAGAGAGAAATTGGAGCAAAAGAGCTGTAAAAATTGCATAGAAAAGAGCCTCAAGTGGATTGTCTGGTGGAGCAAAGGGTTTAGAAGGAGTTAAATGTGACTAATCGTTTCTTCTTTCTTCTCTCTCTCTTTAAAGGCTGCCTCGCCACGATGGGAGCCCCAGATTGCAGTCCTATGTGAAGCAGGTCAGATTTACCATCCACAGTACCTCTCTGAGGAAGGCAAGTGGGTGTCTGATCTGAAGATCAAAGTTCCCAGTTCGTCGTGTCTCAGGGATAAAATTGATCTGCTCGATCATTGCAAAAAGGTAAGCATTTTCCGCATTTTCCCATTGATTTCATTATGTTTTTTTTTTCTTTGATTAATTGCCAACTTCATTTTAATTTACAATGAATACGAATGTCTCGAATTGAAAGATGGATTGTAAATTACGTTAGAGTTCATATTTTATTGAAATTCTTCCTCCTTCGTATCTCTCGCTGTATAAGAAATATAAATGCATTTTGTATTTAAGGGTGGGTGTTTCGTGAATTGAATCAATTTATTTAATTAAAATATCGTGAGAGTGACTTTCTCAATACCTACACAATTTTCTTCTTGCTTTCACGTCAATTTCTTTGTGTCCCAACATTTTTTATTCCGCGTCCTGATGAAAAGAAGAATGGGGGAAAAATTCACTCGTAAATTATTCATTGACTCCCCCGCTCATTATGGCTCTCACGGGGTGAATTTGTACATTTATATTTTTTCCACAGTCACCTGTACCCCCATATACACCTCCACCTTGCCGCCGTATCTAAATTACCGCTAGTCACGTGACAAAGGAGTGAATTTTGCCCACCTCTGCGCATCTACGCACCATTTGTTATTCTCCTCAGGGAGTGTTTTGTTCGTGGCATCCCCCACAGTGTGGCTGTGCTAGTCTGTGTTTGGCAATATGTGGATAATGCCCCGAATATGCCGCGTCGGTGCCCCCTTACTCTCCATGGGGGGGGGGGAGTGGGTGGCCGGGGGGTGGTGTGACGGTGATCAATGAGTTGGGGCGACCACAGAGTTGTTTTCTGGGGGGCGAGAGAAATATGTATATGAGGAGGATGGAAAACCGACAATGTTAATGCGCAAATATTGTCCGGGAATTGCTGTGTACTTCCAACATAATACCACGCGCGCATACCCTTCAGCTCACTTCATTTTCATTATCCACTGTACAATCCCATGGAAATCAGCATTAAATGCTGGAATGGGAAGTGAGTTGAGTGAGGCAAACTTACATAGACACACATTATCCGTTCCTCATTCGCAGCTTCTGCAAAGCTGGATGGTGGAATTACATTTCTCAATTTCTCCTTCCCCCAAATTCTCATCTATCTTATGAAATTCTCACACGACTTCACACTCAACTTCTCATTTCGCAATTTTGGAAGATTTCTTTATATACATATATTGTACCGTATTATATAGCATAGAAGAGAAAAAAAATCACGTAGAAAATTTTGGGGAAAATAAGTGTGAAGAAATTTCCTAGGAGAGAGCTTTGCACCAACACTCTCTCTCTCTCTGTGTGATAGATAAATGTCCCCCAAGAGAGCTTTTGTGGTTCGGAAAAATAAATGGGTACAGACTTTGTGCGGGATTTCCGTCGATGGACTATTGATGGGGTGATTTGGTGGATTTAGAGGGACAATTTGGGGGTTGATTTTCCAATGTGTGTGTGGGATGAAAACTCAAACAAAACCTTGCCATCGGTGTCCGGGAAAATCAATTAAATAAAGTAATCCTTCGGTATTGGCCTAATAAAATAAAGTGCACACAGAATGAAAGTTTTCTCGATCGATAAGCTCTGCAAAGGCACTTTGAGCAGCAGCAAAAAAAAAGGAAAATCAAATTCATGGAAATGTCCCGCTTGTCGAGGTACTTCAATTCATTCTTCTTTGTACCAATTGCTACTTGCACAAGGAGAAAATGGCAAAATACTGCGAGTGACTATATCGCAAAGATTTTTCTCCCATAAAATTGCAATGACTTTTAATACTTTTGCAATGCAATTTTTATACACGTTATAATCTCTCGTCGTCTATGGCTCTCGAATGGAAGTAGCTTTTTTGTGCTATATACGTGCACACAAAACCCACTTTTATACAGAAAAGTTTCATTCTCTCGGATATGGGAGAGCTTTTAAACGGTATTTATAGCGAAAAAGCTCCAACGAAATATTGTCACACTTCGTACCGTGAATTTCCTTTTTCTCACTCCGTGAACTAACATAAAATGAAACTTAATTATAAACTATCGCAAGTGATGAATTATATGTCTAAAAGTAATGCAACTTTTGTCCCACTTCACCGTGAAGAGAGGAGATATATTTTCAGCAGTGTGCGGTGGATGCATACGGGAGCGCATTTACCCCCAAAATGCATATAATTTCTCAAATGGTGAGAAAGTTCTTGTGCTTCTCCATGTTGAAAATTATTTCTATTTACGGGAGAGGAAATAAAATGGGAAAATACGAGAGAATTTATGGGAGGAATTTTCGAAATTTTTAATTAAAATTTATTGTTCATTAAAATGGGGGGATTAGTGTAGGAATAAAATCATTTTTTAATGTCGCGGGGGATATTTCATTAAAATTACGAGAGGATTGATTGTGCCCAGAGTTGAAAAGCTTTTTCTACATCATTATACTTTTTGTTCCTTTAAATCATTAAAACTTTTTAAGTTGTATTGGAACACTGTTATTGAAGATCAAAGAAAATAATTTTGCACATAAATAAGAACGTTTAAAAGCAGCTTAATCACGTTGAAAATAGGCGCCTCCACTGCATTTTTATTTGATTTATTTGACCAAATAAAAAATTAGGTTTAAGTCCTATTTTATGCACCTTTATAAAGGATTTCATGTTATTATTAAATATTATTTGTGAATTGATGTGCGTGAATGTAATACCCCAAAATTGAATATTACCCCAATTTTGACTAAATATTTACGCACGAGAAATTAATAACTAATATGGAACATACCACAACTGCGAATACATTAAATATACAAATTGTCCTAAATTATTCTATGTTATGAATTCACTGTGATTTCGTATAGAATTTCTCATGCACTTCGTGTGCCATTCCTCGTGGGTTGGGTGCGTTTTTGCATGAGAAAATCAGTGATTATACCACGTAAATTGTCACCACTCCTTCCCGGCCCGTCCCTGGTGTGGTGAAATGGTGCTGCATTAAATTCATTGCGAGTCAATTATATGCTAAATCCCACTCTCATTCATCCTAAGGTCTACCCCGGGCGTGATATTACGAACATCGTGGAATCGCCGCACTACCAGAAGATCGGAGGCTGGTGCCGGCAGGGTGTGACGAGTCAGGGAAAATGCAAAGGGGCCCAGCGCTGGATTAAGCCCTTCAGGTGCTTGGGTGAGTCATAGGAATTTATAAGAAAAATAAAATAAATTTATTTGTATCTCTTTAATGGTGCTCTTCCGGCCTTTCTTCCAGAAGGTCCTTTCCAATCTGACGCACTCCTCGTTCCAGAGGGCTGCCTCTTTGATCATATCCACAACGCCTCTCGTTGCTGGCCCTTTGTGAGATGGAACCAAACTGGTGCGGCTGCCTGCCAGGATCGTGGCATGCAAATGAGGAGCTTCGCCATGCTCCTCCCATGTGGCATATCTCTCTTCTCCGGTGTGGAGTTTGTGTGTTGCCCCAAGCACTTCAAAGGTATATTATATACAAAAACCCAAACTTGAAATTATTGAGCTTTCTCTCTTCCATTTTGCTCCCTGCGGGCGTTTCGAGTGCTTTTGCTTAAAAAGGATTTTAATTGGGGAAGAGGACATAGAGTGGTCTACGGACTTTGAGATGTTCCCTCCTTCTTTGATGCTTTTGAAACTTTCTGCAACATTCAAGAAGTTGAGTTTTCACATCAAGAGGAAATAATTGTATTCTCTATCGTGTCATTTGGGTTGCCCGTCCTCTGGGGCTTTTAAAGTTCATTTATACATAACATAGAGAATTTATGCGAAATCCTAAAATGAATTTAGTAGATTTTTTGGGGATTTTATTGAAGTATCAAATTTTAGAAATCATTAAAAAAAATTAAACAAACTTTCATTGAGTTTTGGAGCTTTTATTTCTTTCTTTTTGATATAATTGTGGATGATTTAAAATTTAATAGGTCAAAATAAATTCAAATAGAGAACCTTAATAGCAATAATTCCTTGTTCTGCCTCTGCCAGAGAATCTTTGTGAGAATTTTAAAGGATTTTATTAAGTATCTCAAATATTATACTATACGCTTCACTGGCACAAAAGAGCTTTTGAATGAGGAGCGCTCATTTATGTTTTGAACATTATTAACATTCCCATATTGCTATGTGGGTGTTTCTTGAGCTTTTATACCATTTTATTATTTAATCTTCCACTTGAAGCTTTAGATTTATTCCACAGAGTCAAAATCTTTCATCAAAATTAGCCAAAAACTCGAGATTAAGTTTAGCAAAGTCAGATAAAACACAAATATCAATATATAATTTGTGAATTAATCTCCCCTTAATATCAAATACAAAATAAAGCTTTCATTATGTATTCAATTTGACGGTATAATGAGTCTTTTAGGAGGGGGCCATTATACATATAATGTTTATTCTTGGGTGGCTTTATTGATTGCCGCACAACTTTTCAAGTGCACGAAAGCAAGAAACGGCCTCATGAGCAAGTTAATGGAAAAGTGGGTAAAATGCGGGGGTGTTCCAATGAATAAATTGGCCCAGCTTAATTGGTCTTGCTCTCACACTCGTAGATGCGGTTAAAGTGAAGAAAATCGATTTGCCCGCCATGTCGCCAGAGCTTGAGGGACTACCCGTGTCTGATGACCTCGACGACGACGATGACGATGTGGACATCAGCGAGGACATGTTGGCCGATGAAGAGGGTGACGATGAGGATGATTATGACTCAGACGAGGACACAGGGAGTGATTCCGAAGATTCTGGCGCCTCCGATGAGAATTGGGACATGCCAAGTGGATCATTAACCGGCAAGGATCAAACCATTGTCAATGAGGTGAGTATCCCAATGCCAAATTGCCCACTACTCTCAATTTGAGGTGCAAAATCTCATGCTGAGGCTTTATTTTCTCTCGCTGCCTATTTTTGCTGATGCGACTTAGAATCCCTCGACAATGTCTCCGAGCACAACTCTGAAGCCCACTGAGCAAGTTGCATCTTCGTCCAGTGCTCTACCCACTGTAGATCCCTACTTCACTCACTTTGACCCACGACTCGAGCATCAGAGCTACAAAGTAATTTTTCTCTTAATCCAATTCTCTTCCGCGCCTATTTATGGCTTTACTAACCAATAATGTTACGTAGTTTTGCTTTGCACATACCATGGAAATGTTCTTCCTCAAAAATATCGTGGTTAATTAATTTTTGTAGGAAGCCCAGCAGCGACTTGAGGAGGCACACCGGGAAAAGGTGACACGCGTAATGAAGGATTGGTCGGATCTGGAGGAGAAGTATCAGGATATGCGATTGGCCGATCCGAAGGCAGCTCAGAGCTTCAAGCAGCGCATGACGGCACGATTCCAGGTAAGTTGCGGAGGAGTCGCGTGCCATGAGGATCGCGCGAACAAAGCCTTCTTGATTGATGAGTTTTAGACCTCTGTTCAGGCACTCGAGGAAGAGGGGAATGCTGAGAAGCATCAACTTGCAGCTATGCACCAGCAACGTGTCCTGGCTCACATTAATCAGCGAAAACGCGAGGCTATGACATGCTACACTCAGGCTCTCACTGAACAGCCACCAAATGTAAGTTCCTTCCACTACTACATACATTTTTTTTCTCAAAGCTTTCGGAAGAAAGTTGAAGTTTTTTTTACGGTATCCTCACCACGTCTAATCCATTATGGCTTTAACGAAATTTAGAAGAATCTAATGGGGAAGTTCTCTAAATTTCATTTCCCTCAAAAAGTTGTGTTAAAAGGGAGGAATCATGTTTAAAGAACATCCGCGATGCGGATCACGAAGAAAGCTTTTGAAAGTTTTGGGGAGTGAAGTAATGAAGCGCATATCAATTTGGGAAATGGAGAATTCCAGACATGTGTGTGTTAGCCTCTAGTTTCAGCATAAACCGCAAACTGCAACTCTCACCGCATTTCAGTGTCAGACATCGTGAATTTTAGCGAATACCCTGGAATTTAACATACCCCCTCCCCCAATCCTCTCACCCATCCATTTAGAATCCCGTCGAGTGTGAATTAATTGGATGGAAAGAGTGACAAATGCTTATTTGGTCAAATTGCAGGCTCATCGTGTGGAGAAGTGTCTGCAGAAATTACTCCGTGCTCTGCATAAGGATCGTGCACATGCTCTGGCACACTATCGGCATCTCCTCAGCTCTGGCGGTACTGGTGGTCTCGAGGCGGCTGCATCTGAGCGCTCACGCACCCTTGAGCGTCTCATTGACATCGACCGGGCTGTCAATCAATCACTCTCAATGCTGAAACGCTACCCAGACCTTTCGGGAAGGATCTCCCAGCTCATGGATGACTACATTCAGGCATTGCGTTCAAAGGATGAAACACCTGGTTCAATGTTGGCCATGACGGAGGAGGCAGAAGCTGCCATTTTGGATAAGTACCGAATAGAGGTGGAGCGCAAGGTGAACGAGAAGGAACGACAGCGTTTGGCGGAGAAGCAGAGGAAGGAAAAACGTGCCCAGGAACGTGAGAAGTTGCGTGAGGAAAAGTTGAGGTCTGAGGCAAAGAAACTCGAAGCAACTGTGAAGCAGCAGCAGCAAATGAAGGAGAAGGCAAATGAGGAGGAGGCAAGGAAGTACCAGAAAACCGATCAAAAGGAAGTCAAGGATCACGAAGAGGATACGACAGTTGGGTGAGTTATCAAAATTTCTATATTAAATTAGGATAAAAATTCAGTTGAAAAGCACAAGACACGATGAGCTTTAGCACTTCAGAAACTCAATATATAGCAAAGTAAAGCTCCTTTTTGTGCAATTTGAAATTCAATTTAATGCAGAAGGCACCGAGAATGGATGTCGCTTTCTTGAGTACTTAAAGTGGTAAAATTATTCTCATGAAACCCCAATTGACATTCTCATGAAAATTCCTCTTTTGGGAGTGGGAGGAGTGGGGGTGCACTGCAGCATATTGGGGGTGGCCCCGTCGTGTAATTGGTGTCAGAAAGTGGGATCGTTGGTGCAAGATGTTGGCAAAGTCTCCCTAATTCATTTTCTCATCTTACAACAGTGTGGCTGTCACGGCTCTTCCTACGGTGGATGATGCAGCTGTTCAGCGAGCCGTTGAAGAAGTTGCAGCCGCTGTGGCACATCAGGAGGCAGAGCCACGAATGCAGCACGCCCTGGCACATGATTTGGGCCATGGAGAAGCAGTGAGTATAGAAAATCCCTTTTTCTTCGTTGAAACCCCCATTGTTGCCATCTTTGGACATTAAAATTGCATTAAAATCCATTCTGTTCATATACTTGTTTTAGATTTATTCAGTGAGGAGGGAGGTATTCCAAGGACCGGGTCATGAGGGTAGGAATGTGTACTTCACCCTGGCTTTCGCAGGTATTGCCCTCATGGCCGCAGTCTTCGTGGGAGTTGCCGTGGCCAAGTGGCGTGCCTCACGGTCACCTCAAGCGCAAGGATTCATTGAAGTTGACCAGGTTAACGTGAGTCCCAATATTCTTTATTTATTTACTTCTCTTTCTTTATAGAATTTCTTTTTGATTTAAAGAGAACTAATTCAAGCCTTGTTTTTGAGTTTCAAATAAAACTGGGAAACTTTTGCAAGAAATCCTTTTTGGAGACTTTTAGCTGTGATTCTTTCGAAGAAAAGAATAGCACAGCTTCTGTGTACCACCTAAAATGCAAAGTCGTCAGATCGGGCTCAAACTTGGGATGAGCACGAATTAGGGTCCCCACATTCCAAAAAACGTATGTCAAAAAAAATTTTTCCGGCCGTCCGTCCGTCCGTCCGTCCGGCCGGAGTTTGACGCTTAATTACAAGAGAACGGTAATAGATAGAGACTTGCGGTCAAAGGCAAAGTTAGTATATCGGCCTGATGTCGTCTGATGGTGAAGTCAAATCCACCCCCCCACCCCTCCGTCCGCCATTTTGGATAACCTCAAAATTTTGTTTTCGCTATATCTCTGGCCCTATTATAGCTAGAGGTCTGAAATTTTGATATGTTGTAGGGGCAATCAAGACCTTTTCAACGATACCTCATTTACGAAAATCGGTCAAGCCGTTTAGTCAATATGGCCGTCACAATTTTTCATCGAAAATCGACCATAACTCGAAAACGGCTTGACCGATTTTGATCAACCCGGGGTCAAATGAAAGATCTCAAAAAACCCTACAACTCTCTAGAACATCCGAAGTTTCAAAAAAGACCGCTAGGGGGCCAAAAATCAAAAACAAAATTTTTGATGAGTTTTCGATGAATATCTCGAAAACTACACGATGCATTTTCTTCAAATTTTCATATGTTATAGCTGACTATATTATCTAGCTCCATGCCAAAAATGAAGAAAATCTATGTCGCCGTTCTCGAGATATAGCCTTCCAAAGTTGGCATGTCATATCTCGGGCTCTACAAGTCCGATTTTAATCAACTCAAGCGCAAATAAAAGGTTTCGTGAAGCCCTACAAATGTCTAGAACATTGCAATTTCGAGAAATGACCGCAAGAGGCGTTAAAGTCAATATTTTGCATATCCAAAATTTTTAAGTTTAAATATCTCAAAAACTGTACTATGCATTTCGTTAAAATTTCAGTATGTTATAGCTGAGGTCAAGACCTTTCCAACAACAGGTTATTTAAAAAAATCTATGGAGCCGTTCAGGAGATATAAGGGTTTTAATTTTTTATTTAATTAATACGCTAACTCTTTGGCGCCCCGCGAATTTTTTCTTATTACATAAATAATTACTTTAACGTATTAACTCAATGAAACTTATGGAAAGCTCTAAATTTTAATATTCTGCAACTTTGGCTAAAGAATTTACTGAATAGCATATTTTTGCATAAATTTACAGTTTTATCTATTTAATTTATTCTTCATGAACCGTTGCAGTGCCTTCGAGAATTCTTAAAGTAAAAAGAATAATACGAAAGTATGTCTCAAGAAAACAAGAGCTTGTATAATAAAATTAATTTGCAACTTGAGAAGCTTTGCCTTTAAGTAAAAGTTGATTGGCACATACGACGATGCTGCATTAATGTTGCATACAAGTATAGGTAGTTTAAAAGCCTCTGTGGTATTCTGTTACACTGTGGTTTCTTTGTGAAAATTCTATAGGGTGTAATTGGGTTAACAAATGCTCTCATGGCCTTTAATTTTACACATTATTTTTTCCTTTAAAGTTCCTCCCTATTTTGCCTTACATAATTTACTGATGAACAAGTCCTCCCAATTATTGCTGCAGCAGGTAACCATGACAACATTAAGAACGTAAGGTAACTAATTGGATTGCAGAGCTTTCATGAAGATTTCACATTTTATATATACGTAGAGTGGAGCTTTTGAAAATATTCCTCAATTTCTCCCAGGATATTTTGCAATACTTCTCTGTGAAATATTTCTATTTTTGCTAAAATGGAATTTTCTGTGAATTGATCTGTGTAAAGGAGGAATGCAAAAGTTTCTCATTGAATTTGAGTAAACGAGAAAAGCTGAAGAATTTTCACCAAAAACATGTCACAGATCTTCTTTTTGTGTGTGGAAGGAGACTTTCTGATTGAGCTTTTCCGCTACTTTGTACTTTTTGCAGACTATTGGAGCTCCCGTGACCCCTGAGGAGAGACACGTTGCCAACATGCAAATCAATGGCTACGAAAATCCAACATACAAATACTTCGAGGTCAAGGACTAAGCGTGTGACCTCAAGCAGCGATTGAAGGAGGATGGTCTCGTGGGGAAAAGAGAATCAAAATGGAAAGTATAATCCTTTTATATTCAATAAAAAAAAACATGGCAGTTGTAACGTGCACATTTTCAAATTTGTCCCACACAGGAATGCCAACTGAATCATTTGAAAAGTCTCCAAAAAGGGGAGGGGTAGTGACGGCACTTGTGTATGTTTTAGTGTATGTTCTGTTCCTTGTATCCCACTGCTGTGGCAGTGGGTAGTTAGTCTGCCATGGGAGCTCATTAAGAAGAGACTCATAATTTCTCTCTTATATTCCCAAAATTAGATAAAAGTTGTGGAGTGCCACAGTCTGAAGTCCTCCCGCCGGAAGCCACCGCGGTGACTGCAAGAATTCCTCATCGGAGAGCGAAGAACGACGCTGAACCTCCTTCAAGCTCCTTATCCTGGGAGCTGGCGCCCGATACAAATTGAAGGAGCTGAGCACCACCGTTTCGGAGGGATCTACGAGGACCTTGTCAGTCAGGGAGACTCACGTTTGGTGCCTGACAACCTCCGGGAAAGTTTCATCCCGTTGAGTCGGAAGCTCTGTGCCCGTTGAGCGTTCCACATCCCAAAGGTGCGATTTATCACCGTTTGGCTGGACAGGAAGCACCAGCACTAGCACACCGAAGCACCTCACGACCTGGGAAGCTCAATCCCAGTGCTCATTCCCGTCGGGACGTTAAACTCCCGTACGTGCGCTTCATTTGGGCAAGTCCCACGCCCAGTGTATATCATCGCCGGGACGCCAAATTCCCGCGCGTGTCAGAGAAGCTCAAACTCTGCACACTAATCTCCGGGGCGACACAAAACCCCCGTCGAGAAGGCGCCCGTCGAGAAGAAGCACCACGAGAAGAACCTGGGAGACGCTCGTCACCGTCTGAAGAAGATACGAGGGATTTGAATCATCCTGTGCACCACCAGAGACGTACAGCCGCAACGGAGAGCATCAGCGATCAACCCGTCTGCGAGAAAACCCCAAGAGGCCCGTGTAGTTGCAGAGAAGAAGAATAAACGTGTAAATTAGAGGGAAGACCACATCTTCTTATTTTCCTGGCGACTCAGTATTGTTTTATTGGCGCCCAACCCGTGGCGAACCAGGTAAGTACCCTGTTGGTAAAATCTCATGCCCCTGAAGGGATACCCATAACTAGAAAAAAGATCTTTTGAACTTGCGATTCCCGGAATACCGCAACCCCCAAACAAAGCCCCTTTCAGCGAACATTTTGGGGGACCTTTGTGCGAAATTTATTTCCCCATCACCGTTTGGAGCCCCTTTAGAAATCCCCATACGGGACCCCCAAAGAATTGTGGCCTGAAAGCGAAAGTGAATCTATTTTAATATTGCAATTATTTTAATATTTCAATTAATTTTGCCATTGGGTCAAAGTTTCATTTAGGGGGCACTTTGAAAATCACCCGTTGTGGAGACATCCGGGAGCAAAAGATTTTTTTTTTCTTTTTTGCTGTTTTTTCTTTTTTGTAAAGTAGAAGAATCCCCTTGCAGGATTTTAATTTGCAAATTAAATTTAAAGTTAATTTTTATTAAATTATTTTTCCTGAACAATTTATTGCTTCAATTTGAATTAAATTTAAGTTGATTTTACATTGAGGCCAATTCTCCGCCTGATTTCCTCGATTAATTCTTTGAAAATTTTTCCCTGATAAAGAATTTAATTCGAGATTTTGTGGGAATTTTAGGCGAGATTCTTCGCATGTTTTCTTGCATGTTTATGATTTATATGTTGTTGAATTAAGAATTTCGTGGGTTTAAGCATTTATCCACGGAGATTCTGGTCATTTTGAAGCGATTTATTCGCAAATTTTGGTCATTTTGAGGCGAATTTATTCGCTAATATTGAGATTTATTCCTGAATTTTCCTTGTTTGTTTGTCACAATGGTCGGTACTCGAAGAAATCCCTCCACGAACCAACCACCACCTACCACTACCGAACAACCACCCACTAATACGGTGCAGCAACCACCAACCACCTCGGTTGCTAACACCCCTCAATCGTCCATCCCTGTGCGATCTCCGACGATATTTGGGAGTGGCCGAGGCACCCCAATAATTAGATGGGAAGAAAGATTTCAGAACCTAGAAAGGGAAGTAAGGGCTAATCGTGAGATGGTAGAATCGTTTGGGACAGCCACAAGTGAATATTTGGCAACCCTGGAATCCAGGAACAGCGATATTTACCGGGAAATGCAAAGGAATTCCAATGCGATGCATGCACAGATGAATACTTTGGCATCCACAATGAATACCCTGGTAGATAAAGTCGCTCAACTTCAGTTCCAAAACGCCCCTCAAGCGACGTCCAGATCCCAATACGAGCAGACGCCACTGCAGTCACGCATCCCACGCATGGCATCGACAGGGAGATTTAATTCGAACTTAAATGCCACTACATATCACTCTCTTGAGAGCATCCCTGAAGAACTCGGGGCTGTTGGTGGACAAGAAGCTCCCCAAGGCTTAAGCGATCCCCAACATGAGGCACAATCTCAGCCAGGAAGCCTCAATTCTTCCGCCGTTGACTCCGCTTCTGCTCCGTTGAGAAGTCTCAGCACCTTTAAGCCCATTCCACTGAAGGATTGGGGCATTACATTTTCTGGAGATCTCCGGGGACCACGAGTGGGAACCTTCCTCCGTGAAATGGAGCGGATGGCTAATGCGCAGAGAGTGGCCACGGAATCAGTGCTTTCCAGTGTGCATTTGTGTTTGAGTGGCGATGCTTTGAAGTGGTACCGTTCGTGTGAATTGTTTACAAGGTGGGAAGATTTCGCGAGTGCCATTAGAGTTACCTTTGATCGTAGTGATTGCGATTTATCCGTGCGTAGGAGGCTGGAGGAGAGGAAGCAACGTGATGGTGAGCGTGTGGGAGTATTTATTGCGGATATCCGTGCTTTGTTCCGTGAATTGGAGGCACCCCTTGATGAGGGGACCCAGATTCAAATGATCCGTAGGAATCTGCATCCCAGGATCCGGGAATCAATCCTTCTCAGGGAATTTTCTTCTGTCTCTGAAATGGAAAAAGCACTCCGCATTATTGAGAACAATATGTTGATCGCAAGCGAAGATTCCTCACGCCCAAAACCATCTCGTGGTTTATCAGCTGTGGATGCAGTGAATACCACAGCAGCTCCTCGAAGGAATTTCCCGCGGAATAACAGAAGAAATTCTGATCCATCCACACCGCCACGTCCTCGCAATACTTCGTCCATGTGCGTCAATTGCTACCTGGGAGATCACCCACTGGAACAGTGCACTCAGCCTCGCCGTGCTAGAGTATTATGCTACGGATGTGGTGCTGAGAATGTGGTCAGGAGGAATTGTCCCACGTGTTCGGGGGAAGCAGCTCCGGGACACTAGGAGGGATGGTGGATACCGGGAGATCTCCTGCAATCCCTCAAGTCACGATAAATAAACGCAAACGTCATAGGAAAAATAAAAACAATCCCAGAGTTGTCAACAGATAGATAAAGATTTTGAAATTAACGATGAATATTTTTGCGATGAAATGGATGCTTTTGAATTGAGTATTGAGGAATCAGATGATGAATTGGAGCGCATTTTACAGAAAATCCCATTGTATGAAGATCCTAAAGAGGACACCGTAAAGGATACAACATCTTTGAGTTCAGAAGTTCCTCAAACAATAGCGGCTGGTGGATTAGTGAAGGAAACAACTTTAATCGACTTCACTGAGGATGTGTTTGGTTGCTCAGATTTGATTGATTTTAATGATCCTCTCCCCATCTTGCACCCAAATATAACCCAAGCATCCCAAGGATCTGCAGTTACTATTGGGGAAGTAAATGATGTCCCATTGGGAACCCCCAGCGATGATGATTGTAGACCTTATGCGAAGGTGAAAATTTTTGAGCATGAAATTGTGGGATTATTGGACAGTGGAGCTACCCACACATGCTTGGGCAAAGGATCAGAGGAGTTATTGAAGGATATCCATCTGATGGGAAGAAATCCTAAAAATGCCACATACATCCGTACCGCCGATGGAAGCATGCACGAATGTGTTGAACTTGTAGATGTTCCCTTTTCTTTTAACGGCGAAACCCACTTGTTACCTGTCTTGGTTGTCCCTGATTTGACCTCCCCATTGATTTTAGGTGTGGATTTTTGGTTCAAATTTGGCATCACGATAGTCAAGCCTAAGCCTCCAAACTGCGCAGCGTTAAGCAAGAATCCTGTGGTCCTTAGCAGTGAGGAGAGGGCTCGTCTTGACGATGTTATTCCCCAATTTCCCATCACTACGGAGGACAATTTTGGTCGCACCCCCTTGATTACCCACAAGATCGAAACCCTTGACAATGCCCCTGTCCATCAGCGTTGTTACCCAGTCCCTACTCATCTGATGAAGGCTGTGGATGTGGAACTAGATCGACTCTTAAAGCGTGGAGTCATTCGGGAGTGCGAACCGACTCCTTGGTTAAACCCTGTAACAATCAGAGACAAAAAGGATGGGCGGATCAGATTTTGTCTGGATGCGCGGGGACTCAACAGTGTCACGGTGAGAGACACCTACCCCCTTCCTCATATCGAAGCAATCTTATCACAATTGTCCGGTACTCAGTACCTATCCAGCGTCGATCTATCCGAGGCCTTTTTCCAAATTCCACTAAACCCTGCGGATCAACAGAAAACTGCTTTCGCTCTTCCAGGGCGAAAGCTCTACTGTTTTCAAAGAACCCCTTTTGGTTTGGTGAATTCCCCTATGAGCATGGCCCGGTTGATGTCCCTTGTCCTTGGTCATGATCTCGAACCCTTTGTCTACTATTACCTTGATGACATCCTTGTTGTTACCCCTGATTTTGAAACCCATTTGCGCATGCTAAAGGAGGTGGCACATCGGCTCAAGAAAGCAAATTTGACCATCAATCTGGCCAAGTCCAAATTTTGTGTGCCAGAGTTGAGTTTCCTTGGATTGACAGTTTCTCCGGAAGGAATCTCAACGAACACCGAGAAAGTGGATGCCATATTGACCCTCACCCCTCCAAGAACTGTAAAGGGTTTGCGACAGGTCATCGGGATGATGTCTTGGTATAGGAAGTTTATCCCCAACTTTTCTACCACAATCCTACCGCTCACAAATCTCCTGAAGGGAAAGCCTAAGACCATCGAATGGACTGCTGAAGCAGATGAGGCTTTCGAGAAGCTCAAGCAGGCTTTAGTTTCCGCGCCCATATTAGCCACCGCCGACTACTCCAAACCTTTCCGCGTTAAAACCGATAGCAGCGACTTCGGATGCGGAGGTGTCCTAGTACAAGGAGAGGAGGATGAAGAGCGGGTTATCGCTTATATGTCCCGGAAATTTACGGCAGCTGAGCGAAATTATACCACAACGGAGCAGGAGCTTTTGGGAGTGTTGTATAGCATCGAGAAGTTCCGGCAATATCTTGTGGGAGCACGGTTTGTAGTGGAAACCGATCATTCTGCGCTGCAGTGGCTTTTGCGTCTTAAGGAGGCTCGTGGCCGTCTTGCTCGTTGGATTTTGAGGCTGCAGGAATTTGATTTTGATGTGCGCCATCGTCCGGGAAGGGAAAATATTGTCCCTGATGCCCTATCGAGATGCCTCAATGTAGATTCCCTCGCCGAAGTCCGCGATGCCTGGTATGGCTCACTCCTGGACAAAGTCAAGAATAGCCCAGAAAAACATCCCGAATACAAGATGGAGCAAGGACGTCTGTTTAAGCTCTGTAGAGCACAAAATGATCTCGGTGTGGTGGAGCATAGGTGGAAAATGGTGGTTCCGAAGGAGGATCGCGCGGAAGTGATTCGAAAGTACCACGATGAGCCGACTGCAGGGCATTTTGGTTATTTTAAAACCCTCAGTCGTGTGTCCTACTACTATTATTGGCCAAAAATGAGAAAAGAAATTAGTAAATGGATCAAGGACTGTCAAATTTGTAAAGCCTCAAAGGCACCTAATGTACCTTTAGCTCCCCCGATGGGAAAATTTGTTGAAGCCACTAGGCCATGGCAGATCCTTTCCCTTGATTATATTGGGCCTCTTGTAAAATCCTCTAGAGGATATACAGACATTTTAGTAGTAGTTGACCGTTTCTCTAAATTTGTCTTAGCATTCCCCCTTAGAAGCGCTAAGACCCATATGCTCATCGATGTACTTGAGAATCGTATTTTTTGTGTGTTCGGCACTCCCCAAATTATTTTATCTGATAATGGAGTACAATTTGAGTCAAAAGCATTTAAGTCATTCCTCCAAAGTCGCGGTATCCAACATTGGAAAACGCCGTTATATCACCCCCAATCGAATCCAACCGAAAGAGTAAATCGCACCATAGTTACCTCAATGAGGGCTTTTATTAAAAAGCAACATAAAGAGTGGGCAGACAATCTCCACCAAATTCAGTGCGCTATTAATTCTGCGGTTCATGAGGGTACAAAAATGACGCCTTATTTTATTAATTTTGGGCAGGAAATGATTATGAATGCTGACCAGTACACTATTAATTCAATGCAGCCTCCTTTGGGTTTACAGGAGAGACTGAAAATGCTTGAGAATGCCCGAAAGAAAGTAATTCCTAAATTGCGAGATGCACACGATAAAAATTCAAAGGGTTACAATCTGCGAAAACGCGTTGTTGCTTTTAAAGTGGGAGATCTGGTATGGCGGCGTAATTTTGGCCAGTCAGATCAGGCTAAGGGCATTCAGCATAAATTTCTTCGGTGGCTCAAAGCGAGAGTTGTGTCAGTTCAAGGAGATACCTACGAGCTCGAAGACATTAATACAGGGAGAATTGCACGATATCACAAGAAAGATATAAAATCAGATTAACGTCAATATTTCTTTATAAAATCCCAAGATTTTGGATTTTATTCAATATTTTTCCTTTTCCATTTTTCTATACAGATGGGTATGTCTCAATTTAAACTACATAAAATTTTGCTTGGATTTTGAAATGAAAGAAAATCACAAGATTCAGCGATTTTATTCGCAACAAAGGGGATCTGAGGTTGTTCAGAGATTGATTAATCACCCTTTTGTAAATTATTGCAAGGAGCTAAGGAGATTAAAGCAAGTTCCGCTGGAACTAGGTTCTTACTGCCTTTTCTAACTCCCTCCTTATTTATTTTGTTTAATCCGAAGGAAGGTATCGGATTGCCCTTGATAAACTATTGTTGGATCCTCAATAGTCATAAAATGAGGAAAGATTTTGCATGAGCACCTATAGGGTCGCTCCCTAAAAGTTGTCGCTCTGCCTTGGAACATCCTTGGTGAGAGTCCCGTTTTGAAATTTGTCTGAGTCATATTCTGTCGTAGGTGGCAGGAGCTCTTTCGGATGGCATTCGGTTGATTCGCAATCGAAGATGTTTGTTCCTTGAATCTTTTCCCCTGCACTTGGCAGAATCCAAATAAATCCATCCTTCCAAATCCTAAAGAAATTTCATGCACAAGATGCATAGGACCCATCCCACCTAATATGTAGAGTCAATATTCTTTTCGCATCCTCGTCTAATCCGCGAAAAAAAATATATCCATGAAAAATAGAAGGACTCCTGACGTTCGTTACCTGGCGACCACATTGCCGGGTAGGCAGAAAAGTGTCTACGTAGCCGGTATTTATTCTCATGCGTATGCGGATGGACCCCAGGGAAGTAGGTTTTGCCGAACCCCAATTTAGACTCACCCCTTCCTCGTTCTTTTGGTGTCTTCGACTTATGGGCCGCAAGACGTGACCTATGCGAGAATCCCCGGAAGCTCGGACGACCGATAATAGTGGAAGACTGAGTGAGCAGGGGAGGACCGTGTCGTGTCGAGTGGGTGTGACGGAGTATGCCTCAGGGGGAGTGTGTCTGAGTTGGGGGTCTAAAAGACTTGCGGAAGTGGGAAAAATCCAAATCGTATGTGAGACCTATACGTGCGGCGAAGCTCGCGCAATGTGCCAGTCAGGATCACGAAGCCATGATCTTTCGACCCCACATCCGTGTCAAAGGCTCACGTTATGCGAATTACGCGTGGGTCAAATCTTACGAGTTTGCGAAGAGATCATAGAAGATAAGAAGAAGGAGAAGAAATGGAAGAAAAGTTCCATTCATCCCATCATACCTTTCCCCATACAAGCAGCTCCGTGTTGCTAATAGCGAATGCTGGTAAGGAAGGAGAGACGATTGATGTGGAGAAGATGGTGGAGAGAGTCCACGGAAGGAGAAAAGACGAGAGGTCTTTGAAAGAAAGAAGTCATTTTGGAAAATTGAAGAGAGCACAAGAAGCTCTATGATTGAAAATTAAATATAAATGAAGCAAGCTCAAGAAGCTTTGTGAAAGAAAATTTATTATTGTCTTAATCTGCTTAAGAAAAGCTTTGTCTTTCAGCAGAAAATAAAATTTCAATTTTGAATACCTTCAATGAGACCCCCCCCATTCTGCAAAAGATCATCCTAAAAATTTGCCTTACATGTAAAATAACGAAATGTTTCTTGAAATGTCCCTTTCACCTTTATTCTTGTCCGAAAGCTCGGGTGATCATGATGATTACCAAATCATGATGGAAGAAAGATGTGGGAGGTTGAACTGAGGAGTGATGATTTCTTTTGTTAAATTATAAATATTATTTGAGCCTCTTAATAATAAGAGATCTCTAAGATGATCTCAAATCTATATATTGATTATGTCTGGTTAATTTTAATTTAAGCCCTTAGCCTATAAATTGTTCTCTTACTTTTAATCAAATTGGTCTTAAGGCATTCAGCGGAATTGGCAGCGCGAGACATGGGTTAAAAGATTGTTCTCAAAGCTCGATTCTGAATTATATGATCATTCTTTTTTTTTTTTTTATAAAATATTCTTATGTTGCGGAATGCCAACTGAATCATTTGAAAAGTCTCCAAAAAGGGGAGGGGTAGTGACGGCACTTGTGTATGTTTTAGTGTATGTTCTGTTCCTTGTATCCCACTGCTGTGGCAGTGGGTAGTTAGTCTGCCATGGGAGCTCATTAAGAAGAGACTCATAATTTCTCTCTTATATTCCCAAAATTAGATAAAAGTTGTGGAGTGCCACAGTCTGAAGTCCTCCCGCCGGAAGCCACCGCGGTGACTGCAAGAATTCCTCATCGGAGAGCGAAGAACGACGCTGAACCTCCTTCAAGCTCCTTATCCTGGGAGCTGGCGCCCGATACAAATTGAAGGAGCTGAGCACCACCGTTTCGGAGGGATCTACGAGGACCTTGTCAGTCAGGGAGACTCACGTTTGGTGCCTGACAACCTCCGGGAAAGTTTCATCCCGTTGAGTCGGAAGCTCTGTGCCCGTTGAGCGTTCCACATCCCAAAGGTGCGATTTATCACCGTTTGGCTGGACAGGAAGCACCAGCACTAGCACACCGAAGCACCTCACGACCTGGGAAGCTCAATCCCAGTGCTCATTCCCGTCGGGACGTTAAACTCCCGTACGTGCGCTTCATTTGGGCAAGTCCCACGCCCAGTGTATATCATCGCCGGGACGCCAAATTCCCGCGCGTGTCAGAGAAGCTCAAACTCTGCACACTAATCTCCGGGGCGACACAAAACCCCCGTCGAGAAGGCGCCCGTCGAGAAGAAGCACCACGAGAAGAACCTGGGAGACGCTCGTCACCGTCTGAAGAAGATACGAGGGATTTGAATCATCCTGTGCACCACCAGAGACGTACAGCCGCAACGGAGAGCATCAGCGATCAACCCGTCTGCGAGAAAACCCCAAGAGGCCCGTGTAGTTGCAGAGAAGAAGAATAAACGTGTAAATTAGAGGGAAGACCACATCTTCTTATTTTCCTGGCGACTCAGTATTGTTTTACAGTGGAAAGAAAGTGAGTAAGAAAATAGAAAAAAAGAAAGAAAAAATTGTGGATTAAGATGAAACAATAATAGCCACAGATATATTTAGATTTTAGCATTACACATAAAAAAATGAAATGAAAAGCTGAAGAAATTACCTATAAACTTAATTAATATTTAAAAGAAAAAAAAAAGAAAGATTGTGCAACAGTGATGTTGGATGCTGAAAGATGATGGAAGAAGAAAAAAAAATTAACTGCTAGCGCAAGTTTGGCTTGCAAAATTGTACAATATCTCATTTTTAATTGTAAAATGTTCAGTCTATCGTTGTCACTGAGATAAAGAGAAAAAGAAATAAGGAAGGTAGGTAAGAAAAAAAGAGGATATTTCAAGGTATAAGAAAGAGATAAGTAAACAAAAAAAAATTTATTTGAATGCTGCACTTTTATGAAGAATGCACTCAAAAGAATCTCTCATTGTTGTAGTTGTAGTAGAGTGTCCTTGCAAGATTGAAATGCGTGAGAAATATTCTTTTTTTTGGAGGGATTATTGCTGTTACAGAGAACTTTTTCACACCCCCCATGTCTACTAAACAAGAAAGAAAAAAAATCAAATTATATAAAAAAAATCCTTTTGGTTCGTATAATAAAAACTGATTGTAGTTTAGGCGCCTTCAGAAGACTTGCTATAGTCCAAAAAAAAAACTAAATAAAAATACAAAAGAAGTAAAAAAAACACAAAACTACTCAAAACAAAGCTTACAAACAAACAAGAATTTTTCACAGAATCTTTGAAACAAAAAAAAAAAAAAAGAAAGCTTCACATAGACTGACTTTTTCCACTGTATTGTAGATGGAACATGTGGTAGTGTCCAGCATGTCTGCGATAAACCTATTAGCTCATCTTTGCTCGCAATGAGCCCCTCCTTAGTAAAGAGTATCATTACATAGCAAAAAAAGGGATTTAACTTAGCTGAACTTACCACAGGCTCCCCTATGCAGTGTTATTTCCTATATCAGACAAGAAACAGAGATTCTTGTAGTTTTATCGTCACTATTGTGCTTTCTGTAGTAATCACATCTCTTTTTCACACACACGATATTTGTGTCTCACAGAGAATATATAAATTAAATAGAAAAATAAAACAGAAAAAAAATGCTTCAGGTGAACCGAATTGTGCGAGAGCTTGTTTTATAAAATGACAAAAAATATATAGAGCAGAATTTTTAAAAGAACAACAATTTCTAAGCGAGAAAAAACAATAAAAGGTAGATAAATTCATCAGACACGCGTACCACAAAGGCAACAAAATATCCTTGGAGTTTTCCTTGTGCAAAAGAGAAAAATTTTAGAGAAAATGTTAATATATCACTAAAAAAAAGGAATCCTCAGTGGATGTCATTGTAAAGTAGCTTTTTTTCCACGCATTGTGAATTAGTTGAGGTAATTTTTTCTTCTAATATTGATTTGAGCGATTTTATTTGTCAGAATGGCATAAGAATTTAAAGATTCTTTTCAGCAAAAGTTTCAAATGTTCTCTCATCAAGAACATTTTGGCTTTTGCAATTCATTCATTTGGGTATTTTCTTTCTACATTATTCAGCTTTTTCACTTCATTATCCCCCCTTTGCTCCTTCGATAGTTGAGCTTTTCATGCACTTACGTAACACTTCTTGAGTAAAATGAAGACACAAACATAAATTTTATATTGGAGAAAACCTCATTAAATTTCTGTGAGTGATTTCGAATTGGCAATAAATTTGAGGGTGAGATGAAAGTGTGAAGGAGGGTTGTGCACACACGTCACACAAGATGCTCCCCTCCCCCAAGGTAATCACATAAAATTCCCAGACGCATTTACACCTCTCTTTACGGCAATACTCAAAGGAATCACCTGCGGTAACTCCTTAGCACTTTTCCAAACATTAATCCTATATGTATTCCTATTTTGAATCTGGGTAAAATGGGTATAAAATGAAAATTGAGCTTCTGATGCAATTAAAAAGAAAAGCTCTTCGCGGTGAAAAATGTTTTTTTCCATACTACAGAAAAACTTCCCGGAAGTTGAAGCATGAAAAGCTCTCAAAATAGAGCTTCTTTCATTTTTTTTCTTTACCATCATCATTGAGGAACATCCCCCCTATCAGAAGCTCAATTTCTTTCCCTCAAAAAAAAAAAAAAGAACGCTAAGAAGAAAAACGGCTTAAGAGAAAATGATGGAGTTCTTGCTTTGATGTTGTAATTTGTTACACATCCTGTCAATAAGGATATTATATTTCATAAGGAGATTAATAACGTTGGTTCCCTCCTATTCTGAAAAAAAAAGAAAGAAAGATTATATAAAAAAAAATGATGAAAAACACGTGAAGAAACATTAGGTATTTTAACTATATAGTTAGTCAAAAAGGTAGAGAATGTCTAAAGACCCACAAAAAGAGACGAAGAAAAAGAAATAAGAAGACACAATCGGGTGGAAAAGCATCATATGATGATGGAAAAGACACACACATACATACATAAACATTCTATTGGAAAAAAAAGAACTTGAGGGAGAAAAGATTATATGTAATACAAGTAATAAGTGAATGAAAAAAAAAATACCATAATTGTATTTTACGATAGAATCTAAAAAACTATATATTAATGTTAATTGAATATTGTAATTGGAATTAACTTTAGGTGCTTAGGTTTAAAATGAAGAAGAAAAAAGATTAAATGTGAAAAGGGGGGAGATGAACTAAGGTTTATAAATTTAAGGGCAAACGACGGCGGTAACACCCATTTAAAAAAAATCATCATAGAGAGAAGGTGGAAATTCTAGTCCAAAATCGAAGCTTAATGTATAAAGGATGTGAGGAAATGTGGATTAAAAAAAAAAACAATGTAGATGAAAATGTTTTCTTTTTGTTGAATTTTTCTTTGTAAATTTCTTTCTCACTTCTCTTTAGGTTAATTTTTTGAAGCTTTTCGGAGGAGATGAAAAAAAAAACTTGAAGACTCATTCTTAACTTCTAAAGCTTATGAACGGGGATTAAGTTGGTAGCAATTTTAAAAGAATTTTTAAAGGCTAAATCTTTGCGGAAAACAAGTTAGAATTTCTTTAAATTCCAAATCAAATCGAATTTTTAATTGAATTGAATTTTTATTTTTTATTTGAATAAAAATTAATGAATGAAATTTCATTCAATTTGGGAAAATAAAATAAATTCAAAATCTACATTAAGACGTCATTAGACGCACAAGGAGGGTGGTGGGAATTTTATTCAAACAAACCATAAAAAAAGCAATAAGAAATAACATTTATAAAATCCAATATATTTTATTTCAAAAAGCTTTCCATAAAATAATAAAAAATTTCCTTTCAATTTGCTAATCGTAAAAAATAAATTCTCATAAATTTTATTTAAAAATGCTTTAAAATCAGTTTAAAAGATACCGAGTGAGTCACAATATTGGGAAGGGTGGGAAGGGGGTTGCAAAAAACGCACAAGCTTTTAAGTTGGAGACTTTTGGCCAAGAGTTGGAAAAACTTCAGCTCATATTGGTTAAGTCTTGAAAATTTTCTTCAAATCCTAATTTAATAAAGAACGTGTCAAGAAGTTTAAAAAATTTTCTTTTATTTTATTAAATAATAAAAATCTTATTAATTTAACTTTTAATTTAATTTAATTGAGAGGCAAAGATATTCATTAAAATTGCTCCAACAGAATCCAATACAAAGCTGATAAAAAAAGTGAAAGAAATCTCCTTCGTATTCTGTTTTTATATCATTACGTGAAGTGTAAAAGGTTTTTATAGTGGAGGAAAAATTTTAAGGAATAAAAAAAATCGGAAATATCACTAAATTATGTACATTGTACACAATATAAGTATGCTAATATATATTTTCTGATAATGTAACAACCTATCAAGAGTATTTTGCATAAGATGAAATAAAAAAAATGATATATTGTGTAAAGAAAAAATTAATATCTTGAAAAAAAAAAGAAGAATCTCCTTTGTTCATCACAGAGTTTAATTTTATATATTAAAAAAATAAAATTGTTGTTTTTTATGCACGACGACAAGATTAAAAGCTTTCTATCAGTGACATATATTTAGCTAAAAAGAGAGACAGACCCCTTTTCAATGAAACACTAAATTCATTTTTTTTTTCATTTACCAACACACTGCAAATTTGTAAAAGAAATAATATTTTTATCAAAAGAAAACACTTGATTTTTGGAAAAAAAGATGGAAAGACAACACAGAAAAGAATATAGACACAACATCTTTTAAAGAGACATATTTATGAAGATGAAAAGCATATTTAAAAAAAAGTATATTAATGCAACAATATTTATTTTTGTATCCAAAAAAAGTACTATTGAATTTGGAGAAAAAAAATGGAAATATGTCGTAGCAAAATGTAATATGTATCTTAGGTGAAAAAAAGGAGAAAAACAAAAACCAACCGTATGTGGAGGAAATATAGAATACGTCCTTTTTAATACTTTTTTAGCACAAGACATAAATATATGTGTATAGGAGGTATAATTAGCATCTTTTTGCTCCCCCGCCCCCCTCTTTGAGACACCAACACAAAAGCAAAACACACACACACATACACATACATATGATATTTTAGTAGGTGATTTAATATTAATTCTATGCTGGTTTATGTACAAAATGTGTGTAGGTCGTCCCTCCCCTGTCACATAGAAGTTTTGTGTGAACCACAGCATGAGAGATGTGCGACATGGAATCCAACTTCTGCGTACATTTTCCACAATATGTTTTTGCAAAGTTGAGTAGCGTTGTTTGTCACGGGAAAAGCACTACATTGTTCCCTCATTGTGGCCATCATTTCCCATTTATATACCTGCCACCTCAAACTGTTCGGTTCTCCAGAGCTTTTACGCCATCCACACACACAACGTTTTTCACTTTTACAATTTTCCCCACAACTTTTAAAACTTATTTTACTGTCGTGGTTTAGTTTTTATATAAAAGCTTTGAAATACTATATATACAATAGCTATAGGTATGTGTAAACGGAAGTTCTTAGAAAGTTATTTGACATTTTGCAATTTGATAAATTTTACATGAGAAATCTGCAATTGATTGTAGAATTGTGTGAAATTGTTGGTTCAATCATTTTTTAAAAAGTTGAAAATTGTAAAGTTTTTCTCAACTTTACATTATACATATTTTCCACATATAATACCTAATTTTCACTAAATCTGAGATTGAATTTTGCAGAAAATTAATTTTCCTCCTCTTATATAAAATAAAAAAAAAACTAACATGGCCAGCATAGAATATTTAAAAAAAGAGAATAAAAAATGTTTAAGATGGTGTTGAGAAAAATCCTCACAGCACCTCCTAAGATTTCTTTATTTCAATTGACAGACACACACTGAAGGAAGAAAACAAAAACCAAGTTAGTTCTTGAATTTTAGGATTACTTACAAGGAGATAAGGTGTGAGAGATGATGAGAAAAAAAGAAGAAAACTAAAATAGTCAAATAGAAATACATTCGTACATATTTAAACAAGATGAAAAAAAATGCTTAGCGAAGACATTGTATCATTTATAATTTATTTATAACTTTTGTGGCCATTATATACTAATAAAATCATATGTAATGTTATTTAATCAATAATATAAAAAAAGAAAACAAATAATAATTTGTGTTTTATAATTTCGTTCAATTTTTCTGTTCTCTCTGTGGCGCAATGATGCGGTATTGGATGGTACACAGAGTGAGGGGCCTCGATGAGCACAAAATGGTGCAATTTGTTGGTAATTGCTTGACATTAAATACAGCAATTATTTGGTAATTATGTTATGTGCCGAAAAATGAGCTGAAAATATATCTCACAGCGTGACAATGAATGGGTTTGCAATATTCACGCTACGAGGAGATGAATGAGCGTCCAAGTGGATTATTTGTTAGCTGGGAGAGTAGCTTCACAATTCATCAAATCTGTGAATATACACCTAAATCACAGATCATCCATTTGACATTGATTTATGGGCTATGAAGAGCTTTAACAAATATTATTCGCAGCAGAAGAAGAACTGAAAAATTGTGAAGTATAATAAATCCAACGCGTTAGCTGATACAAATAATGCCCTGATACTCTCTCCATTAAAGGATCAATATTTAGAGGTACTTGAGAATGCTATAAAATGTTTGATTTTTATGATATCTCAATCATGATAAATTCTTAGCAAACATTATAAATTGTAGAAGAGATTTCGAGTACAAATTACACTGAATGAAGAGAATTTATGTATTTTTCTGTGCTTTCGGAGCTTTCAAGTTAATACGTGGTGGGATGATGAGCTTAATTATATTTTTTTATATCTACATTGCATTGGGGGGAAAGAATGGGCGAAATTCACTACTCAGTCGGTCTTAAAAATTTAAGTCAGTTTTTTAAGTCTGACTTAAAAATTTTAGGTCATTCTTAAAATTTGTAAGTTAGATTAACAAAATGCATATTTTTCAATAAATTTTAGGTTCAAATTTTGATGTTTGGAGATTGTCAGATGCACTTATTTGAATTTAAAAAATTGAAAAGTTTACTTGCTGATTACACTTTTCAATTTTTTAAGTTCCAAAAAGTGCATCTGATAATCTCCAAACATTAAAATTTGTAAAATGTTAATCTGACTTAAAAATTTCGAGACCGACTTACAAATTCTAAGACCGACTTTAAAAAGGGACTTGAAAATTAAGACCGACTTACAAATTTTAGCACAGACTTTAAGAAAAGCTGACTTAAAACCTTAAGACCGTCTTACAAATTCTAAGACCGACTTAAAAAAAACTGACTTAAAACCTTAAGACCGACTTACAAATTATAGGTCGGACTTTAAAGAAACTGACTTAAAACCGACTTTAAGAAAAACTGACTTAAAACCTTAAGACCGTCTTACAAATTCTAAGACCGACTTTTAAAAAAAACTGACTTAAAACTTTAAGACCGACTTTAAAGAAACTGACTTAAATTTTTAAGTACGACTGAGTAGTGAATTCCCCCAAATATCAAACATACTAGGTCAGTCCGAATCATTACAAGTTTGCCCAGAGCTTTTGAGCTTAATGAATAAATCGAGAGTAGCCCAATATTTTTTTTCACACATTTTCCCTATTAGGCTTTTCTTCTCAAATAACTGACTGAGGTTTAACTTCTTAATTCTCTTTGATTCTTGTGTATTGTGCTTCCGGAAGGATAAGCGTCCTACAAGTTTCCTCTTCAGAATTTCCCGTCAATTAAACACAATAATATTAGATTTATTTTATGTTTCTAGAATATTTTTTTCAAATCTCACATAAAATATGTATGCTACTAGGCCCCTCGGTGTGGCATCAACATAAGAAAAGCAACAGCATTGCTCTTGGAAGTGAACGAAGTAAAGTAATGATCTTCCAGCACGATACGCTCACGATCACCTGGGTCTTCCCACTCCACAGCAACTTTCCAGTTGCAAAAGCCCGCGCGCGACAATATGTGTGCGTCTTCCATGACCACTTCCAGCCATCTCTCGTGCGCTCCAAGATGCGAATATATCAACGGCTGACCGCACTTTTGTTCAGTCTTCGATGGTCTTCAGCACCATTCGGATGAGTTCTCCACCTCACAGTGCCTTGTAGAAAAAGTTGCTTCTCACATAAGATTTGTGATCTCCGTGCATATTTGTTTCTTCACCTCAACATACAGAAGTGTTGTCTATGTTGGTTGGTTTTGTGATCTCATTTTTGGTGCTACTGTGTCAAGAGAGTGATTTTAAATAAAAAAAAAGAACGTACAAAAGGAAACTTTTCTGGTGATCACCGTGCATCCACAGGACAGCAACAAAATGATGAGCTACAGGGATTTGCTCGGATTAATCTGTGGAATATTCTTAACATGTAAGTTCGGTTCGCGAGTAAAGATTTTTGAGATGATTGGTGTGCACGGTGTTGCATAATGCTATGCTGGAGTACCCGAAAAAAAAGAAGGCACACCGAGCGAGAGGAATAATGGACATATTAAATATATGAATTTAATTTGCAATCGATGCCGTTGTGCAATTTATACTTCGTGAACGCCGAGAGATAATAAAGATGGCATAGCGATGGCATTTAAAGTGAGTCCAAAATGATGAGCTGCGTTGCTCACAGTCAGTGTATGTAGCTAGCTTTTTTTTTTGCCAATTTTCACACTTTTTTCCCAACTCGCGTTAAGTGAGAAAGAAACCGTGCTTTTCTAACCCAAATCTCCCGCTTCATGAGAAGGATTTTCAGCTGTGAGCACTGAAGCGTACACGGATGGGGTTCTCCATCCAGCAGTATTAATGTCTGAAAGTCACTGACACAGTTCTTAAGTGCGAGGTTTTTTTTCCTCCTCACTTTGCCCTCCCTCATCATATTGCATACTGTTGTGTCAGGTAATTGTTTTATTAGTTAGCACCATCAGTTTGAGAAGATAATCTAACTATGGGCTACTGATTTCCTGCATCGCATTCACGCTCCCGCAATATCTGCACGCGAGGTAGATCTCTTCTGTTTAACTGCAAAATCTTTGGATTTTCTTCAAGTTTTGAGAATTTATTTCTCATGAATTAATAGACAAATATTCGATTGTGAATGAAAAGCTTGCGAAAAGCTCTCTAAATGAGGTAAAAAGATATCCTGAAAGGATGCGCAGGATGTTAATCTCCATCAACGATTGATGGATCAATTCAAATGAAAGCTTTTAATTCTCATCAGAGCTTTCAAAGCTCCTTTATGTTTTAGTGTTGGAGATTTTTTTACAGAATTTAAAATTAGGAAAAAATATTAAAAGAATTATATGCAAAACTAAAGTTTCTTCACCAAGCCACTCACCATCTTTCCATCTTGGTGGATTTATCGTTGAGTTGATTATAAAAGAAGATGCTTTATTAGATTTTCTTCCGTTTGCTGCCCTCAATGGCGTATCTTTCTGGGTAGTTTAGCAAACACTCGTGCATCTGATTGTTGTTTTTTTTTCCTCCTTTAGTTTGCAAACAAGATAAAGAAGCAATAAGAAAATTGATGTGGCTAATTTTCTTCTTCTTCTCTAATTGCAATCACAAAGAGATGTGTGACAATTAAGAAGGAGGAAAAGAAAGTAATACACGCACCAAGATTTTAATCCGACACTTGTAAAATTGAGCCAATTGATGCTCCTTTGAATTTTATCAAAAAAAAGAAGATATTTGAGCGGGAGGGGTCACCCTCATTTGAATGGCCCATAATTGGTACCTATAAGCTCTCGATGGGGCCGAAGAAATCCACCGAGTGACACACTCTCTTGCTCATTAATTCGATACGAATGGCACAAATAGGAAGATTGTTAGAGAGGAAGTCTCTTCTGGGTGCTATGGCTTCTCAATAAGTCATTGAAGTGTGTGTGTGTTTTTTTTGCCGCTGCTGGGACATGCGGCGAGCTTATTTCCAAATGGAATTTAATTGCAATTGTTGCGAAGAGTAAGAAATTGTGATTTACGTGAGAATGGCCCGAAGAGTTGGTCGGTTGAACAATGGTATTCTTTTTCACAAAAAAAAAAAACTCTCGCGGGCTTTTTTCTGCATAAGCTCTACAAAGTTTTTCTATATGCTTTTGTGTGAAGATCTTAAAGCTACTTTGTTGGGGGGATTGAGAGAGATTTCTTGTGAATGACCACTCGATGGAAATCTTTGCTTATTTTCTTTCTCTCTTGAAGAAAAAAAAATACAAACTGTAGGATGTCCCTGTGATGGGGTCAAAACACAATACGGAGTCCTCCTGTGAAGTGGATTTTTTTTCGTGTATCTTTGCAATGTGGATAAGAGTCTAGACAAATATACAATTGAAGGCGCGCTTTAAATCTGGAGAAGCAATTTCACAGCTCAAGTGTGCATTTTCAATTGGGAAGGAGAGGTAGAAGGTGAACACCGCGAAAACCAGCTCTTTGACATTTAACCACACTGCATCACAATTTGAATAAATTGTACAATCTAACGCATTTTACGAATTTCTTCATAAATTCCAGTGAATTCTCTCAAGCAACTCCCAGTATAAAAATTTTGTGAATTTAACTTTTAATAAGTAGGAGGTAAGGTACCTACTCAAAATTACTTTATCAAGAAATACTATTAATTAATTCGTCAATTTATTTAAGAAAAAAATAGTTTTAGTGACTTTCCATTCATGGAATGAATTTCAAAAAAAGCCTCAAATAAGGTTTAAAAAAAACTGAAGGGAGAAACTTCGAAATAATTTCATTTTGAACTGGAAGTAGTTCAAATTTGGACAAAAAGTCAATCAATCAATCATAAATGAAATTCTTCACATTCTCAATTAATAATTCATCAGCAGTACGCTGGGAGAATTTCCACAAAGAATGCTGAATCAATAAGAGACCTTGCAGTATATTTAGGCGCCAATTGGTAGCACGTGGTTGAGAAGTTCCATTTGGAGACTCTCACGGGGAAGCACGCAGGTGGATTCATTGCATTTCGAGACCACGCGATTACTTTTCACTGACGTGCCCCTGATTCCACTTATCATGCGCAAAGTATGGCAAACTCACCGCGAGATTTCACACCTGACTCCCCACAGTTGTGTTTTTGATCAACCATTTGGATCTCCTCAATCTCGTGGACCGATGATGGTGCGGAAATTAATTTTCCCAGCGAATGCTTCCACTGCAATGGGCCAAGGAATTGAGATTAATCGCGAGACATGCAATGATTTAGTGGGTGCATGGTCATGAAAGTACTTTTTTATTAATTCGCAATTTTGTTAAGGATCATTAAATTCCATGGCTGCACTCTATTTTGCTTCATTGGGTTCACCTGCTATTGCCTACACCTCACCTGGAGAAAGAGCATCGGTGAATCTTCCCTTTTTTCCCGTAAATCGTCAAAATGCTAATTTGAGACGAGTCGATGGAAATATGTGAGATTCCATAACTGGATTGAGATTCACTGTAATGAAGATGAGTATGTTGCAGAATCTTCAGAGCCACGCCAGCTTCTTGTCTTGGTGACCACTCGAAGAAGCGACTGTACCGTTACCCGTCTGTTTCAATGAAAATTCCCCGAGATTCATATAAAACGCACAACCGTTGATAACTCTCTCCACATCATACCCGATCTCGCATCCACCAGAAAAAAAATTCCTCCTCATGACATTTTCATCCCATTCATGGAAAGGATTTTTTCACATTTCCGCCCTCGTCAACAGAAATTGCAGAGAGAGAGGCATTTGAATTGCAAATTGGAACGCAATCTTCATAATTTCCTACCAAACTCCGCTTCACGTTGCTCTGCCCAGGGATTGATGTTGGCGCAAATGGTTCACATTTCTGTGTGCATGTTTGTGAAAGAAATAGAACAACTTTATGGCGGATTGGTACATAGAGAGAGAGAGACTTTATGACTCTTTTTTAGTGCTTGATATCACCTTAATTTCTCCCGAGAATATTTCATGCTGAAAATCTTCCTTCTTTTTTTAAGGGGTTCTCTGGGAGAATTTTGCCATAAAAGTACAGGGTGGATTTTTTGTACATTACCTTCGGTTATAAAGCTCTTTTTTATTAACTAAAAATATTTTGCTAAAAATGATTTATTTTAACTTAAATACATGCAGTCTTTTTAAGAAAGTTCTTCAAAATATTTTTGCAGTTAAAATTTTCCTCACAAATTAAAAGTTTTCATTCATAAAAGAAGAAATTACAAAAAAGGATTAAACGTTAAAATATTGTTTTTCTAAGCTGTTCTTAATCCATTTTCATTGTCTTTTAAATAAAAAAAAAGTCTCAAAACATCTCCTTAATTGATTTCTGACTACTCTCCTAAAAAAACAAATTAATTAATTTTTATCTAAAAAATCCAAAATGATGACAGTGGGTAAGCAAAAGTGTAGAGAATGAGCTCATCCCGTTGTATGGGGTTTTGTGTACGATGGCAAATGGGACAGTGGGTCTCTATGGTGATCAACATGCGAGAATACTTGAAGATTCATTGAGAGACACGGTCATAAATTGAGTGGCAGAAAAATTATCTATGCGATACGATCTGTTGTCCAGGTGGAGGGAAGAAAATCAGCGAGAATTAATTGTTAACAGGTGTAAGATAATCTCTCACCATCTTTTTTTTGCCCCTCTGCGATGACATAATTTTCAGTGCGTTTCACCATGTTTTTCCTCTCGCTCGTGTTTGCATGATTAATGCGAAAAGAGATGTTTGGTGCTATTTAAAAAAAAAAAATAAAAGCTCCCTCCTAAAATGATTGTTTTCTTTCTCTGCAGATATCCAGGTGACACAGGCCCAACAAGGATACTATGGCATCAAGATTGGGGCACTATCGCAGCTACATCATGGTGTATCTGGGGATGTGTACGCTGTGGATGCGAGGACTATCTTCCTCAAGAATTTCAACTACGACGGCGAAGGACCAAGTAAGATTAATCTCTAGCACTGAATAAGGCGAATAAGGGTGTTCGTTGATAAATTTATTTGAATTTCAAAAGGGGGTGACACCATAGAGTGTGGGTGGGTGGGACTATGTATAGGAGAACTTTGGGATTGGGGGGTTTTAAGTACCTAATATAAATCTAAAATACAAAAAAACACGTGGAAAAGGGAGACATTTTTGTTTCTATTTGTCTTACAACAAAAGTAAAAAAAAACATTTTGGGGTAAGAAATCGCAAAGAAGACGCAGAAGAGAATGGAAACAGGTCTGGGCAGCTTGTCTTTTATAATATAAAACAACACACAGTGGCAAGCAACTCATGAATCATCTTATCAGTGAATGTGATTAAGAAGATTGTCCGTGTCTTGTTTCTTCTTTTTTATGAGGGTGATTAAATTGATGTTAAAATCTTCCCAAAGAAGAAATTATCAAACGTAAATCATCCTGTTCCTCTGACCCCGCTGTGTGAGAATCCGAAAAAATGGATATTTTGCTGGGACAGACTCAGTGGCAGTTTCTTGTCCCCCAAAACACGCGCTTTGCCATTGACGCAATAGCTTCCAGGCTGGGTAAACCACACACACACAGAATCTTTTTTCACCAAATCTCACTCAAAGATCTGTTTTTATTGTTTGGTAATCGGATGAGATTGTCTTCTCATGTCAATTTGCATTTGCTATGCCAATCGGTGAGTTATGAGTAAATCAATATTTAAAGAGTGGTCACTCCTAAAGTTCAAGGCGTTGCATTGTCGTAGCCAAGATCACATGCCAATCAATTTTCACAAAAATTCATCTCATAACTAATCAATTTTTGGGCAGAGTTTTATGTCAAGAAAAAGCTTTCGCAGCCAAATACATTTGGTGCTTTTTATTGCTGCTTTTTTTTGTCATAGCCAAAGGCTAAATAAGCGGCAAACCGCGAAT